>NC_044561.1:40581986-40919124 GCF_007565055.1 Rhinopithecus roxellana | reverse complement strand
CTTTTTTTTTACTTTTTTCTTTTTTTTTATTATACTTTAAGTTCTAGGGTACATGTGCATAACGTGCAGGTTTGTTACATATGTATACTTGTGCCATGTTGGTGTGCTGCACCCATCAACTCGTCAGCACCCATCAAGTCATCGTTTATATCATGTATAACTCCCCAATGCAATCCCTCCCTCCACCCCCCTCCCCATGATAGGCCCCAGTGTGTGATGTTCCCCTTCCCGAGTCCAAGTGATCTCATTGTTCAGTTCCCACCTATGAGTGAGAACATGCGGTGTTTGGTTTTCTCTTCTTGTGATAGTTTGCTAAGAATGATGGTTTCCAGCTGCATCCATGTCCCTACAAAGGACGCAAACTCATCCTTTTTTATGGCTGCATAGTATTCCATGGTGTGTATGTGCCACATTTTCTTAATCCAGTCTGTCACTGATGGACATTTGGGTTGATTCCAAGTCTTTGCTATTGTGAATAGTGCCGCAATAAACATACGTGTGCATGTGTCTTTGTAGTAGAATAATTTATAATCCTTTGGGTATATACCCAGTAGTGGGATGGCTGGGTCATATGGTACATCTAGTTCTAGATCCTTCAGGAATTGCTGTACTGTTTTCCATAATGGTTGAACTAGTTTACAATCCCACCAAAAGTGTAAAAGTGTTCCTATTTCTCCACATCCTCTCCAACACCTGTTGTTTCCTGACTTCTTAATGATTGCCATTCTAGCTGGTGTGAGATGGTATCTCATTGTGGTTTTGATTTGCGTTTCTCTGATGGCCAGTGATGATGAGCATTTTTTCATGTGTCTGTTGGCTGTATGAATGTCTTCTTTTGAGAAATGTCTGTTCATATCCTTTCCCCACTTTTTGATGGGGTTGTTTGTTTTTTTCTTGTATATTTGTTTGAGTTCTTTGTAGATTCTGGATATTAGCCCTTTGTCAGATGAGTAGGTTGCAAAAATTTTCTCCCATTCTGTAGGTTGCCTGTTCACTCTGATGGTAGTTTCTTTTGCTGTGCAAAAGCTCTTTAGTTTAATTAGATCCCATTTGTCAATTTTGGCTTTTGCTGCCCCTGCTTTTAGTGTTTTAGACATGAAGTCCTTGCCCATGCCTATGTCCTGAATGGTACTACCTAGATTTTCTTCTAGGGTTTTTATGGTATTTGGTCTAACATTTAAGTCTCTAATGCATCTTGAATTAATCTTCGTATAAGGGGTAAGGAAAGGATCCAGTTTCAGCTTTCTACTTATGGCTAACCAGTTTTCCCAGCACCATTTATTAAATAGGGAATCCTTTCCCCATTTCTTGTTTCTCTCAGGTTTGTCAAAGATCAGACAGCTGTAGATGTGTGGCATTATTTCTGAGGACTCTGTTCTGTTCCATTGGTGTATAGCTCTGTTTTGGTACCAGTACCATGCTGTTTTGGTTACTGTAGCCTTGTAGTATCATTCTTTTTGTGGTGCAGTTTGTTAGCACTGCTTTTGTGGAATCTGCAGAGGGATATTTGGGAGTGCATAGAGGCCTAAGATGAAAAAAGAAATTTCTTCAGGTAACAACTGGAGAGTAGCTTTTGGAGAAACTCCTTTGTGATGTTTGCATTCATCTCATAGAAGTAACATTTCTGTTGAGGAACCACTTTGACATCAAGGTTTTTCTGGTGCCTGAGATGGGATATTTGGGAGTGCATTGAAGCCAATGATGGAAAAGGAAATATCCTCATATAAAAACTAGAAAGAACCTTTCTTCAAAACCGCTTTGGGATGTGTTAATTCATGTCACAGAGTTACACGATTCTTTTCATGGAGCCATTTGGTAACACTATTTTCGTGGTATCTGCAAAAGGATATCTGGGAGTGCATTGAGGCCTATAGTGAAAAAGAATATATCCTCCAACAGAAGCTAGAAAGAAGCTTTCTGAGAAACTGCTTTGTGATGTGTGAATTCATCTCACAGAGTTACACCATTCTTTTCACTGAGCAGTTTGCTAACACTGTTTTCTTTGAATCTGCAATAGGATATTTTGGAGTGCATTGAAGCCTATAGCGACAAAGAAAATATCCTGAGATAAAATCTAGAAAGAAGCTTTCTGAGAAAGTTCCTTTGATTTATTAATTTATCTCACTTTCCTTTTCATGCAGCACTTTGCTAGCTCTGTTTTTGTGTAATCTGCAAAGGGATATTTGGCAGCACATTGAGGCCTATTGTGAAAAAGGAAATATACTAAGGTATTAACTACAAAGTAGGTTTCTGAGAAACTGCTTTGTGATGTGTGAATTCATACCACGGAGTTACACTGTTCTTTTCATTAAGCAGTTTGGTAACACTCTTTTTTGGAATCTGCAATGGGATATTTCTGAGCACACTGAAGTTTTTGGTGACAAAAGAAATATCCTCATATAAAAACTAGAAAGAAACTTTATCAGAAACCGCTTTGTGATATGCTAAATAATCTCACAGAGCTACAGGATTTTTTTCATGGATCAGTTTGTTAGCACTCTTCTTGGGGTATCTAAGAGGGGATATTTTGGATTGAATTAAATCCTGTGGTGGCAAAGGAAATATCTTCATATAGAAAATACAAAGAAGAGTTCTGAGAAAGTTCTTTGTCATGTGTGAATTCATCTCACAGAGTTACACATTTCTTTTCATGGAGCAGATTGCTAACACCATTACCGTGGAATCTTCAAAGGGATATTTAGCAGCACATTGAGGCCTATGGTGAAAAAGGAAATATCCTCAGATAATAACTAGAAAGAAGCTTACTGAGAAACTGCTTTGTGATGTGTGAATTCACCTCACAGAGTTAAAATGTTCTTTTCCTTGACAAGTTTGCTAACACTGTTTTCTTGGAGTCTGCAAAGGGATATTTCAGAGTGCATTGAAGCTTATGGTGACAAAGGAACTACCCTCAGACAAATCTAGAAACTTTCTGAGAAACTACTTTGTGATTCATGATTTCATCTCACAGAGTTACATGAATCTTCTCATGGAGCAGTTTGGTAACACCACTTTTGGGGAAACTGAGAAGGCATATTTTGTATCAGATTGAAGCCTACAGCGACAAAGGGAGTATCCTCAGATAAAAACTAGAAAGAAGCTTTGTGAGAAAGGCCTTTGTAATGTGTGAATCCATCTCACAGAGTTACACCTTTTTTTCATGGAGCAGTTTGCTAACACTGAGGACTAAACATTGAGGACTAAAGTGAAAAAGCAAATAATCTCAGATAAAAACTAGAAGGAAGCTTTCTGAGAAACTGCTTTGTGATGTGTTAATTCATTTCACAGAGTTACACTGTTCTTCTCAATGAGCAGTTTGATAACACTGTTTTCGTGGGATCTGCAGTAGGATATTTGGGAGTGCATTGAAGTCTATGTTGACAAAGGAACAATTTTCAGATAAAAACCAAATGAAGCTTTCTGTGAAACGGCTTTGTGATGTGCAAATTCATCTCATAGAGTTACACCGTTCTTTTTATTGAGAAGTTTGCTAACAATTTTTTTGTTTATTCTGCAATGGGTTATTCAAGAACGCCTTGAGGAATATGGTGAAATTGAAAATAACCTCAGACAGAAACTAGAAAAATGTTTTGTGAGAAACAGCATTGTGATATGTGAGTTCATCTCACAGAGTTACACCTTTCTTTTCATGTAGCAGTTTGCTAACACTCTTTTCGTGGAATCTTCAAAGGTATATATGGGAGCTCATTGAAACCTATAGTGAAAAAGGAAATATCCTCAGATAAAAGTATAAAGAATCTTTCTGAGAAATTGCCTTGTGATGTGTGAATTCATCTCACTTACATCCACCATTCTTTTCATTGAGCACTTTTCTAACACTGCTTTCGTGGAATCTGCAATAGGATGTTTGGTAGTGCATTGAAACCTATGGTGACAAAGGAAATATCCTCCGATAAAAACCAAATGGAAGCTTTCTGAGAAACTGTTTTGTGATATGTGAATTCATCTCACAGAGTTACACTGTTGCTTTCATTGAGCAATTTCCTAATACTGTTTTCTTGGAATCTGCAAAGGGATATTTCATAGTGCATTGATGCTTATGATGACGAAGGAAATATCCTCATATAAAAACTAAAAAGAAGCTTTCTGAGAAACCGCTTTCTGATGTGTTGTTTCATCTCACAGTGTTACACGATTCTTTTCATGAATCAGTTTGGTAGCACCGTTTTGGGGAATCTGAGAAGGTATATTTTGGATCGCATTGAAGCCTATTGTGACAGAGGAAATATCCTCAGATAAAAACTAAAAAGAAGCTTTCAGAGAAATTTCTCTGTGATGTGTGAATTCATCTCACAGAGATACAGTATTCTTTTCATTGAGCAGATTGTTAACACTGTTTTCTTGGAATGTGCAGTGGGATATTTCAGAGCTTTGAAGGTTTTGGTGACAGAAGAAATATCCTCAGACAAAAACTAGAAAGAAGCTTTCTGAGAAACTGCTTTGTGATTTTTGAATTCATCTCACAGAGTTACACGTTTCTTTTCACACAGCAGTTCGGTAGCACCGTTTTTGGGGAATCTGAGAAGGGATATTTTGGATCATACTGAAGCCTGTGGTGAAAAGGGAAATAATCTCAGACAAAAACTAGAAAGAAACTTTTTGAAAAGCTGCTTTGTGATGTGTCAATTCATCTCACAGATTTACTCTGTTCTTTTCATTGAGCGGTTTGTTAACACTATTTTCTTGGAATCTGCAATGGGATATTTTGGAGTGCATTGAAGCTTATGATGACAAAGATATATCCTCAGACAGAAACCAAAAACAACCGTTCTGTGAAACCACTTTTGATGTGTGACTTCATCTCACAGATTTACATATTTCTTTTAATGGAGCCGTTTTCTAACACTGTTTTCATGGAATTGTCAAAGGAATATTCCTAGTGCCTTGAGGCAAATGGTGAAACAGGAAATATCCTCAGACAAAAACTAGAAAGAACATTTCTGAGCAACTGCTTTGTGATTTGTGAATTCATCTCACAGAGTTACATGATTCTTTTCATGGAGCAGTTTGGGAGCACTGTTTTTAGGGAATCTGAGAAGGAATATTTTGGATCGCATTGATGCCTATGGTAACAAAGGAAATATCCTCAGATAAAATCTAGAAAGAAACTTTCAGAGAAACCTCTTTGTTATGTGTGAATTCATCCCACAGAGTTACACCATTCTTTTCATTGAGAAGTTTGCTAACACTTTTTTGTGGAATCGGTGATGGAATATTCTCTAGCACCTTGAGTCAAATGGTGAAAAAGGAAATATCCTCATGTAAAAACTAGCAAGAAGCTTTCTGAAAAACAACTTTGTGATGTGTGAATTAATCTCACAGAATTACACCATTCTACTCATTTAGCAGTTTGGTAGCACTGTTTTTGGGGAATCTGAGAAGGGATATTTTCCATCTTATTGAAGCCTAGGGTGACAAAGGAAATATCCTCAGATAAAAACTAGAGAGAAGCTTTCTGAGAAATTTATTTGTGATTCATAAATTTATCTCACAGACTTACATGATTCTCTAAATTGAGGAGTTTGCTAGCACTGTTTTCATGGAATCTGTAAATTGATATTTGGGAGCACATTGAGGCCTATGGTGAAAAAGGAAATGTCCCTAGATAAAAACTAGAAAGAAGCTTTCTGAGAAACTACTTTGTGATGTGTGATTTCAGCACATAGAGTTACACTGTTCTTTGCATTGAGCAGTTTGCTTACACTGTTGACTTGGAATATGCAGTCTGATATTTTGGAGTGCATTGAAGCTTATGGTGACATAGGATACATCCTCCTATAAAAACTAGAAAGAATCTTACTGTGAAACCTCTTTCTGAAGTGTTAATTCATCTCACAGAGTTGCATGATTCTTTTCATGGAGCAGTTTGGTAGCACTGTTTTTGGTGAATCTGAGAAGGGATGTTTTGGACCACATTAAACCATAGGTTTACAAAGTAAATACCCTCAGATAAAAACTAGAAAGAAGCTTTCTGTGAAAGTTCGGTTTAATGTGTGAAATCATCTCACAGAGTTAGACGTTACTTTTCATGGAGTCGTATGCTAACACTGTTTTCGTGGAATCTGATCAGAGATATTTATCAGCACTTTGAGACCTACAGTGAAAAAAGAAATATCCTCAGATAAAAACTAGAAAGAATCTTTCTGCGAAACTACTTTGTGATGTTTGAGTTCATCTCACACAGTTACACCATTCTTTTCATGGAACAGTTTGCTAGCACTATTTTTCGGGAATCTGAGAAGGGTTATTTTGGATCGCATGGAAGCCTATGGTGACACAGGAAATATCCTCAGATAAAAACTGGAAAGAAGCTTTCTGAGAAAGTTCTTTGTGATGTATGAATTTATCTTACAGATTTACACCTTTCGTTTCATGCAGCAGTTTGCTAACACTGTTTTTGTTTAATCCGCAAAGGGTTATTTGGGAGCACATTGAGGCCTATAGTGAAAAAGTAAATATCCTCAGATAAAAACCAGAATGAATCTGAGAAAGTTCTTTGTGATGTTTGAATTCATCTCACAGAGTTAAATCATTCTTTTCATTGAGCAGTTTGTTCACACACTGTTTTCATGGAATCTGCAAAGGGATATTTGGGAGTACATTGAAGCCTATGATCTCAAAGGTAATATCCTCAGATAAAAAAATAAAAAGAAGCTTTTGAAAAAATTCCTTTGTGACGTGTTAATTCATCTCACAGAGTTGCATGACCCTTTTCTAGGATCACTTTGGTTGCAGTGTTTTTGGGAATCTGAGAAGGGATATTTTGAATCGCATTGAACCCTACGGTGACAAAGGAAATATCCTCAGATAAAATCTATGAAGCTCCATTCTGAGCATCTTCTTTGTGATGTTTGAATTCATTTCACAGAGTTACACTGTTCTTTTCCTGGAGAAGTTTAGTAGCACTGTTTTTGGGGAATCTGAGAAGGGATATTTTAGACTGCATCGAAGCTAAGGGTGACAAAGGAAAATCCCAAGAAAATACTAGAAAAAAGCTTTATGTGATAATTTTTGTGATGTGTGAATTCAACTAACAGAGTTACATGATTCCTTTCTTGGAGCTGTTTGCTAGCAATTCCTTCATGGAATCTGCAATAGGATATTTGGGAGCGCATTGAAGCCTATGGTGTCAAAGGAAATATCTTCATACTAAAACTAGAAAGAAGTTTTCTGAGAAACTGCTTTGTGATGTGTGAATTTATCTCACCAATTTATACCTTTCTTTTCATGGCGCAGTTTGCTAACACTGTTTTCATGGAATCTGCAAAGGGATATGTGGGTGCACTTTGAGGAGATGATCAAAAAGGAAATATCCTCAGATAAAAACGAGAAAGAAGCTTTCTGAGAAACTGCTTTGTGATGTGTGAATTCATCTCACAGAGTTACACTGTTCTTTTTATTCAACAGTTTGCTAAAACTGTTTTCTGGGTATCTGCAATGGGATACTTTGGAGCACATTTAAGCTTATCGTGAGAAAGAAAATATCCTCACATAAAAAACAGAAGGAAGATTTCTGAGAAAGTGTTTTGTGATGTTTTAATTACTCTCACAGAGTTACACGATCCATTTCATGTCTAATTTTGGTAGCTATGTTTTTGAGGAATTTGAGAAGGGATATTTTGGATTACTTTGAAGCCTGTGGTGACAAAAGGGATATCCTCTGATAAAAACTAGAAAGTAGTTTTCTGAGAAAGTTCTTTGTGATGTGTGAATACATCTCACAGAGTAACTGCTTTCTTTTCATGGAGCAGTTTACAAACACTGTTTTCATGGAATCTGCAATGGGATATTCCAGAATGCATTGAGGCCTACAGTGGAAAAGGAAATGTCCTCAGATAAAAACTAGAAAGATTTCTGAGAAACAGTTTTGTGATATGTGAATTCATCTTACAGAGTTACACCACTCTTTTTATGAAGCTGTTTGATAGCACTGTTTCGTGGAGTCTGCAATAGGATAATTGGGAGCACATCAAAGCTTATGGTGACAAATAAACTATCCTCAGATAAAAACTAGAAAGAAGTTATCTGAGAAACATCTTTGTGATATGTGAATTCATCTCACCGAGTTACACATTTCTTTTCATGGAACAGTTTCATAGTACTGTTTTTGGGGAAGCTGAGTAGGGATATTTTCAGTCGCATTGAATACTATGGTGACAAAGGAAATATCCTCAGACAAAAACTAGGAAGAATCTTTCTGAGAACCTGCTTCATGATGTGTGAATTCATCTCACAGAGTTACACGATTATTTTCTTGGAGCAGTTTGCTAACATAGTTTTCGTGTAATTGACAAAGGGATATGGGGAGGGAGTTTGAGGCCTATGGTAACAAACAAAATATCCTGAGATAAAAACCAGAAGGAAGCTTTCCAATAGGCTGCTTTGTGGTGGGAATTCATCACACTTTGTCACACTGTTCTTTTCGTTGAGCAGTTTGCTCTCACTCTATTCTTGGAACCTGCAATGGGATATTTCAAAGCAAATTGAAGCTTATGGTGACAAAAGAACTATCCTCAGAAAAAAAACTAGAAAGACGCTTTCTGAGAAACTACTTTGTGATAAGTGAATTCATCTCACAATGTTCCACCTTTCTCTTCATGGAGCAGTTTGGTTGCACTGTCTTTGGGGAATTTGAGAAGGGATATTTTGAATTGCTTTGAAGCCTATGGCGACAAAGGAAATATCCTCAGATGAAAACTAGAAGGAAGCTTTCTGAGAAACTTCTTTGTCATGTGTGAATTCATCTCAGAGAGTTACACCTTCCTTTTCATGGAGCAATTTGCTAACACTGTTTTCGTGGAATCTGCAAACGGGTATTTGGGAGTGCATGGAGACCTATGGTGAAAAAGGAAATATTCTCAGATAAAAACTAGAAAGAAGCTTTCTGGGAAACTTCTTTGTGATGTGTGAATTCATCTCACAGAGTTATACTGTACTTTTCAATGAGCAGTTTGATAACATTGTTTTCTTGGAATCTGCAATGGTGTATTTTGGAGAGCATTGAATCTTATGGTGACAAAAGAAATATCCTCATACAAAAAGTAGAAAGAATATTTTTGAGAAATTGCTTTGTGATTTCCTAATTCATCTCACAGAATTACATGATTCTTTTCATGGATCAGTTTGGTAGCACTGTTTTTGGGGAATCTGAGAAGGGATATTTTAGATCACATTGAAGAACATGGTGACAAATGAAATATCCTCAGATAAAAAGTACAAAGGACCTTTCTGGGAAAGTTATTTGTGATGTGTGAATTAATCTCACAGTGTCACACCTTTCTGGCTTTGGAGGAGTTTGCTTACACTGTTTTCGTGGAATCTGCAAAAGGATATTTGGGAGAGCATTGAGGCCTATTTTGAAAAAGGAAATATCCTCATATAAAAACTAGAAAGAAGGTTCTGAGAAACTGCTTTGTGATGTGTGAATTCATCTCACAGAGTTACACTG
This sequence comes from Rhinopithecus roxellana, assembly GCF_007565055.1. NCBI lineage: Eukaryota > Metazoa > Chordata > Mammalia > Primates > Cercopithecidae > Rhinopithecus > Rhinopithecus roxellana. The sequence goes on along the minus strand of NC_044561.1, from coordinate 40,909,655 downwards.
TTCTTTTCACTGAGCAGTTTGCTAACATTGTTTTTTTGGAATCTGCAATGGGTTATAACAGAGTGGATTGAAGCTTAGGGTGACAAATGAAATATTCTCAGACATTAGCAAAAAGAAGCTTTCTGAGAAACTGCTTTGTCATTTGTGAATTCATCTCACAGATTTACATGATTCTTTTCATGGTGCAGTTGGGCAGCAACTTTTTTGTGGAATCTGAGAAAGGATATTTTGGATCGCATTGAAGCCTTTGGTGACAAAGAAATATCCTCAGATAAAAACTAGAAGGAAGCTTCCTGAGAAACTGTTTTGTGATGTGTGAATTCATCTCACAGAGGTACACCGTTCTTTTCATTGAGCTGTTTGATAACACTGTTTTAGTGGAATCTGCAAAGGAATATATAAGAGTGTGTTGGCGCCTAAGGTGAAAAAGGAAATATCTTCAGATTAAAACTATAGAGAAGCTTTTGAGAAACTACTTTGTGATGTGTGAGTTCATCTCACAGAATTACATTATTCTTTTCTTTGAGCAGTTTGCTAACACTGTTTTTGTACAATCTGCAATGTGATATTTCGGAGCGCATTGAAGTTTATAGTGATAAAGGAAATATCATCAGACAAAAACTAGAAAGTAGCTTTCTAAGAAACTGCTTCGTGAATTGTGAATTCATCTGACAGACTTACACGATTCTTTTCATGGAAGAGTTTGGTAGTACTGTTTTTGGGGAATCTGAGAAGGGATATTTTGGATCTCATTGAAGCCTATCGTGACAAAGAAATTATCCTCAGATTAAAACTAGAAAGAAGCTTCATGAGAAACTTCTTTATGATATGTGAATTCACCTAACATGGTTTCACCTTTCTTTTCATGGTGCAGTGTACTAACACTGTTTTTGTTGAAACTGCAAAGGGATATGTGGGAGCATACTGAGGCCTATTGTGAGAAAGGAAATATCCTCAGATAAAAACGAGAGAAAAGTTTTCTGAGAAACTGTCTTATGGTGTGTTAATTCATCTCATGAGGTTACACAATCCCTTTCATGGATCAGTTTGGTAGCACTGTTTTTCAGAAATCTGAGAAGGGATATTTTGTATTGCATTGAAACCTATCTTGACAAAGAAATTTCCTCAAATGAAAACTAGAAAGAAGCTTTCTGAGAAAGTTCTTTGTGATGTGTGAATTCGTCTCTCAGAGTTACACCTTTCTTTACATGGAGCAGCTTGCTAACACTGTCTTCATGGAAACTGCAAAGGGATATTTGGGAGCACATTTAGGCATACAGTGAAAAGGGAAATATCCTCAGATAAACACTAGAAAGAAGCTTTCTGAGAAACTTCTTTGTGATGTGTGAATTAATCTCACAGAGTTATACTGTTCTTCCTATTGAGCAGTTGCCTATCACTGTTTTCATGGAATCTGCAAAGAGATAATTGGGAGCGCATTGAGGACTATAGTGAAAAAGGAAACATCCTCAGATAAAAGCTAGAAATAAATTTTCTGAGAAACTGCTTTTTTTCCATTCATTCATCTCACAGAGTTACATAGCCCTTTCCATTGAGCAGTCTGATAACACTGGTTTCGTGGAATCTGTAATAGGATAGTTGGGAGTGCTTTGAAGCCAATAGTAACAAAGGAGATATCCTCAGATAAAAACGAAAAGAAGCTTTCTGAGAAACTGCTTTGTGATGTGTGAATTCCTCTCACAGAGTTACACCATTCTTTTCATTGAGCAATTTGCTTACACTGTTTTCTTGGAATCTGCAGTCTGATATTTTGGAGAGCATTGAAGCTTATGGTGACAAAAAAACATCCTCATATAAAAACTAGAAAGAAGCTTTTTGAGAAACTGATTTGTGATGGGTGAATGCAACATACAGAGTTACAACTTTCTTTTCATTGAGCAGTTCAGTAGCACTGTTTTTGGGGAATCTGTAACTGGATTTTTGGGAGCTCATAGAGTCCTATGGTGAAAAAGGGAATATCTTCAGATCAAAACTGGAGAGAAGGTTGTTGAATAACCATTTTGCAATGTGTGTATTCAACTCATAGAGATAAACGATTTTGTTGAATCAGAAGTTTTGTCTCACCGTATTTGTGGTGTCTGAGAAGGGATATTTGGGAGTGCATTGAGGCTGAGGGTGGAAAAGTGAATATGCACAGATAAAAAATAGAAAGTAACTTTCAGAGAAATTTCTGTGAGGAGTGAATTCATCAGACACTTTTACACCTTGCTTTTCTTTGAGCAATTTGGCAGCACAGTTTTTATGGAATCTGCAAAGCGATATTCAGGAGCTCCTAGAGGCCTACAGTGAAAAAGAAAATAACTTCAAATTAAAATTTTGGAGAAGCTTTTCGAGAAACTTTTGTGTGATGTGTATATTCATCTCAGAGTTTAACGTTTCTGTTGATTGAGAAGTTTGGCATCACTGTTTCTGTGGTATCTAAGAGGAGGTATTTGGGAGCACATTGAAGCCTATGGTGAAAAAGGAAGTATTCTCATATTTAAACTAGAAAGAGGCTTTCTGAGAAACTAGTTTTGGATGGGTGAATTCATCTCACAGAGGTACAGTGGTGGTTTCATTGAGCAGTGTGATAACACTGTTTTCATGGGATCTGCAATGTGATATTTGAGAGCACTTTGAAGTCTATGGTGACAAAGGAAATACCTTCAGATTAAAACCAAAAAGAAGCTTTCTGAGAAACTGCTTTGTGATATGTGAATTCAACTCAGAGAGTAACACTGATCTTTTCATTGAGCAGTTTGCTAACACTGTTTTTTTTGGAATCTGCAATGGGATATTTCAAAGCGCATTGAAGCTTAGGGAGACAAAGGAAATATCCTCATATAAAAGCTAGAAAGAAGCGTTCTGAAAAATTGCTTTGTGATTTGTGAATTCATCTCACAGAGTTACACGATTGTTTACGTGGAGCAGTTTGGAATCTACAAAGGGATATTAGGGAACTCCTAGAAGTCTATGGTGGAAAAGGAAATAACCAGATAACTGGAGAGAAGATTTTGATGAAATGGTTTTTGATGTGTTTATTCATCTCATAGAGTTTAACCTTTTTGTTGATTGAGCAGTTCTACATCACTGTTTTTGTGGTATCAGAGAGGATATATTTGGGAGCATATTGAAGCCTATGGTGAAAAAGGAAATATCGTCAGATTTAAACTAGAAAGACGCTTTCTGAGAAACTGCTTTGTGATAAGTGAATTCATCTCACAGAGTTACACCTTTCTTTACATTGAGAAGTTTGGTAGCACTTTTTTTTTGGAATCTGCAGAGGGATATTTGGGGGCACATTTAGGCCTAAAGTGAAAAAGGAAAATTCTTAAGGTAAAATCTTGAGAGAAGCTTTCTGAGAAACTACTTTATGATATGTGCATTCATCTCATAGAGCTAAACGTTTCTGTTGAGGGATCACCTTGGCTTCACTGTTTTTGTGGTGTCTAAGAAGGGATATTTGGGAGCCCATTGAAGCCTATGATGGAAATGGAAATATCCTTAGATAAAAACTAGAAAGAAGCTTTCTGAGAAACTTCTTTCTAATTCGTGAATTCATCTCACAGAGTTACAATTTCCTTTCATGGAGCAGTTTGTTAACACTGTTTTTGTGGAATCTGAGAAAGGATATTTTGGATCACATTCAAGACTATGCTGACAAAGAAAATATCCTCAGATAAAAATTAGAAACAAGCTTCCTGAAAAACAACTTTGTGATGGGTGAATTTATCTGACAGAGTTAAACCTTTCTTTTCAATGCTCAGTTTGGTAGCACTGTTTTTGTGGAATCAGTAGAGGGATATTTGGGAGTGCATAAAGGCCTAAGGTGAAAAGAGAAAATTCTTCAAGTAAAAACTGCAGTGAAGCGTTTTGAGAAACTTCTTTGTGAGGTTTGAATTCATCTCATAGAATTAAATGTTTCTGTTGAGGGAACACTTTGGTATCACTGTTTCTGTGGTGTCTGAGAAGGGATATTTGGGAGCACATTGAAGCCTATGGTGGAAAAGGAAATATCCTGATATAAAAACTAGAAAGAAGCTTTCTGAGAAACTGGTTTGTAATGTGTTACTTCATCTCAGAGAGTTACATGATTAACAGTTTGGTACACTGTTTTTGGGGAGTCTGAGAAGGGATATTTTGGATCGCATTGAAGCCTATGGTGACAAAGGAAATATCCTCAGATAAAAACTAGAAGGAAGCTTTCTGAGAAAGTTTTTGTGATGTGTGAATTCATTTCACAGAGTTACACCTTTCTTTTCATGGAGCAGTTTGCTAACACTGTTTTCGTGGAAACTGCAAAGGGATATTTGGGAGCACATTGAGGCCTATGGTGAAAAAGGAAATATTCTCAGATAAAAACTAGAAATAAGCTTTCTTAGAAACAACTTCGTGACGTGTGAATTCATCTCACAGAGTTACACCATTCTTTTCATTTAGCAGTTTGCTAACAATGTTTTCGTGGAATCTTCAATAGGATACTTTGGAGTGCATTAAAGCCTATGATGACAAAGGAAATATCCTCAGATAAAAACAAAAAGGATGCTTTCTGACAAATTACTTTGTGATGTGTGATTTCATCTCACAGAGTTACACTGCTCTTTTCATTGATCAGTTTCCTAACACTGTTTTCTTGTTATCTGCAATGGGATATTTTGGATTACATTGAAGCTTAGGGTGACAAAGAAAATATCCTCAGACAAAAACTAAAAACAAGCTTTCTGACAAACTGCTTTGTGATTTGTGAATTCACAAATTTGTGAATTCACAAATCACAGAGTCACATGATTCTTTTCAGGGAGGAGTTTGGTAGCCCTGTATTTATGGAATCTTCAAAAAGATATTGGGGAGTTCATAGAGGTTTATGGTGAAAAAGCAAATAACCTCAGACAAAAACTGGAGAGAAGCTTTTTGAGAAACGGTTTCTCATGTGTGTATTCATATCATAGAATTTAACCTCTTTGTTGATTGAGCAGTTTGGCATCACAATTTTTGTGGTATCTGAGAGGAGATATTTGGGAGCACATTGAAGCCAATGGTGAAAAAGACAATATCTTCAGATATAAACTAGAAAGAAGCTTTCTGAGAAGCTGCTTTGTAATGGGTGAATTCATCTGACAGAGTTTCAATTTTGTTTGCATTGAGCAATTTGGTAAGACTATTTTTGTGGAATCTGCAAAGGGATATTCCAGAGCACATAGAGTTAATGGGCAAAAAAAGGAAATATCTTCAGGTAACAACTGGAGTGAAGCTTTCTGAGAAACTCCTTTGTGATGTGTGCATTCATCTCATAGAGTTAAACGTTTCTGTTGAGGGAGCACTTTGGCATCACTGTGTGGTGTCTGAGAAGGTATATTTGGGAGTGCACTGAAGCCTATGGTGGAAAAAACTAGAAAGAAGCTTCCTGAGAAACTGCTTTGTGATGAGTCAATTTATCTCACAGAGTTACATCATTCTTTTCTTGGTGCAGTTTGTTAGCACTGTTTTTGTGGAATTGGCAGAGGGATATTTGGCAGTGCATAGAGGCCTAAGGTGAAAAACGGAAATTCTTCAGGTAACAAGTGGAGAGAAGCTTTCAGAGAAAGTCCTTTATGATATTTGCATTCCACTCATAGAGCTAAATGTTTCTGTTGAGAGAGCACTTTGGCATCAATATTTTTGTGGTGCCTGAGAAGGGATTTTGGAAGTGCATTGAAGCCTATGGTGGAAAAGAATATATCCTCATATAAAAACTAGAAAGAAGCCTTCTGAGAAACCGCTTTGTGATGTAATTCATGTCTCAGAGTTACATAATTCTTTTCATAGAGAAGTTTTGTAACACTGTTTTCGTGGAATCTGTAAAGGGATATTTGGAAATGCATTGATGCCTACAGTGAAAAAGGAAGTATCTTCAGGTAAAAACTAGAAAGAAGCTTTCTCAGAAACTGCTTTCTGATATGTGAATTCCTCTCACAGACTTACACTGTTCTTTACGTTGAGCAGTTTTCTAGCAATGTTTCCATGGAATCTGCAATAGGATATTTTGGAGTGCATTGAAGCCTATGGTGACAAAGGAAATATCCTCAGATAGAAACCAAAAAGAAGCTTTCTGAGAAACTGCTTTGTAATGTGTGAAGTCATCTCACAGAGTCACACTGTACTTTTCATTGAGCAGTTTGCTAACACTCTTTTTTGGAATCTTCAATGTGATATTTCTGAGCGCACTGAAGCTTATGGTGACAAAGGAAATATCCTCAAATAAAAACTGGAAAGAAGGTTTCTCAGAAACCGCTTTGTGATGGATCAATTCATCTCACAGAGTTACATGATTCTTTTCATGGATCAGTTTGGTAGCACTCTTTTTTAGGAATCTGAGAAGGGATATCTTGAATCACTTTAAAGCCTATGGTGAGAAGGGAAATATCCTCAGATAGACACTAGAAGAAGCTTTCTGAGAAAGTTCTTTGTAATGTGTTAATTCATCTCACAGAGTTACACCTTTCTTTTCATGGAGCAGTTTGCTAACACCATTTTCATGGAATCTGCAAAGGGATATTTAGTAGTGCATTGAGACCTAGGGTGAAAAAGTAAATATCCTCAGATAAAAACTAGAAAGACGATTTCTGAGAAACTTCTTTTGTGGGTGAATTCATCTCACAGAGTTACCTTGGCAGTTTTATTGAGAAATTTGCAAACACTTTTTTCATGGAATCTGCAATGGGATATTCCAGAGTGCATTGAGGAATATCGTGAAAAGGGAAATATCCTCAGATAAAAACTAGAGAGAAGCTTTCTGACAAACAGCTTTGGATGGGTATGTTCATCTTACAAGGTTACTCCACAATTTTCACGGAGATGTTTACTAACACTGTTTTCGTGGAACCTGCAAAGGGATATTTGGGAGGGCATTGAGGCCTATGGTTAAAAAGGATATAGTCTCAGAGAAAAACTAGAAAGAAGCTTTCTGAGAAACTGCTTTGTGATGTGTGAATTCAGCTCATGGAGTTACACCTTTCTTTTCATTGGACAGTTTGATAACACTGTTTTCATGGAATCTGCAATAGGATATTTGGGAGCGCATTGAAGCCTATGGTGACAATGGAAATATCCTCAGATGAAAACCAAGAAGAAGCTTTCTGAGAAACTGCTTTGTGTTGTGTGAATTCATCTCACACGGTTAGTTACACAGTTCTTTTCATTGAGCAGTTTGCTAACATTGTTTTATCGGAATCTGCATTGGTATATTTTGGAGCACATTGAACCTTATGGTGACAAAGAAAATATCATCAGACAAAAACCAGAAAGACGCTTCTGAGAAACTGCTTTGTGATTTGTGAATGCATCCCACAGAGTTACACGATACTTTCAATGGGGCAATTTGTTGGCACTGTTTTTGGGTAATCTGAGAAGGGATACTTTTTATCACATTGAAGCCTATGGTGACAAAGGGAATATCCTCAGATAAAAACTAGACAGAAGCTTTCTGAGAAAGTTCTTTGTGAAGTGTGAACTCAACTCATATATTTACACCTTTCTTTTCATGGAGAAGTTTGCTAGCACTGTTTTCGTGAAATATGCCAAGGGATATTTGGGAGTGCATTTAGGCCTATGGTGATAAACTAAGTATCCTCGGATTAAAAACTACAAAGAAGCTTTCTGAGAAACTGCTTTGTGATGTGTGAATTCATCTCACAGAGTTACACTGTTCATTTCATTGAGTAGTTTGCTAAGACTGTTTTCTTGGAATCTGCAATGTGATATTTTGGAGCACCTTGAAGCTTATGGTGACAAAGGCAATATCCTAAGATAAAAACTAGAAAGAACCTTTCTGAGAAACCGCTTTGTGATGTGTTAATTCATCTCACAGAGTTACAGGTTTGCTTTCATGGAGCAGTTTGCTATTACTGTTTTTATGGAATCTGCAATGGGATATTTGGGAGCTCCTGGCAGCCTATGGTGAAAAAGGAAATAACTTCAGATAAAAACTGGAGAGAATTTTTTGAGAAATGATTTTTGATGTGTTTATTCATCTCATGGAATTTAACCTTTCTGTTGAATTAGCAGCTTGGCATCACTGTTTTTGTGGTATCTGAGAGGATATATTTGGGAGCACAATGAGTCCTACAGTGAAAAAGGAAATATCCTCAGATTTAAACTAGAAAGAAGCTTTGTAAGAAACTGCTTTGTGATGGGTGAATTCATCTATCAGAGTTATACCTTTCTTTTCATGGAGCAGTTTGTTAACTCTATTTTCGTGAAATTTGTGAAGGACATTTTGGAGCACTTTGAAGCGTATAGTGACAAATTAAATATCCTCATATACAAATTAGAAAGAAGCTTTCAGAGAAACTGCTGTGCTAATTCATCTCACAGAGTTACGTGATTCTTTTCATGGATCAGTTTGGTAGTACTGTTTTTGGGGAAACTGAGAAGGGATATTTTGTATCACATTGAAGCCCTTGGAGTCTACGGAAATATCCTCAGATAAAAACTACCAAGAAGCTTTCCGAGAAAGTTCCTTTGAAATGTGTGAATTCATCTTACAGGTTTACACCTTTTTTCATGGAGATGTTTGCTAACACTGTTTTCGTGGAATCTGCAAAGGGAAATTTGGGAGTCCATTGTGGCCTAGAGTGAAAAAGTAAATATCCTCAGATAAAAATCAGAAGTAAACTTACTGAGAAATTGCTCTGTGATGTGTGAATTCATCTAACAGAACTACACCTTTACTGTCATTGAACAGTTTGATAACACTTTTTTCGTGGAATCTGCAAGAGGGTATTTGGGAGTGCATTGAAACCTATGGTGACAAAGGAAAAATCCGCAGATAAAAAATAGAAAGAAGCTTTCTGAGAAACTGCTTTGTGATGTGTGAATTGATCTCACGAGTTACACTGTTATTTTCATTGAGCAGTTTGCTAACACTGTTTTCTTGGAATCTGCAATGGGATATTTCGAAGTGCATTGAAGCTTATGGTAACAAAGGAAGTATGCTGAGACAAAAACTAGAAAGAAGCTTTCTGAGAAACTGCTTTGTGATTTGTGAATTCATCTCATGGAGTTACACGTTTCTTTTCATGGAGAAGTTTGCTAACACTGTTTACGTGAAATCTGCAAAAGGATATTTGGGAGCGCATGGTGGTCCATAGTGAAAAAAGAAATATCCTCAGATATAAACTAGAGTGAAGCTTTCTGAGAATCTGTTTGTGATTTGTGAATTCATTTCACAGAGATACACGATACTTTTCATGGAGCAGTTTGGGAGCACTATTTTTGGGGAATCTGAGAAGCGATATTTTGGATCGCTGTAAATCTATGGTGACAAAGGAAGTTTCCTCCTATAAAAACTAGAAAGAAGCTTTCTGAAAAACCACTTTGAGATGTGTTAATTTACCTCACAGCGTGGTATGATTCTTTTCATGGATCAGTCTGTTAGCACTGTTTTTAGGGAATCTGAGAAAGGATATTTTGGATGGTATAGAAGCCTATGGTGACAAAGGAAATATCCTCAGATAAAAACTGGAAAGAAGCTTTCTGAGAAAGTTCTTTGTGATGTGTGAATTAATCTCACAGAATTACACCTTTTTCTCCATGGTGCAGTTTGCTAACATGGTTTTTGTGGAATCTGGAAAGGGATATTTGGGAGCCCATTGAGAACCATAGTGAAAAAGAAATATCCTCAGATAAAAAATAGAAAGAAACTTTCTGAGAAACTGCTTTGGGATGTGTGAATTTATCTCAAAAAGTTACACCATTCTTTTCATTGGGCAGTTTGACAACACTCTTTTGGTGGAATCTGCAATAGAATATTTTGGAGTGCATTGAATTCTTTGGTGACAAAGGAAATATCCTCAGATAAAAACCAAAAAGAAGCTTTCTGAGAGACTGCTTTGTGTTGTCCGAATTTATATCACAGAGTTACACTGGTCTTTTCAGCAAGCAGTTTGCTAACACTGCTTTCCTGGAATCTGCAATGGGATATTTTGGAGTGCATTGAATTCTTTGGTGACAAACGAAATATGCTCAGATAAAAACCAAAAAGAAGCTTTCTGAGAGACTGCCTTGTGTTGTCCGAATTTATATCACAGAGTTACACTGGTCTTTTCAACAAGCAGTTTGCTAACACTGCTTTCCTGGAATCTGCAATGGGATATTTTGGAGCACATTGAAACTTATGATGACAAAGCAAATATTCTCAGACACAAACTAGAAAAAGTCTTTCTGAGAATCCCCTTTGTGATGTGCTAGTTCATCTCATAGAGTTACACAATTCTTTTTATGGATCAGTTTGGTAGCACTGTGTTTGGGGACTCTGAGCAGGGATATTTTGGATCACATTGAAGCCTCTGGTAACCTAGGAAATATCCTCAGATAAAAACTACAAAGAAGATTTCTTTGAAAATTCTTTGTGATGTGTGAATTCATCTCACAGATTTACAACATTCTTTTCATTGAGCAGTTTGCTAACACTGTTTTCTTGGAATCTGCAATAGGATATTTCTTAGCACATGGAAGCTTATGGTGCCAAAGGAAATATCCTGGGACAAAAACTAGAAAGAAGCTTTCTGAGAAACTGCTTTGAAGTTTGTGAATTCATCCCATAGAGTTGCTCAATTCTTTTCATGGAGCAGTTTGGTAACACTGTTTTTGTGGAATCTGAGAAGGGATATTTTGGATTGCATTGAAACCTATGGTGACAAAGGAAATATCCTCACATAAAAACTAGAAAGAAGCATTCTGAGAAAGCACTTTGTGATGTATGAATTCATCTCACAGAGGTACACATTTCTTTTCATTGAGCAGTTTGGTTGCCCTGTTTTCAGGGAAATGAAAAAGGATTTCAGGAGCTCATATAGGCCTGTGTTGAAAAAGGAAATATCTTCAGTTAAAGACTTGATAGAATGTTCTTGGGAAGCTGTTTTGTGATGTGTGTATTCCCCTCATAGAAATAAACCATTTTTTTTATTGAGCAGTTTGACATCACTGTTTTCATGGTGTCCGAGAAGGGATATTTGGGAGCGCATTGAGTCTAATGATGAAAAAGTAAATATACTCATATAAAATCTAGAAATTAGCTTTCTTAGAAATTTCTTTGTGATGGTGGAATTCACTTCCCAGAGGTAAACCATTCTTTTCATTGAGCAGTTTGGTAACCTACAAAACCTGTTTTTGTGGAATCTACAAAGGGATATTCGGAGTGCAGAGGAGCCTATAGTGCAAAAGGAAATACTCTCAGATAAAAACTAAAAGGAAGCTTTCTGAGAGACTGTTTTGTGATAGGTGAATTCATCTCACAGAGTTCAATCATTCTTTTCATTGAACAGTTTGGTAACACTGTTTTTGTGAAATATGCAAAGGGATATTTGGGAGTGGATAGAGGCCAAGGTTTAAAAAGGAAATATCTTCGGATAAAACCTGGAGTAAAAGCTTCTTATAACTCCTTTGTGAGGTGGGCATTCATCTCATAGAGGTATAGCTTTCTGTTGAGAGAGCAGTTTGGCATCACTGTTTTTGTGGTGTTTAGGTACATTTGGGAGTGCATGGAAGCCAATGGTGGAGAAGGAAATATCCTCAGATAAAAACTAGAAGTAAGCTTTCTGAGAAATATTTTTGTGTTGGGTGAATTCATCACACAGAGATACATGATTCTTTCCAAGGATAAGCCAGTTAGCACTGTTTTTGGGGAATCTGAGAAAGGATATTTTGGATCGCATTGAAGACTATGTTGACATAGGAAATATCCTCAGATAAAAGATAGAAAGAAAGTTCCTGAGAAAGTTCTTTGTGATGAGTGAATTCATCTCACAGAGTTACACCTTTCTTTCCTGGAACAGTTTGCTAACACTGTTTTGGTGGAATCTGCAAAGGGATATTTGGGAGTGCATTGAGGTCTATAGTGATAAAAGAAATATCCTCAGATAAAAACTAGAAAGAAGCTTTCTGAGAAACTGCATTGAGATGTTTGAATTTATCTCACAGAGTTACACTCTTCTTTTCTTCAAGCAGTCTGCTAACACTGTTTTCTTGGAATCTGCAATGGGATATTTCAGAGTGCATTGAAGTTTATGGTGACAAACGAAATATCTTCATATAAAAACTAGAAAGAAGCTTTCTGAGAAACTGCTTTGTGAGGTGTTAATTCATCTCACAGTGTTACATGATTCTTTTCATAGATCAGTTTGGTAACACCAGTTATGGGGAAATAGAAGGGATATTTTGGATCACATTGAAGCCTATGGTGACAAAGGAAATATTCTCAGATAAAAACTAGAAAGGAGCTTCCTGAGAAAGTTCTTTGTGATGTTCGAATTCGTCTCAGAAAGTTACACCTTTTTTTCATGGAGTAGTTTCCTAACACTATTTTCGTGGAATCTGCAAAGGAATATTTGAGAGCACAAAAAGGCCTATAGTGAAAATGGAAATATCCTCAGATAAAAACTAGAAAGAAGCTTACTCAAATTTGCTTTGTTGTGTGTGAATTCACTCCACAGAGCTACACTGTTCTTTTCATGGAGGGGTTTGCTAACACTGTTTTCATGAAATCTGTAATAGGATATTTGAGAGTGCATTGAAGCTTATGGTGACAAAGAAAATATCCTCAGGTAAAAACCAAAAAGAAACCTTATAAGAACCTGCTTTGTGAGGTATAAATTCATCTCACAGAGTTACACAGTTCTTTCCATTAAGCAGTTTGCTAACACTGTTTTCGTGTAATCTGCAATGGGATATATCAGAGCTCATGGAAGCTTATGGTAAAAAAGGAAATATCCTCAGACAAAAGGTAGAAAGAAACTGCTTTGTGATTTCTGAATTCATCCCACAGAGATACACAATTCTATTAATGGAGCAGCTTGGTAGCACTCTTCTGGGGAATCTGAGAAGGGATAATATGTATCGCATTGAGAGCTATGGTGAAAAAGGAAATATCTTCAAATAAAAACTGGAAAGATACTTTCTGAGAAACTTCCTTGTGATGTGGGAATTCAGCTCACAGAGTTACCCTGTTCTTTTCATTGAGCGGTTTTCTAACACTGTTTTATTGGAATGTACAATGGGATATTTTGGAGTTCATTGAAGCTTATTGTGACTAAGGAAATATCCTCAGACAATTAAAGAAGGAAACTTTCTGAGAAACTGCTTTGTGATTCATGAATTCATCTTCCAGTGTTACATGATTGTTTTCATGTAACAGTTTGATAGCACTGTTTCAGAGGAGACTGAGAAGGGATATTTTGGATCACATTGAAGCCTATGGTGACAAAGGAAATATCCTCAGATAAAAACTAGAAGGAAGCTTTCTGAGAAACTCCTTTGTGATGTGGGAAATCATCTCAGAGAGTTCCACCTTGGTTTTCATTGAGCAGTTTGCTAATGCTGTTTTCACAGAAACTGCAAAAAGATATTTTGGAGCACATTGAGGCCTAATAGTGAAAAAGAATATATCCTCAGATAAAAACTACAAAGAAGCTTTCTGAGAAAGTGCATTGTGAAGTGTGAATTCATCTCACAGTCCTACACCATTCTTTTCATTGAGCAGTATGATTACACATTTTTTCATGGAAACTTCAATAGGATATTTGGTAGCACATTGAAGCCTATGGTGACAAAGAAAATATCCTCAGATAAAAACCAAAAAGAGGATTTCTGAGAAACTGCTTTGAGTTGTGTCAGTTCATCTCACAGAGTTACACTGTTCTTTTTATTGAGCAGTTTGCTAACACTGTTTTCTTTTAATCTGCAATGGGATATTTTGGAGCACATTGAAGCTTCTGATGACAAAGAAAATAACCTCAGACAAAAACTAGAAAGAAGCTTTCATAGAAACTGCTTTGTGGTTTGTGAACTCATCTCACAGAGTTACAGGTGCATTCAATGCATCAGTTTGATAACACTGTTTTTGCGGAATTTGAGAAGGAATTTTTGGAATACATTCAAGCCTATGGTGACAAAGGAAATATCCTCAGATAGAAACTATATAGAAGCTTTCTGAGAAAGTTCTTTATGATGTGTGGATTCATCTCACCGAGTTTCACCTTTCTTTTCATGGAGCAGTTTGCTAATACGGTTTTCATGGAACCTGCACAGGGATATTTGGGAGTGCATTGATGGCTATGGTGAAAAAGGAAATGTCCCTCAATTAAATACAGAAAGAAGCTTTGAGAAACTGCTTTGTGAAGGGAGAAATTCATCTCACATATCTACACCATTCTTTTCTTTCAGCCATTTGATAACATTACTTTCATGGAGTCAGCAAAAGGATATTTCTGAGTGCAAAGAAGCCTATGGTGACAAACGAAATATCCCCATAGAAAAAAACAAAAAGAAGCTTTCTGAGAAACTGCTTTGAGATGTGTGAATTCACTACAGAGCTATACCATTCTTTCATTGAACAGTTTGGTAACACTTTTTTTGTGGAATCTGCAATAGGATATTTGGGAGCACATTGAAGCCTATAGTGAAAAGGGAAATATCTTCAGATAAAAAGGGAAAAGAAGGTTTCTGAGAAAATGTTTTGTGTTGTACGTTTCATCTCACACAGTTACACTGTTCTTTTCACTGAGCAATTTGCTAACCCTGTTTTCTTGGAATCTGCAATGGGATACTTCTGAGCACTTTGAAGCTTATGGTGACGAAGGAAATATCCTCAGACAAAAACTAGGAAAAACCTTTCTGAGAAACTGCTTTGTGATTTGTGACTTCATCTCACAGAATTACACGATTCTTTCCATGGAGTAATTTCGTAGCACTGTTTTTGGGGAATCAGGGAAGGGACATTTTGGATCACATTGAAGCCTATGGTAACTAAGGAAACCCCCCCCAAAAAAAAGAAAGTAGCTCTCTGAGAAAGTTCTTTGTGATGTGTGAATTCATCTCACAGAGAAACACCTTGCTTTTCATGTACCAGATTGCTAACAGACTTTTCGTTGGATCTGCAAAGCGATGTTTGGAGCGCATTGAGGTCTGTATTGAAAAAGGAAATATCCTCATAGAAAAACGAGAAAGAAGCTTTCTGAGAAACTGGTTAATTATGTGTGAATTCACCTCACAGAGTCACACTGTTTTCTTCATTGAGTAGTTTGCTAACACTGTTTTCTTAGAATCTGCAATGGTATATTTTGGTGCACATTGAAGCCTACTGTTAAAAATTAAATACCCTCAGACAAAAACGAGAAAGAATTTTTCTGAGAAACTGCTTAGTGATGTGTGAATTCATCCCACAGAGTTACATGATTCTTTTCATGGGGAATTTTGTTAGCACTGTTTTTGGGGAATCTGAGAAGGGATAATTTGGATCACATTGATGACTATAGTGACCATGGAAATATCCTCAGATAACAACTAGAAAGAAGTTTTCTGAGAAAGTTCTTTGTGATGTGTGAATTCATCTCACAGAGTTACACCTTTTTTTCATAGAACACTTTGCAAACCTTGTTTTTGTGGAATCTGCAAAGTGGTATATGGGAGCGCATTGAGGGCTATGGTGAAAAACGAAATATCCTCGGATAAAAACTAGAAAGATTTCTGACAAACTACTTTTGGATGTGTGAATTCAACTCACAGAGAAACAAGTTTGTTTCCATTGAGGAGTTTGATAACACTGTTTTCGTGGAATCTGAAATAGGATATTTGGGAATGCATTGAAGAACGTGTTGACAAAGGAAATAGCCACAGACAAAAACCAGAAAGAAGCTTTCTGAGAAACTGTTTTGTGATGTGTGAAGTCATGTCACAGAGTTACACCTTTATATTCATGGAACAGTTTGCTAACCCTGTTTTCGTGGAATCTGCAAAGAGATATTCGTGAGTGCATTGAGGCCTATGGTTGAAAAGGAACTATCCTCAGACAAAAACTAGAAAGAAGCTTTCTGAGAAACTGCTTTGTGATTTTTGAATTCATCTCAGAGAGTTACACTATTCTTTTCATGGAGCAGTTTGGTAGCACTGTTTTTGTGGAATCTGAGAAGGGATATTTTGGATTGCATTGATGCCTATGATGACAAAGGGAATATCCTCAGATAAAACTAGAAATAAGATTTCCGTAAAACAACTTTTGGATGTGTGAACTCAACTCACAGTGATACAACATTGTTTTCATTGAGGGGTTTCAAAATACTGTACTTGTGGAATCTGCAATAGGATATTTGGGAGCGCATTGAAGAATATAGTGAAAAAGGAAATATCCCCAAACAAAAACCAGAAAGAAGTTTTCTGAGAAACTCTTTTGTGATGTGTGAATTCATCTCTCTGAGTTACACCTTTCTATTCATGGAGTAGGTTGTTAACACTGTTTTCGTGGAATCTGCAAAGGGATATTCGCAAGTGCATTGAGACCTATGGTGAAAAAGGAACTTTCCTCAAACAAAAACCAGAAAGAAGTTTTCTTAGAAACTGCTTTGTGATTTGTGAATTCATCTCAGAGAGTTACACAATTCTTTTCTGGAGCAGTTTGGTTGCACTGTTTTTGAGGAATCAGAGAAGGGATAACTTGGATCGCATTGAAGCCTATGGTGACAAAGAGAATATCCTCAGATAAAAACTAGAAAAAAAGCATTCTGAGAAACCGCCTTGTGAAGAGTTAATTCATCTTACAGAATTACTTGAGGCCTATTATGAAAAAGGAAATATCTTCAGATAAAAACAAGAAAGAAGCTTCCTGAGAAAGTACTTAGTGATGTGCAAATTCATCTCAAAGAGTTACACTGTTCTTTTCATTGAAGAGTTTCCTAGCACTGTTTTCTTGGATTCTGCATTGGGATACTTCAGAGCACATTGAACCTTATGGTGACAAAGGATATAACCTCATATAAAAACTAGAGGGAAGCATCTCAGAAACTGCTTCATGTTGTGTTAATTCATCTCGCAGAGGTACATGACTCCTTTCATGGATCAGTTTGGTAGCACTGTTTTCAGTTAATTTGAGAACGGATATTTTGGATAGCATTGAAACCTAGTGTGACAAAGGAATTGTCCTCATATAAAAATTAGTTAGAAGCTTTCTGAGAAACTGCTTTGTGATGTTTTAATTCACCACACAGAGTTACACCATTCTTTTCATGGTGACGTTTGCTAAAACTGTTTCCCCGGAATCTGCAAAGAGATACTAGGGAGTGCATTCAGTCCTCTAGGAAAAAAGGAAATATCCTCAAATAAAAACCGAAAAGAAGCTTTCTGAGAAACTGCTTTGTGATGTGTGAATTCATCTCACAGGGTTACACTGTTCTTTTTATTGAGCAGTTTGCTAACACTGCTTTGTTGGAATCTGCAATGGGATATTTCAGAGTGCATTGAAGGTTATGGTGACAAAGGATATATCCTCAGACAAAAACTAGTAAGAAACTTTCTGATAAACTGCTTTGTGATTTATGAGTTCATTTCACAGAATTGCATGTTTCCTTTCATTGAGCAGTTTGGTAACACTGTTTTTGGGGAATTTGAGAAGGGGTATTTTGGATTGCATTGAAACCTATGGTGACAAAAGGAAAACCCAGATAAAAACTAGAAAGAAGCTTTTGAGAAACTGCTTTGTGATGTGTGGTTTCATCTCACAGATTTACACCTATCTTTTCATGGAGCAGTTTGCTAACACTGTTTTCGTGGAATCTGCAAAGGTATATTCCGGAACACCTTTAGGCCTGTAGTGAAAAAGGAAATATCCTCAGATCAAAACTAGAAAGGAGCTTTCTTAGAAACAGTTTTGTGATGTGTGAATTTATCCTACCATGCTACACCATTCTTTTCATTGAGCAGTTTGATAACACTGTTTTTGTGGAATCTGAAATAGCATATATGGGTGCCAATTGAAGCCTATAGTGACAAAGGAAATTTCCTCAGATAAAAACCAAATAGAATCTTTCTGTGAATCTGCTTTGTGATGTATGAATTCATCTCACAGGTTTACACCTTTCTTTTCATGAAGCAGTTTGCTAACACTATTTTCCTGGAATCTACAAAGGGATATTTGTGAGCACATTGAGGCAAAAGATGAAAAAGGAAATATCCTCTGACAAAATCTAGAAAGAAGCTTACTGAGAAACTGCTTTGTGATTTGTGAATTCATCTATCAGAGTTACATGATTCTTTTCATGCAGAAGTTTGGTAGCACTGTTTTTGAGGAATCTGAGGAGGGATAATTTGGATCACATTGAAGCCTATGGTGACAAAGGAAATATCCTCAGATAAAATCTTGAAAGAATCATTCAAAGAAACTTCTTCAAAATGTGTGAATTCATCTCACAGAGTTACACCATTCTTTTCATTGGAAAGTTTGCTAACACTTTTTTCATGGAATGTGTTATGGGATATTCCAGAGGGCATTGAAGAATATGATGAAAAAGGAAATATCCTTAGATAAAAACTAGAAAGAAGCTTTCTGAGAAACAGCTTTGTGACGTGTGAGTTCATCTCACAGAGTAACCCCTTTCTGTTGATGGAGCAGTTTGGTAGTGCTGTTTTTGGGGAATCTGAGAAGGGATATTTTGGATAGCATTGAAGCCTATGATGACAAAGGACCTCTCCCCAGATAAAAGCTAGAAAGATGCTTTCTGAGAAACTTCTTTGTGATCTGTGAATTCATCTCAAGTAGTTACACGATTCAATTCTTGGAACAGTTTGCTAAAAATGCTTTTGTGAAATCTCCAAAAGGATATTTGGGCACACTTTGAAGCCTATGGTGATGATGGAAATATCCTCACACAAAAACCAGAAAGAAGCTTTCTGAGTAACTGCTTTCTGAAGTGTGAATTCTTATCACAGATTTACACCTTTCTATTCATGGAGCACATTGCTAACACTGTTTTTGTGCAACGTGAAAGGGATAGTTGAGAGTGCTTTGAGGCCTATGGTGACAAAGGAAATATCCTCAGATAAAAACTAAAAAGAAGCTTTCTGAGAAACTGCTCTGGGATGTGTGAATTCATCTCACAGAGTTACACTGTTCTTTTCATAGAGCAGTTTGCTAACACTGTTTTCTTGGAATCCACAATGGGATATTTTGGAGCACGTAGAGGCTTATGGTGACAAAGGAAATATCCTCATATAAAAGTCAGAAAGAAGCTTTCTCAGAAGCCGCTTTGTGATGTGCTAATTCCATTCACAGAGTTACATGATACTCTTCATGGATCAGTTTGGTAGCACTTTTTTCGTGGAATCTACAATAAGATATTTGGGAGTGCATTGAAGCCTCTGGTGACAAAGGAAATATCCTGAGAAAAAACTAGAAAGATGTTTTCTGAGAAAGTTCTCTGGATGTGTGAATTCATCTCACAGAGTTACACCTTTCTTTTCATGTGGGAGTTTCCTAACACTGCTTTTGTGGAATCTGCAAAGGGATATTTTGGAACACATTGAGTCCTAGAGTGGAAAAGGAAATATCCTCAGATAGTAACTAGAAAGAAGCTTTCTAAGAAACTACTTTGTGACGTGTGAATTCAACTCACAGGGTTAAACGTTTCCTTTCATTGAGCAGTATGCTAACACTGTTACTTTGGTTTCTGCAATGGGATATTTCGGAGCACATTGAAGTTTAGGGTGACAAAGGAAATATCCTCAGACAAAAACTAGAAAGAAGCTTTCAGAGAAACTGCTTTGTGATTTGTGAATTCATCTCACTGAGTTACACGATTCTTTTCATGGAGCAGTTTGGTAGCACTGTATTTGGGGAATCTGAGAAGGGATATTTTGGATCACACTGAAGCCTATGGTGACAAAGGAAATATCTTCAGATTTAAACTAGAAAGAACCTTTCTGAGAAACTTCTTCATAATGTGTGAATTTATCTTATAGAGTTACACTGTACTTTTAACTGAGCAGTTTGCTAACACAGTTTTTGTGAAATCTGCAAAGGGATATATTGGAACACACTGAGGCCTATGGTGAAAAAGGAAACATCCTCAGATAAAAATAGAAAGAATCTTTCTGAAAATGGCTTTGTGATGTGTGAATTCATCTCACAAAGTTACACTGTTCTTTTCATTTACCAGTTTACTAACACTCTTTTCTTGGATTCTGCGATGGGATAGTTCTGAGCACATTGAAACATATGGTGAGAAAGGAAATATCCTCAGACAAAAACCAAAAAGAAGCTTTCTGTGAAACTGCTTAGTGATGAGTGAATTCACCTCACACAGTTACACCTTTATTTTCATGTCACAGTTTGGTAGCACCGTTTTTGTGGAATCTGAGGAGGTATATTTTAGATTGCATTGAAGCCTATGGTGACAAAGGAAATATCCTCAGGAAAAAAAAAAAACTTTCTGAGAAACTTTATTGCGATGTATGAATTCGTCTCATGGAGTTACACCTTTCTTTTCTTGGAGGAGATTGCTAACATTGTTTTTGTGGAATCTGCAATCTGATATGTTGGAGCACATTGAAGCTTAGAGTCACAAAGGGAATATCCTCATATAAAAACTAGAAAGAAGCTTTCTGAGAAACCGCTTTCTGATGGGTTAATTCATCTCAGAGAGTTACACAATTTCTTTCATGGATCAGTTTTGTAACACTGTTTTTTGGAGAATCTGAGAAGTGTTATTTTTTATTGCAATGAAGCCTATGGTGACAAAGGAAATATCTTCAGATAAAAACTGGAAAGAAGCTTTCTGAAATATTTCCTTGTGATGTGTGAATTCATCTCATAGGGTTACATCTTTCTTTTCATGGAGCAGTTTGCTAACACGGTTTTCATGGAATTTGCAAAGGGATATTTGAGAGCGCACTGAGGGCAATAATGAAAAAGGAAATATCCTCAGATAAAAACTGGTAAGAAACATTCTGAGAAACTGCTTTGTGATGTGCGAATTCATCTTACAGAATTATACCATTATTTTCATTGATCAGTTTGATAACACTGCTTTGAGGAATCTGCAAAGGGATATTCGGGAGCACATAGAATCCAATGGTGAAAAAGCAAATAACTTCAGGTAAAAATTGAACAGAAGCTTTCTGAGAAACCCCTTTGTGATGTGTGCATTCGTCTCATAGAGCTAAATGTTCCTATTGAGGGGACACTTTGGCATCACTGTTTTTGTGGTGACAGGGAAGGGATATTTGGGAGTGCATTGAACCCTATGGTGGAAAAGGAAATAGGCTAGTGTAAAATCTAGAAAGAAGCTTTCTGAGAAACTGCTTTGTGATGTGTTAATTCATCTCACAGAGTTGCACCATACTTTTCATGGACCCATTTGGTAGCAATGTTTTTGGAGTGTCTGAGAAGGAATATTTTGGATCTCATTTGAGCGTATGGTGAAAAAGGAATTATCCTCAGATAAAAACTAGGAAGATGCTTTCTGAGAAACTGCTTTGTGACGTATGAGTTCTTCTCACAGAGTTAGACTTTTCTTTTCATGAGTAGTTTGCTATCACTGTATTCCTGTAATCTACAAAGGGATATTTTGGAATACATTGAGCCTACACTGAAAACCGAAATATCCTCAGATAAAAACTGGAAAGAAGTTTTCTGAGAAACTGCTTTGTGATACGTGACTACATCCCACAGAGTTACAACGTTGCTATCATTGAGCAGTTGGCTAACACTGTTTCCTTGGAATCTGCAATAGGATATTTGGGAGCACATTAAAGCCTATGGTTGCAAAGGATGTTTTCTCAGATAAAAACCGAAAAGAAGCTGTCTCTGAAACTGCCTTGTGATGTGTGAAATCATCTCACAGTGTTACACCATTCTTTTCATTGAGAAGTTTTCTAACACTTTTTTCCTGGAGTCTGCAATGGGATATTTGAAAACGCATTGAGGAATATGGTGAAAAAGGAAATATCCTTAGAGAAAAGCTAGAAAGAAGTTTTCTGAGAAACAACTTTGTGGTGTGAGAATTCATCTAACAAAGTTACATCATTCTATTCATGGGGCAGTTTAGTGGCATTGTTATTGGGGAATCTGAGAAGGGAAGTTTTTCATCACAATGAAACCTGTGGTGAAAAAGGAAATATCCTCAGATAAAAACTAGAAAGAGGCTTTCTGAGAAACTGCTTTGTGATGTGTGAAATCATCTCACAGTGTTACACTATTCATTTCATTGAGAAGTCTGCTAACACTTTTTTCGTGGAATCTGCAATGGGATATTCGGTAGTGCATGGAGGAATATGGTGAAAAAGGAAATATGCACAGATAAAAACTAGAAAGAAGCTTTCTGAGAAACATCTTTGTGATGTGGGAATTCATCTCACAGAGTTACACCATTCTTTCCATGGAGCAGTTTGGTAGCACTTTTTTTGGGGTGTCTGAGAAGAGATATTTTGGATTGTATTGATACATATGGTGACAAAGGAAATATCCTCAGATAAAAACTAGAAAGAAGCTTTCTGAGAAAGTGCGCTGTGATATGTGTATTCATTTCACAGAGTAAAACCTTTCTTTTCATGGAGCAGTTTGCTAACACTGTTTTCATGGAACCTACAAAGCAATATTTGGGAGCAAATTGAGGCCTATGGTGACAAAGGAAATATCCTCAGAGAAAAACTAGAAAGAAACTTTGTGATAAACTTCTTTGTGATGTGTGAATTCATCTCACATAGTAACAGCTGTCTTTTTTTGGAGAAGTGTGCTAACACTGTTTTCGTGGAACCTGCAAAGGAATATTTCAGAGTGCATTGAAGCCTATCATGAAAAAGGAAATATCCTCAAATGAAAAACAAAAAGAAGCCTTCTGAGGGACTGCTTTGGGATGTGTGACTTGATCTCACAGAATTACACTGTTCTTTTCATTGAGCAGTTTACTAGCCCTGTTTTCGTGGAATGTGCAATGAGACATTTTGGAGCGCATTGAATCTTAGGGTGACAAAGAAAATATCCTCAGGCAAAAACTAGAAAGAAGCTTTCTGAGAAAGTGCTTTGTGATTTGTGAATTCATCTCACAGAGTTACACGATTCTTTTCATGGAGCAGTGTGGTAGCACTGTTTTTGGGGAATCTGCAATGGGATCTTTTGGAGGGCATTGAAGCTTTTGGTGACAAAGCAAATGTCCTCAGAGAAAAACTAGAAATAACCTTTCTGAGAAACTGCTTCCTGATTTGTGAATTCATCTCACAGAATTACTCCTTTCTTTTCATGGGGCAGTCTGGTAGCACTGTTTTTGGGGAATCTGAGAAGGGATATTTAGATTGAATTGAAGCCTATGGTGACAAAAAAAATCCTCACAAAAAAACTAGAAAGAATTTCTCTGAGAAACTGCTTTGTGATGTGTGAATTCATCTCACAGAGTTACACTGTTCTTTTCATTGAGAAGTTTGCTAACACTGTTTTATTGGAATCCACAATGTGATATGTTTTAGTGCATTTTAAGCTTATGGAGACAAAGAAAATACCCTCATATAAAAAGTAGAAAGAAGCTTTCCGAGAAATCATTTTGTGATATGTTAATTCACCTCACAGAGTTACATGATTCTTTACATGGGTCAGTTTGCTTGCACTGTCTTTGGGGAACCTGAAAAGGGATATATTTAATTGCATTCAGGCCTATGGTGACAGAGGAAATATCCTCAGATAAAAACCAAAAATAACTTTCTGAGAAACTGCTTTCTATTTGTGAATTCATCTCACAGAGTAACTCCTTTCTTTTAATGGATCAGTTTGCTAGCACTGTTTTTGGGCAATTTGAAAATTGATATTTTGAATCGCATTGAAGCCTATGGTGACAAAGGAAATATCCTCACACAAAAAACTAGAAAGTAGCTTTCTGAAAAACTACTTTGTGATTTATGAATTCATCTCCCAGAGTTACACCTTTCTTTTCATGGAGCAGTTTGATAGCACTGTTTTTGGGGAATCTGAGAAGGGATATTTTGGATCGCATTGAAGCCTATGATGACAAAGGAAAGATTCTCAGATAAAAACTGGAAAGAAGCTTCCTGAGAAACTGCTTTGTGATTTACGAATTCATCTCACAGAATTGTACCACTATTTTTATTTTGAAGTCTGCTAACACTTTTTTCAGGGAATCTGCAATGGGATATTCATGAGCACGTTAATGAATATGGTGTAAAGAGAAGTATCCTCAGATAAAAACTAGAAAGAAGCTTCCTGAGAAAGTTCTTTGTGATGTGAATACATGTCACAGAGTTACACCTTTCTTTTCATGGAGCAATTTGCTAACACTGTTTTCGTGGAATGTATGAAAAGAGATATTTGGGAGTGCATTGAAGCATATAGTGAAAAGGAAATTTCCTCAGATAAAAACTACAAAGAAGCTTTCTGTGAAACAGCCTTGTGATGTGTGAATTTATCTCACAGAGTTACATCATTCTTTGCATTGAGCAGTTCGATAACACCATTTTTGAGTAATCTGCAATAGGATTTGGGAGCACATTGAAACCTATGGTGACAAAGGAAATATACTCAGCCAAAAGAAGCTTTCTGAGAATCTGCTTTGTGACGTGTGAATTCGTCTCACAGAGTTACACTGTTCTTTTCATTGAGCAGTTGGCTAACACTGTTTTATTGGAATCCGCAATGGGATATTTCAGAGCGCATATTTATCTTATGGCTACGAAGGAAATACCCTCATATAAAAGGTAGAAAGAAGCTTTCTGAGAAACTATTCTATTTTGTGATTTGTGAATTCATCTCACAGAGTTACACGATTTTTTTAATGTATCAGTTTGGTAGTACTGTTTTTGGGGAATCTGAGAAGGGGTATATTGAATCACATTGAAACCTGTGGTGACAAGAAAATATCCTCAAATAAAAACCAAAAGAACTTTCTGAGAAACTGCTTTGTGATGTGTGAATTCATCTCACAGAGTTACACTGTCCTTTTCATTGAACAGTTTGCTAACACTCTTTTCTTGGAACCTGCAATGAGATATTTCAGAATGCATTGCAACTTGTGATGACAAAGGAAATACACTCATATAAAATCTAGAAAGAAGCTTACTGAGAAACCACTTTGTGATGTGTTAATTCATCTCACAGAGTTACACGATCCTTTACATGGAGCAGTTTGGTAGCACTTTATTTAGGGAATCTCAGAATTGATATTTTTGATAGCATTGAAGCCTACGGTGACAAAGGATATATCCTCAGATATAAACTAGAAAGCAGCATTCTGAGAAAGTTATTTGTGATGTGTGAACTCACCTCACAGAGTTACACCTTTTTTTCATTGAGCAGCTTGCTAAAACTGTTTTCATGGAAACTGCAATGGGATATTTGCGAGTGCCTTCAGGCCTACAGTGAAAAAGGAAATACCCTCAGATAAAAACTAGAAAGAAGCTTTCTGAGAAACTGCCTTGTGATGTATAAATTCATCTCACACAATTACGCCATTCTTTTCATTGGTCATTTTCATAACACTGTTTTTGTGGGCAATAGGATATTTAGGAGCACATTGAAGCCAATTGTCACAAAGGATATATCCTCAGATAAAAACCAAAAAGAAGCCTTCTGAGAATCTGCTTTGTGATGTTTGAATTCATCTCACTGAGTTACAGCTTTCTTTTCATGGATCAGTGTGTTAACACTGATCACATTGAAGCCCATGGTGACAAAGGAAATATCCTCAGATAAAAACTAGAAAGCAGCTTTCTGAGAAAGTTCTCTATGATGTGTGAATTCCTTACAGAGTTACAGAGTTACACCATTCTTTTCATTGTGTAGTTTGATAACACTGTTTTCGTTGAATCTACAATAGGATATCTGGGAGCATGTTGAAGCTTAAGGTGACAAAGGAAATATCCTCATAGAGAAGACAAAAATAAGCTTTATGAGAAGTTTCTTTGTGATGTGTGAATTTAGTTTGCAGAGTTACACTGTTCTTTTCATTTATCAACTTGTTAACACTGTTTTCTTGGGATCTGCAATGACATGTTTCTGAGCACCTTAAAGCTTATGGTGACAAAGGAAATATCCTCACCTAAAAACTAGAAAGAAGCTTTCTGAGAAACTGCCTTGTGAGGTGTTAATTCATCTCACAGGGTTATATGACTCTTTCATGGATCAGTTTGGTAGCACTGTTTTTTGGGAATCTGAGAAGGGATATTTTGGATTGCATTGAAGCCTATGGTGACTAAGGAAATAGCCTCAGATGACAACCAGAAAGAAGCTTTCTGAGAAAGTTATTTGTGATGTGTGAATTCATCTCACAGAGTTAAACCTTTCTTTTCATGGAGCAGTTTGCTAATACAGTTTTCATTTAATCAGAAAAGGGATATTTGGGAGTGCAATGAGGCCTATACTGAAAAAGGAAATATCCTCAGAGAAAAACTAGAAAGAAGCTTTCTGAGAAACGACTTTGTGATGTGTGAATTCATCTCAAATAGTTACACCATTCTTTTCATTGTGCAGTTTGATTACACTGTTTTCGTGGAATCTAAAATAGAATATTTGGGAGTGCATTGAGGTGTATGATGACAAAGAAAATATCATCAGAGAAAAATGAAAAAGAAGCTTTCTGAATAACTGCTTTGTGATGTGTGAATTTAACTCACAGAGTCACACTGTTCTTTTCATTGAGCAGTTTGCTAACACTGTTTTCTTGGAATATGTAATGGGATGTTTCAGAGGGCATTGAAGCTTATGGTGACAAAGGAAATAACCTCTGACAAAAACTAGAAAGAAGCTCCCTGAAAAACTGCTTTGTGATTTGTGAATTCATCTCAGAGTTACACGATCCTTTTCATGGGGGAGTTTGTTAGCACTGTTTTTGGGGAATCTGAGAAGGGATGTTTTGGATCACAATGAAGCCTATGGTGACAAAGGAAATATCCTCATATAAAAACTAGAAAGAAGCTTTCAGAGAAATTGCTGTGAGATGTGATAATTCATCTCACAGCGTTACAGGATTCCTTTCATGGATCAGTCTGTTATCACTGTTTTCGGGGAATCTGGGAAAGGATATGTTGGATCTCATTGAAGCCTTTGGTGACAAAGGAAATATTCTCAGACAAAGACAAGAAAGAAGATTTCTGAGAAAGTTCTTTGTGATGTGTTAATTCATCTCACAGAGTTACACCTTTATTTTCATGCAGCAGTTTGCTAACAGAGTTTTCATGGAATCTGCAAAGGGTTATTTAGGAGCACATTGAGACCTGTAGTGAAAAAAGAAATATCCTCAGATAAAAACTAGAAAAAAACTTTCTGAGAAACTGTTTTGTGATTTGTGAATTCATCTCACAGAGTTACACCATTCTATTCATTGAGGAGTTTGATAACACAGTTTTTGTAGAATCTGTAATAGGATATTTTGAGCCACTGAAGCCTATGGTGACAAAGGAAATATTCTCAGATAAAAACCAAAGACAAGATTTTTGAGAAACTGCTGGGTGATGCGTGAATTCATCTCACACAATTACAGTGTTTTTTTCATTAAGCATTTGGTTAACACGGTTTTCTTGGCATCTAAAATGCCATATTTTGGAGTGCAATGAAGCTTATTGTGAAAAAGGAAATATCCTCAGACAAAACCTAGAAAGAAGCTTTCTGAGAATCTGCTTTGTGATGTGTAAATTCATGTCAGAGAGTTACACTGTTCTTTTCATTGAGCAGTTTGCTTACACTTTTTTCTTGGAATCTGCAATGGGATATTTCAGAGCACATTGAAACTTATGGTTACAAGGGAAATATTTTCAGAGAAAAAGTAAAAAGAAGCTTTCTGAGAAACCACTTTGTGATGTGTTAATTCTTGACACAGTGTTACACGATTCTTTTCATGGGTCAGTTTTGCAGTACTGTTTTTGGGGAATCTGAGAAGGGATACTTTGGATCGCATTGAAGCCTATGGTGGCTAAGGAAATATACTCAGATAAAAACTAGAAAGAAGTTTTCTGAGATAGTTCTTGGTGATATGTGAATTCATCTCAAAGAGTTACACCTTTCTTTTCATGGAGCAGTTTGCTAACACTGTTTTCATCAAATTGGCAAAGGGATATTTAGGAGTGCATTGTGGCCTATGGTGAAAAAGGAAATATCCTCAGATAAAAACTAGAAAGAAACTTTCTGAGAAATCACTTTGTGATGTGTAAACTCACCTCACAGAGTTATATGATACTTTTCATGGAGCAGTTTGGTAGCACTATTTTTGGGGAATCTGAGAAGGGATATTTTGGATCGCATTGAACAATTTGGGGACTAAGAAAATATCCTCAGATAAAAACTAGGAAGAAGCTTTCTGAGAAAGTTCTTTGTGATGTGTGAATTCATTTCGCAGAGTTACATTTTTCTTTTCATGGAGCAGTTTCCTAACACGATATCCATGGAATCTGCAAAGGGATATTTGTTAGCACATGAGATCTATAGTGAAAAGGAAAATACCCTTAGATAAAAACTAGAAAGAAGCTTTCTGAGAAACTGCTTTGTGATGTGTGAATTCGTATCACAGAGGTACACCATTGTTTTCATGGAGCAATTTGGTAGAACGGTTTTTGGGGAATTTGAGAAGGGATATTTAGGATCGCATTGAAGCCTATGGTGACAAAGTAAATATACTCAGATAGAAACCAAAAGGTTTTTGGGAAACTGCTTTCTGTTGTGTCAGTTCATTGCACAGAGGTACACTGTTCTTTTCAGTGAGCAGTTTGCTAGCACTGTTTTCTTTTAATCAGCAATGGGATATATCAAAGTGCATTGAAGCTTATGGTGACAAAGGGAATATCATCAGACAAAAACTAGAAAGAAGCTTTCTGAGAAACTGCTCTGTGAATTAATCTCACAGAGTTCCATAATTCTTTTCATGGAGTCGTTTGGTAGCACTGTTTTTGGGGAATCGGAGAAGGGATATTTTGGATTGCGTTGAAGCCTGTAGTGACTAAGTAAATATCCTCAGATAAAAACTACAAAGAAGCTTTCTGAGAAAGTTCTTTGTGATGTTTGAATTCATCTCACAGAGAAACACATTTCTTTTCATGGAGAATTTTGCTAACACTGTTTTCATGGAATCTGCAAAGGGATATTTGTGAGCACATTGAGGCTTATAGTGAAAAAGGAAATATCCACATAGAAACACCAGAAAAAAACTTCCTGAGAAACTGCTGAGTGATGTGTGAATTCACCTCACAGAGTTATACTGTTCTTTTCATTGAGCAGCTTGCTAACAGTGTTTTCTTGGAATCTACAATGGCATATTTAGGAACACATTGAAGCCTACTGTTAAATATTAAATATCCTCAGACAACAACTAGAAAGAAACTTTCTGAGAAACTCCTTTGTTGTGAATTCACGTCACAGAGCTACACGATGCTTTCAATGTATCACTTTGATAGTACTGTCTTGGGGGAATCTGAGAAGGGATATTTTGGATCACATTGAAGCCTGTGGTGAAAAAGGAAATATCCTCAGTTAAAAACTAGAAAGAAGCTTTCTGAGAAAGTTCTTTGTGATGTGTGAATTCATCTCACAGAGTTACACCTTCTTTTCATGGGGCAGTTTGCTAACACTGTTTTCGTGGAATCTGCAAAGGGTTATTTGGGAGCCCATTGAGGCCTACAGTGAAAAAGGAAATATCCTCAGATAAAAACTAGAAGGAAGCTTTCCGTGAAACTGCTTCGTGATGTGTGAATTCATGTCATAGAGTTACATTGTTCTTTGCATTGAGCTGTTTGTTAACAATAGTTTCATGAAGTATTCAGTAGTATATATTGGAACACATTGAAGACTATGGTGACAAAGGAAATATCTTCAGATAAAAACCAAAAAGAAGCATTCTGAGGAACTGCTTTTGTGATGGGTGAATTCTTTTCACAGAGTGACATGATTCTTTAAATGGAGCAGTTTGGTAGCACCGTTTTTATGGAATCTTCAAAGGGATATTCTGGAGCTCCTAGAGGCCTATGGTGAGGAAGGAAATAATTTCAGATAAAAACTGGAGAGAAGCTTTTTGAGAAATGGTTTTTGATGTGTTTATTCATCTCATAGAGTTTAACCTTTTTGTTGATTGAGCAGTTCAACATCACTGTTTTTGTGGTATCTGAGAGGATACATTTGGGAGCACATTGAAGCCTACAGTGAAAAAGTAAATATCGTCAGATTTAAACTAGAAAGAAGCTTTCTGAGAAACTACCTGTGATAGGTGAACTCATCTCACCGAGTGACACCTTTCTTTTCATGGAGCAGTTTAGTAGCACTGTTTTCGTGGAATATGCAGAGGGATATTTGGGAACACATAGAGGCCTAAGGTGAAAAAAGAAAATTCTTCAGGTAAAAACTGGAGAGAAGTTTTCTGAGAAACTCTTTATGATGTGTGTATTCATCTCATAGAGCTAAACGTTTCTGTTGAGGGAGCACTTTGGCTTCACTGTTTTTGTGCTGTCTCAGAAGGGGTATTTGGGAGCCCATTGAAGCCTACCCTGGAAAAGGAACTATCCTCAGATAAAAACTAGAAAGAGGCTTTGGAGAAACGGTTTTGTGATGTGTCAACTTATCTCACAGAGTTACATCATTCTTTTCACGGAGCAGTTTGTTAGCACTGTTTTTGTGGAATCTGCAGAGGGATAATTGGGAATACATAGAAGCCTAAGGTGAAAAAAGAAATTTCTCAAGATGTCAGAGAAACTCCTTTGTAATGTGTGCATTCATCTCATAGAGCTGAACGTTTCTGTTGAGGGAGCACTTGGCATCACTGTTTTTGTGGTGTCTGAGAAGGGATATTTGGGAGCGCATGGAAGCCTATGGTGGAAAAGGAAATAGCCTCATATAACAACTAGAAAGAAGCTTTCTTTGAAACTTCTTTGTGATGTGTTAATTCATCTCACAGAGTTACACAATTCTTTTCATCGATTAGTTTGGTAGCACTGTTTTTGGGGAATCTGAGAAGAGATATTTTGGATTGCATTGAAGCCTACTGTCCCAAAGGCAATATCCTCATATAAAAACTAGAAAAAAGTTTCTGAGAAAGTTTTTGGAATATGTAAATTCATCTCACAGTGTTACACCTTTCTTTTCATGGAACAATTTGTTAACACTGTTTTCGTGGAATCTGCAAAGGGATATTTGGGAGCACATTGAGGCCTATAGTGAAAAAGGAATTATCCTCAGATAAAAACTAGGAAGAATCTTTCTGAGAAACTGCTTTGTGATGTTTGAATTTATCTCACAGAGTTACACCATTCCTTTCATTTAGCAGCTTGCTAATAATGTTTTCGTGGAATCTTCAATAGGATAATTTGGAGTGCATTGAGGCCTATGGTGACAAAGGAAATATTCTCAGATAAAAGCAAAAAAGAAACTTTCTCACAAACTGCTTTGTGATGTGCAAATTCATCTCACAGAGTTACATTGTTCTTTTCATTGATCAGTTTGCTAATGCTGTTTTCTTGGATCTGCAGTGCGATATTTTGGAGCACATTGAAGCTTAGCATGACTAACAAAATATCCTCAGACAAAAACTAGAAAGAAGCTTTCTGACAAACTTCTTTGTGATTTGTGAATTCATCTCACAGAGTTTCATTATTCTTTTCAGGGAGCAGTTTGGTAGCACTGTTTTTATGGCATCTTCAAAGGGATATTCTGAAGCTCCTAGAGGCCTACAGTGAAAAAGGAAATAACCTCCAATAAAAACTGGAGAGAAGCTTTTCAAGAAATGGTTTTCTGATGTGTGTATTCATATCATAGAGTGTAACCTTTTTGTTGATTGAGCAGTTCAGCATCACAGTTTTTGTGGTATCTGAGAGGAGATATTTGGGAGCACATTGAAGCCTACGGTGAAAACGAAAATATCCTCAAATAAAAACTACAAAGAAGCTTTCTCAGAAACTACATTGTGATGTGTGAATTCAACTCACAGAGTTACACCATTGTTTTCATTGAGCAGTTTTCTAACAATGCTTTCATGGGATCTGCAATAGGATATTTTGGAGCACATTGAAGCCTATCGTGACAAAATAAATATACTCAGATAAAAACCAAAAAGAAGCTTTCTGAGAAACTGCTTTGTGATGTGTGAATTCATATCACAGAGTAACACCGTTCTTTTCATTGAGAAGTTTGCTGACACTGTTTACTTCGAATCTGCAATAGGATATTTTGGAGTGCATTGAACCCTAGAGTGAAAAAGGAAATACCCTCAGATAAAAAATAGAAAGATTTCTGAGAAAGTTCCTACAACGTGTGAACTTATCTTGCAGAGTTTTACCTTTTTTTCATGCAGCAGTTTGCCAACACTGTTTTCATGGAATTTGCAACGGGGTATTTGGGAGCGCATTGAGGCCTATGGTGACAAAGGAAATATCTTCAGATATTAACTAGAAAGAAAGTTTCTGAGAAACTGCTTTGTGAAGTGTGAATTTATACCACAGAGTTACACTGCTCTTTTCATTGAGCAGTTTTCTAACACTGTTTCTTTGGAATCTGCAATGCGATATATCTGACTGCACTGAAGTTTATGGTGAAAAGGCAATATCCTCATATAAAAACCAGAAACAAGCTTTCTCAGAAACTGCTTTGTGATGTGTTAATTCATCTCACAGAGTTACACGATTTTTTTCATGTATCAGTTTGGTAGCACTCTTTTTGGAGAATCTGAGGAAGGATATTTTGGATCACATTAGAGCCAATGGTGACAAAGGAAATATCCTTAGAAAGAAACTAGAAAGAAGCTTTCTGAGAAAGTTCCTTCTCATGTGTTAATTCATCTCACAGAGTTACACCTTTCTTTTCATGGAACAGTTTGCTAAAACTGTTTTTGTGGAATCTGCAAAGGGATATTTAGTAGTGCATTGAGGCCTAGGGTGATAAAGTAAATATCCTCATATAAAAACTAGAAAGAAGCTTTCTGAGAAACTGCTTTTGGATGTGTGAATTCGACTCACAGTATTACACCATTCTTTTCATTGAGAAGTTTGTTGAAACCTTTTTCATGGAATCTGCGATGGGATATTTGCTAGTGCCTTGAGGCAAATGATTAAAAAGGAAATAGCCTCAGATAAAAACTAGAAAGAAGCTTTCTGAAAAACAGCTTTGTGATGCATGAATTCATCTCACAGAATTACACCTTTCTATTCATGGAGCAGTTTGGTAGTGCTGCATTGTCTTTGAGGAATCTGAGAAGGCATACTTTGGATCGTATTGAAGCCTAGGGTAACAAAGGAAGTATCTTCAGAGAAAAATCAGAAAGAAGCTTTCTGATAAACTTCTTTGTGATGCGTAAATTTATCTCACAGGGTTACATGATTCTTTAAATGGAGGAATTTGCTAACACTGATTTCATAGAATTTGTAAAGGGATATTTGGGGGTGCATTGAGGCCTATGGTGAAAAAGGAAATATCCTCAGATAAAAACAACAAAGGAGATTTCAGAGAAACTGCTTTATGATGTATGAATTCAGCTCAAAGAGTTACGCTATTGTTTGCATTGAGCAGTTTGTTACACTGTTGTCTTGGAATCTGCAATCTGATATTTTGGAGCACATTGAAGCTTATGGTGACAATGGATATATCTAAATATAAAAACTGGAAAGAAGCTTTCTGAGAAACCTCTCTCTGATGTGTTAATTCATCTCATAGAGTTACACGATTCTTTTCATGGAGCAGTTTGGTAGAACTGTTTTTAGTGAATCTGAGAAGGGATATTCTGGAACACATTGAACCATGAGTTGACAAACGACATACCCTCAGATAATAACTAGAAAGAAGCTTTCTGTGAAATTTCTTTCAGTGTGTGAATCCATCTTAGAGAGTTACACCTTTCTTCTCATGGAGCAACTTGATAACACTGTTTTCATGGAATCCAAAAAGGGATATTTAGGAGTGCTTTGATGGCTATAGTGAAAAAGAAAATATCCTCATATAAAAACTAGAAAGAATCTTTCTGAGAAACTCCTTTGTGATGTGTGAATTTTCATTGAGAAGTTTGCTAACACTGTTTTCGTGGAATCTGCAATAGGATATTTGGGAGCTCATTGAAGCCTATGATGACAAAGAAAATATCCTCGGATAAAAACCAAAAAGTTTCCTGAGAAACTGCTTTATGATGAGTGAATCCATCTCACAGTGTTACACTGTTATTTTCATTGAGCAGTTTGCTAACACAGTTTTCTTGGAATCTTCAATGGTATATTTCGTCATGCATTGAAGCTTTTGGTGACAAAGGAAATATCCTTGTATAAAAACTAGAAAAAAGGTTTCTGAAAAACCGATTTGTGTTGTGCTAATTCATCTAACAGGGTTACACGATCCTTTTCAGGTATCGGTTTGGTAAGAGTGTTTTTGGGGAAAGTGAGAAGGAATATTTTGGATCACATTGAAGCCTATGGTGACAAAGGAAATATCCTCAGATAAAAACTAGAAAGAAGGTTTCTGAGAACAATCTTTCTGATATGTTAATTCAGCTCAAAGGGTTACACCTTTCTTTTAAAAGAGCAGTTTGCTAGCACTTTTTAACTGGGATCTGCAATTGGATATTTGGGAGTGCATTGAGGCCAAAGGTGAAAAAGGAAGTATCCTCAGTTAAAAACTAGAAAGAAGCTTTCTGAGAAACTGCTTTGTGATGTGTGAATTCATCTCACAGAGATGCACTGTTATTTTCATTGAGCAGTTTGCTAACACTGTTTTCTAGGAATCTGCAATGGGATATTTCAGAGCACATTGAAGTTTATGGTGACAAAGGAAATATCCTCATATAAAAAATAGAAAGAAGCTTTCTGAGATACCTCTTTGTGATATGTTAATTCATCTCACAGAGTTACACCTTTATTTTCATCAAGCAGTTGCAAACACTGTTTCCCTAGAATCTGCAAAGGGATATTTGGAAGTGCATTGAGACCTACGGTGAAAAAGGAAATATCATCAGATAAAAACTAGAATAAAGCTTTCTGAAAAATTGCTTTGTTATGTGTGTATTCAAATCACAGAGTTACTCTGCTGTTTTCATTGATCAGTTTGCTAACACTGTTCTCTTGCAATCTGCAATGGGATATTTCAGATCACACTGAAGCTTATGATGACAAAGGAAATATCCTCATAAACAACTAGAAAGAAGCTTTCTGAGAAACCACTTCGTGATATGTTAGTTCATCTCACAGAATTACACGATTCTTTTCATGGAGCACTGTGTTTGGGAAATCTGAGAAGTGATATTTTGGATCACATTGAAGCCTATGGTGAAAAAGGAGTTATCCTCAGATAAAATCTAGAAAGAAGCTTTCTGAGAAAGTTCCCTATGATAACTTTTTTCATATTACAGAGTTGCACCTTTATTTTCATGGAGCAGTTTGCTAACAATGTTTTCGTGTAATCTGCAAAGGTATATTTGGGAGTGCATTGAGGCCTATAGTGAAAAGAGAAATATCCTCAGATAAAAACTAGAAAGAATCTTTCTGAGAAACTGCCTTGTGATGTGTGAATTCATCTCACAGAGTTACACCTTTCTTTTTTTTTTTTTTTTTTTTTTTTTGAGGCGGAGTCTCGCTCTGTCGCCCAGGCTGGAGTGCAGTGGCCGGATCTCGGCTCACTGCAAGCTCCGCCTCCCGGGTTCACGCCATTCTCCTGCCTCAGCCTCCCGAGTAGCTGGGATTACAGGCGCCCGCCACCTCGCCCGGCTAGTTTTTTTTTTTTTTTTTGTATTTTTAGTAGAAACGGGGTTTCACCATGTTAGCCAGGATGGTCTCGATCTCCTGACCTCGTGATCCGCCCGTCTCGGCCTCCCAAAGTGCTGGGATTACAGGCTTGAGCCACCACGCCCGGCCACACCTTTCTTTTCATTGAGCAATTTGATAATACTGTTTTTGTGGAATCTGCAATAGAATATTTGGGAGTGCATTTAAGCCTATGGTGACCGAGGAAATATCCTAAGATAAAAACCAAAAAGAAGCTTTCTGAGAAACTGCTTTGTTATCTGTGAATTCATCACACAGAGTTACACTGTTCTTTTCATTGAGCAGTTTGCTAACATTGTTTTCTTGGAATCTGAGTTGGGATATTTCAGAGCACATTGAAGTTTATGATGACAAAGGAAATATCCTCAGACAAAAACCAGAAAGAAGCTTTGTGAGAAACTGCTTTGTGATTTGTGAATTCATCCCACAGAGTTACACGATTCTTTTCATGGGGGGGTTTGTTAGCACTGTTTTTGGGGAATCTGACAAGGGATATTTTGGTTCACAGTGAAGCCTATGGTGATAAAGGGAATATCCTCAGATAAAAACTAGACAGAAGCTTTCTGAGAAAGTTCCTTGTGAAGTGTGAATTCATCTCATAGGGTTACACCTTTCTTTTCATGGAGGACTTTGCCAACACTTTTTTTGTTGAATCTGCAAGGGAATATTTGGGGGTGCATTTAGGCCCATGGTGAAAAACTAAATATCCTCGGGAAAAAACTAGAAAGAAGCTTTCTGAGAATCTTCTCTGTGATATGTAACTTCATCTCACAGAGTTACACTGTTTATTTCATTGAGTAGTTTGCTAACACTGTTTTCTTGGAATCTGCGATGTGATATTTCAGAGCACCTTGAAGCTTATGGTGACAAAGGATATATCCTCAGATAATAATTAGAAAGAAGTTTTCTGAGAAACTGCTTTGTGATATGTTAATTTATCTCACAGAGTTACTTGATTCTTTTTATGGATCAGTTTGGTATCACTGTTTTTGGGGAATCTGAGGAAGCATATTTTGGATCGCATTGAAGCCAATGGTGACAAAGGAAGCATCCTTAGATAAAAGGGATATTTTGAAATGCATTGAAGCCTATGGTGACCAAGGAAATGTAATCAGATAAAAACTAGAAAGAAGCTTTCTGAGAAACTGCTTTGTGATGTGCGAATTCACCTCACAGAGTTACACTGATCTTTGCATTGAGCAGTTTGCATACACTGTTTTCTTGGAATCTGCAATCTGATATTTTGGAGCACATTGAAGTTATGGAGACAAAGGAAATATCCTCATATAATAACTAGAAAGATGCTTTCTGAAAGACTCTTTTCTGATGTGTGAATTCATCTCACAGAGTTACACTGTTCTTTACATTGAGCAGTTAGCTAACCCTGTTTTCTTGGAATCTGCATAGGGATATTTCGGAGTGCATTGAAACTTATGGTGACAAAGGAAATATCCTCATATAAAAACTAGAAAGAAGCTTTCTGATAAATTGCTTTGTGATTTGTTAATACATCTCACAGAGTTACACGATTCCTTTTGTGGATCAGTTGGGTAGCACTGTTTTGGGGGAATCTGAGGTAGGATATTTCAAATTGCATTGAAGCCAGTGATGACAAAGGAAGCATCCTTAGATAAAAACGAGAAAGAAGCTTTCTGAGAAAGTTATTTGTGATGTGTAAATTCATCTCACACAGTTGCACCTTTCTTTTCATGGAACAGTTTGCTAACAATGCATTCGTGAAATCTGCAAAGGGACATTTGGGAGCGCAATGAGGCTTATAGTGAAAAAGGAAATATCCTCATATAAAAACTAGAAAGAAGCTTTCTGATAAACTGCTTTGTGATGTATGAATTCATCTCACAGAGTTACGTTGTTCTTTTCATTGAGCAGTTTGCTAACCCTGTTTTTTTGGAATCTGCAATGGGATATTTTGTAGCACATTCAAGTTTAGGGTGACAAAGAAAATATCCTCAGACAAAAACTAGAAAGAAACGTTCTGAAAAACTGCTTTGTGATTTGTGAATTCATCTCACAGAGTTACACGATTCTATACATGGAGCAGTTTGGTAGCACTGCTTTTATGGAATCTGCAAAGGGATATTCAGGAGCTCCTAGAGATTTACAGTGAAAAAGTAAATAAATTCAGATAAAAACTGCAGAGAAGCATTTCGAGAAATGGTTTTTGATATGATTATTCATCTCATAGAGTTTAACCTTTTTTTGATTGAGCAATTTGTCATCACTGTTTTTGTGGTATCTGAGAGGATTTATTTGGGAACACATTGAAGCCTACGGTGAAAAAGGAAATATCCTCAGATTTAAACTAGAAGGAAGCTTTCTGAGAAACCGCTTTGTGATGGGTGAATCCATCTCACAGAGTTACACCTTTCTTTTCATGGAGCAGCTTGCTAAGTCTATTTTCTTGGAATCTGCCAAGGACAATTTGGAACACTTTGAAGCTTATAGTGACAAATTAAATATCCTCATTTAAAAACTAGAAAGAAACTTTCTAGGAAACCGCTTTATGATGTGCTAATTCACCTCACAGAGTTACACTATTCTTTTCATGGATCAGTTCGATAGCACCGTTTTTGGGGACTCTGAGGATGGATATATTGGATCTCATTGAAGCCTATGGTGACAAAGGAAATATCCTTACGTAAAAACTAGAAAGAAGCTTTAAAAGAAAGTTGTTTGTGATGTTTGAATTCATCTCAAAGTTTTACACCTTTCTATTCACAGAGCAATCTGCTAACACTGTTTATGTGGAATATGTGGAGGGATATTTTGGAGTGCATTGAGGCCTATAGTGAAAAGGGATATATAATCAGATAAAAACTAGAAAGAAGCTTTTTTGATAAACTGCTTTTTGATGTGTGAATTCGTCTTACAGAGTTACACCATTCTTTTCATTGAGCATATTGATAACACTGGTTTCGTGGAATCTGCAATAGGATATTTGGGAACACATTGAAGTCAATGGTGACAATGGAAATATCCTCAGATAAAAATTAGAAAGAAGATTTCTGATCAACTGCTTTGTGAAGTGTGAATTCATCTCACAGAGTTACACCATTCTTTTCTTGCAGCAGTTTTGTAACACAATTTACTTGTAATCTGCAAAAGGATATTTGGTTGCACATTGAAGCCTATGGTGACAAAGGAAGTATCCTCAGATAAATACTAGAAAGAAGCTTTCTGAGAAAGTTCTTTGTGATGTGTGAATTCATCTCACAGAGTTACCCCTTTCTTTTCATTTAGCAGTTTACTAACACTGCTTTTGTGGAATCTACAAAGGGATATTTGGGAGTGCGTTGGGGTCTATGGTGAAATAGGAAATATCCTCAGATAAAAAATAGAAACCATCTTTCTGAGAAACTGCTTTGCGATGTGTGAATTCATCTTACAGAGTCACACCATTCTTTCCATTGAGCAATTTGATAACACTGTTTTCGTGGAATCTGCAGTAGGATATATTGGAGTGCATTGAAGTCTCTGGAGACAAAGAAAATCTCAGATAAAAACTAGAGAGAAGCTTTCTGAGAAACTGCTTTGTGATGTGTAAATTCATCTCACAGAGTTACTTCACTCTTTTCATTGAGAAGTTTGATAACACTACTTTCGTGGAATATGCAATAGGATATTTGGGAGCGTTTTGAAGCCTTTGGTGACAAAGGAAATATCCTGAGATAAAAAGCAAAAGCAAGCCTTCTGAGAAAGCTGCTTTGTGATGTGTGAATTCATCTCACAGAGTTACACTGTTCTTTTCATTGAGCAGCTTGTTAACACAGTTTTCTTGGAATCCGCAACAGGATGTTTCAGAGTGCATGGAAGCTTATATTGCCAAAGGAAACGTCCTCAGACAAAAACTAGAAAGAAGTTATTTGAGAAACTACTTTCTGACATGTGAATTCATCTCACGAAGTTACACTTTTCTTTTCATGGAGCAGTTTTGTAGCACTGTTTTTGGGGAATCTGAGAAGGGATATTTTGGATCTCATTGAAGCCTATGGTGACAAAGGAAATATTCTCAGATATAAACTAGAAGGAAGCTTTCTCAGAAACTTCTTTGTTATGTTGCTAACACTGTTTTCATGGAATCTGCAAAGGGGTATTGGGAGCGCATTGATTTCTATGGTGAAAAAGGAAATATTCTCAGACAAAAACTACAAAGAAGCTTTCTGAGAATCGGATTTCTGATGTGTTAATTCATCTCTATGGGATACACAATACTTTTGGTTGAGCAGTTTGCAAACACTGTTTTCATGGTATCTGCAAAGCGATATTTCTGAGCGCATTGAGGCTTTCAGTAACAAAGAAAATATCCTCTTATAGAAACTAGAAAGAAGCTTTCAGAGGAAATGCTTTCAGATGCATTAATTCATCTCACAGCGTTACACAGTTCCTTTCAAGGAGCAGTTTTGTAGCACTGTTTTTGGGGAATCTGAGAAGGGATAATTTGGATTGTATTGAAGCCTATGGTGACAAAGTAAATATGCTCAGATAAAAACTAGGAAGAAGTTTTCTGAGAAAGTTCCTTGTGATATGTGAATTCATTTAACAGAGTGACTCCCTTCATTTCATGGATCCGTTTGCTAACATTGCTTTCATGGAATCAGTAAATTGATATTTGGGAGCACATTGAGGCCTATGGTGAAAAATTAAATATCCTCAGATAAAAACTAGAAAGAAG
This sequence comes from Rhinopithecus roxellana, assembly GCF_007565055.1. NCBI lineage: Eukaryota > Metazoa > Chordata > Mammalia > Primates > Cercopithecidae > Rhinopithecus > Rhinopithecus roxellana. Next base: position 40,869,451 of record NC_044561.1, on the reverse strand, counting down.
CTTTATGAGAAACTGCTTTGTGATGTGAGAATTCATCTCACAACGTCACATCGTTCTTTCCATTGAGCCATTTGCTAACACTGTTTCCATGGAATGTGCAAAGTTATATGTTGGAGTGCATTGAAGCTTAAAGTCACAAAGGAAATACCCTCATATATAAATTAGAGAGAATCTTTTTGCTCAAATGCTTTTTGGTGTTTTTTTATTATTATTATACTTTAAGTTCTAGGGTACATGTGCAAAACGTGCAGGTTTGTTACACATGTATACTTGTGCCATGTTGGTGTGCTGCACTCATCAACTCGTCAGCACCCATCAACTCGTCATTTACATCAGGTATAAATCCCCATGCAATCCCTTTCCCCTCCCCTCTACCCATGATAGGCCCCGGTGTGTGATGTTCCCCTTCCCGAGTCCAAGTGATTTCATTGTTCAGTTCCCACCTATGAGTGAGAACATGCAGTGTTTGGTTTTCTGTTCTTGTGATAGTTTGCTAAGAATGATGGCTTCCAGCTGCATCCATGTCCCTACAAAGGACAAAAACTCATCCTTTTTTATGGCTGCATAGTATTCCTTGGTGCATGTGTGCCACATTTTCTTAATCAGGTCTCTCACTGATGGACATTTGGGTTGATTCCAAGTCTTTGCTATTGTGAATAGAGTCGCAATAAACATACATGTGCATGTGTCTTTATAGAAGCATGATTAATGATCCTTTGGGTATATACCCAGTAATGGGATGGCTGGGTCATATGGTACATTTAGTTCTAGAACCTTGAGGAATCGCCATACTGTTTTCCATAATGGTTGAACTAGTTTACAATCCCACCAACAGTGTAAAAGTGTTCCTATTTCTCCACATCCTCTCCAGCACCTGTTGTTTCCTGACTTTTGAATGATTGCCATTCGAACTGGTGTGAGAGGTTATCTCATTGTGGTTTTGATTTGCATTTCTCTGATGGCCAGTGATGATGAGCATTTTTTCATGTGTCTGTTAGCTTTATGAATATCTTCTTTTGAGAAATGTCTGTTCATATCCTTTCCCACTTTTTGATGGGGTTATTTGTTTTTTTCTTGTAAATTTGTTTGAGTTCTTTGTGGGTTCTGGATATTAGCCCTTTGTCAAATGAGTAGATTGCAAAAAATGTTCTCTCATTCTGTAGGTTTCCTGTTCACTCTGATGGTAGTTTCTTTGGCTGTGCAGAAGCTCTTAAGTTTAATTAGATCCCATTTGTCAATTTTGGCTTTTGATGCCGTTGCTTTTGGTGTTTTAGACATGAAGTCCTTGCCCATGCCTATGTCCTGAATGGTACTACCTAGGATTTCTTCTAGGGTTTTTATGGTATTAGGTCTAACATTTAAGTCTCTAATCCATCTTGAATTAACTTTCGTATAAGGAGTAAGGAAAGGATCCAGTTTCAGCTTTCTACTTATGGCTAACCAATTTTCCCAGCACCATTTATTAAATAGGGAATCCTTTCCCCATTTCTTGTTTCTCTCAGGTTTGTCAAAGATCAGATGGCTGTAGATGTGTGGTATTATTTCTGAGGACTCTGTTCTGTTCCATTGGTCTCTATCTCTGTTTTGGTACCAGTACCATGCTGTTTTGGTTACTGTAACCTTGTAGTATAGTTTGAAGTCAGGTGGCGTGAAGCCTCCAGCTTTGTTCTTTTGACTAAGGATTGTCTGGGCAATGCGGGCTCTTTTTTGGTTCCATATGAACTTTAAAGCAGTTTTTTACAATGCTGTGAAGAAACTCATTGGTAGATTGATAGGGATGGCATTGAATCTTTAAATAACCTTGGGCAGTATGGCCATTTTTATGATATTGATTCTTCCTATCCATGAGCATGGTATGTTCTTGCATTTGTTTGTGTCCTCTTTTATTTCACTGAGCAGTGGTTTGTAGTACTCCTTGAAGAGTTCCTTGACATCCCTTGTAAGTTTGATTCCTAGGTATTTTATTCTCTTTAAAGCAATTGTAAATGGAAGTTCATTCCTGATTTGGCTCTCTGTTTGTCTGTTACTAGTGTATAAGAATGCTTGTGATTTTTGCACATTAATTTTGTATCCTGAGACTTTGCTGAAGTTGCTTATCAGCTTAAGGAGATTTTGGCCTGAGACAATGGGGTTTTCTAAATATACAATCATGTCATCTGCAAACAGGGACAATTTGACTTCTTCTTTTCCTAACTGAATACCCTTGATTTCTTTCTCTTGCCTGATTGCCCTAGCCAGAACTTCCAAGACTATGTTGAATAGGAGTGGTGAGAGAGGGCATCCCTGTCTTGTGCCAGTTTTCAAAGGGAATTTTTCCAGTATGATGAATTTTTCCAGTATGAATTTTTCAGTATGATGTTGGCTGTGGGTTTGTCATAAATAGCTCTTATTATTTTGAGGTACGTTCCATCAATACCGAATTTATTGAGCGTCTTTAGCATGAAGGGCTGTTGAATTTTGTCAAAAGCCTTTTCTGCATCTATTGAGATAATCATGTGGTTCTTGTCTTTGGTTCTGTTTATATGAGGATTACGTTTATTGATTTGCGAATGTTGAACCAGCCTTGCATCCCAGGGATAAAGCCCACTTGATCATGGTGGATAAGCTTTTTGATGTGCTGCTGAATCCGGTTTGCCAGTATTTTATTGAGGATTTTTGCATCGATGTTCATCAGGGATATTGGTCTAAAATTCTCTTTCTTTGTTGTGTCTCTGCCAGGCTTTGGTATCAGGATGATGTTGGCCTCATAAAATGAGTTAGGGAGGATTCCCTCTTTTTCTATTGATTGGAATAGTTTCAGAAGGAATGGTACCAGCTCCTCCTTGGACCTCTGGTAGAATTAAACTGTGAATCCATCTGTTCCTGGACTATTTTTGGTGGGTACGCCATTAATTATTGCCTCAATTTCAGAGCCTGCTATTGGTCTATTCAGGGATTCAACCTCTTCCTGGTTTAGTCTTGGAAGAGTGTAAGTGTCCAGGAAATTATCCATTTCTTCTAGATTTTCTAGTTGATTTGTGTAGAGGTGTTTATAGTATTCTCTGATGGTAGTTTGTATTTCTGTGGGATCGGTGGTGATATCCCCTTTATCATTTTTTATTGCGTGTATTTGATTCTTCTCTCTTTTCTTCTTTATTATTCTTGCTAGCAGTCGGTCAATTTGTTTGATCTTTTCAAAAAAAACTCCTGGATTCATTGATTTTTGGAGGGTTTTTTGTGTCTCTATCTCCTTCAGTTATGCTCTGCTCTCAGTTATTTCTTGCCTTCTGCTAGCTTTTGACTGTGTTTGCTCTTGCTTCTCCAGTTCTTTTAATTGTGATGTTAGACTGCTATTTTAGATCTTTCCAGCATTCTCTTGTGGGCATTTAGTGCTATAAATTTCCCTCTACACACTGCTTTAAATGTGTCCCAGAGATTCTGGTATGTTGTATCTTTGTTCTCATTGGTTTCCAAGAACATCTTTATTTCTGCCTTCATTTCTTTATGTACCCAGTAGTCATTCAGGAGCAGGTTGTTCAGTTTCCATGTAGTTGAGCGGTTTTGATTGAGTTTCTTAGTACTGAGTTCTAGTTTGATTGCACTGTGATCTGAGAGACAGTTTGTTATAATTTCTGTTCCTGTACATTTGCTGAGTAGTGCTTTACTTCCAATTATGTGGTCAATTTTGTAATAAGTGTGATGTGGTGCTGAGAAGAATGTATGTTCTGTTGATTTGGGGTGGAAAGTTCTATAGATGTCTATTAGGTCTGCTTTGTGCAGAGATGAGTTCAATTCCTGGATATCCTTGTTAACTTTCTGTCTCATTGATCTGTCTAATGTTGACAGTGGAGTGTTGAAGTCTCCCATTATTATTGTATGGTAGTCTAAGTCTCTTTGTAAGTCTCTAAGGACTTGCTTTATGAATTTGGGTGCTCCTGTATTGGGTGCATATATATTTAGGAGAGTTAGCTCATCCTGTTGAATTGATCCCTTTACCATTATGTAATGGCCTTCTTTGTCTCTTTTGATCTTTGATGGTTTAAAGTCTGTTTTATCAGAGACTAGGATTGCAACCCCTGCTTTTTCTTGTTCTCCATTTGCTTGGTAGATCTTCCTCCATCCCTTTATTTTGAGCCTATGTATGTCTCTGCATGTGAGATGGGTCTCTTGAATACAGCAGACTGATGGGTCTTGACTCTTGATCCAGTTTGCCAGTTCGTGTCTTTTAATCAGAGCATTTAGTCCATTAACATTTAAGGTTAATATTGTTATGTGTGAACTTGATCCTGCCATTATGATATTAACTGGTTATTTTGCTCATTAGTTGATGCAGTTTCTTCCTGGCCTCGAAGGTCTTTACATTTGGGCATGTTGTTGCAAAGGCTGGTACCGGTTGTTCCTTTCCATGTTTAGGGCTTCCTTCAGGGTCTCCTGTAAGGCAAGCCTGGTGGTGACAAAATCTCTAAGCATTTGCTTATCTGTAAAGGATTTTATTTCTCCTTCACTGATGAAACTTAGTTTGGCTGGATATGAAATTCTGGGTTGAAAATTCTTTTCTTTAAGAACGTTGAATATTGGTCCCCACTCTCTTCTGGCTTGTAGAGTTTCTGCCGAGAGATCTGCTGTTAATCTGATGGGCTTCCCTTTGTGGGTAACCCGACCTTTCTCTCTGGCTGCCCTTAAGATTGTTTCCTTCATTTCAACTTTGGTGAATCTGGTAATTATGTGTCTTGGAGTTGCTCTTCTCGAGGAGTATCTTTGTGGCATATCTGTATTTCCTGAATTTGAATGTTGGCCTGCCCTACTAGGTTGGGGAAGTTCTCCTGGATGATATCCTGATGAGTGTTTTCCAACTTGGTTCCATTTTCCCCTCACTTTTAGGCACCCCAATCAGACTTAGATTTGGTCTTTTTACATAATCCCATACTTCTTGCAGGCTTTGTTCATTTCTTTTTCTTCGTTTTTCTTTCAGTTTGTCTTCTCGCTTCATTTCATTCATTTGATCCTCAATCACTGATACTCTTTCTTCCAGTTGATCAAGTCGGTTACTGAAGCTTGTGCATTTGTCACGTATTTCTCGTGTCATGGTTTTCATCTCTGTCATTTCGTTTATGACCTTCTCTGCATTAATTACTCTAGCTATCAATTCTTCCACTCTTTTTTCATGATTTTTAGTTTCTTTGCGCTGGGTACATAATTCCTCCTTTAGCTCTGAGAAGTTTCAGTGACTGAAGCCTTCTTTTCTCATCTCGTCAAAGTCATTCTCTGTCCAGCTTTGATCAATTGCTGGTGATGAGCTGCACTCCTTTGCAGGGGGAGATGCGCTCTTATCTTTTGAATTTCCAGCTTTTCTGCCCTGCTTTTTCCCCATCTTTGTGGTTTTATCTGTCTCTGGTCTTTGATGATGTTGATGTACTGACGGGGTTTTGGTGTAGGTGTCCTTCCTGTTTGATAGTTTTCCTTCTAACAGTCAGGACCCACAGCTGTACATCTGTTGGAGATTGCTTGAGGTCCACTCCAGACCCTGTTTGCCTGGGTATCAGCAGCAGAGGCTGCAGAAGATAGAATATTGCTGAACAGCGAGTGTACCTCTCTGATTCTTACTTTGGAAGCTTCCTCTCAGGGGTGTACTCCACCCTGTGAAGTGTGGGGTGTCAGTCTGGCCCTATTGTGGGATGCCTCCCAGTTAGGCTACTCAGGGTCCAGGGACCCACTTGAGCAGGCCGTCTGTCCCTTCCCAGATCTCCACCTCAATGTTGGGAGATCCACTGCTCTCTTCAAAGCTGTCAGACAGAGTCGTTTGCCTCTGCACAGGTTTCTGCTGCTTTATTGTTGTTGTTGTTTAGCTGTGCCCTGTCCCCAGAGGTGCAGTCTACAAAGACAGGCAGGTTTCCTTGAGCTGCTGTGAGCTCCACCCAGTTCGAGCTTCCCAGCGGCTTTGTTTACCTCCTTAAGCCTCAGCAATGGCTGGCGCCCCTCCCCCAGCCTCACTGCTGCCTTGCCATTAGATCACAGACTGCTGTGCTAGCAATGAGGAAGGCTCCGTGTGCGTGGGACCCTCCCAGACAGGTGTGGGATATAATCTCCTGGTGTGCCCTTGCTTAAAGCGCAGTATTGGGGTGGGAGTTTCCCGATTTTCCAGGTGTTGTGTGTCTCAGTTCCCCTTGCTAGGAAAAGGGATTCCCTTCCCCCTTGCACTTCCCAGGTGAGGCGATGCCTCGCCCTGCTTCAGCTCTCACTGGTCGGGCTGCAGCAGCTGACCAGCACCGATTATCCGGCACTCCCTAGTGAGATGACCCCAGTACCTCAGTTGAAAATGCAGAAATCACCGTTCTTCTGTGTTGCTCATGCTGGGAGTTTGAGACTGGAGCTGTTCCTATTCGGCCATCTTGCTCCACCAGAAACATTCTTTCTAGTTTTTATCTGAGGATATTTAGTTTTTCACCATAGGACTCAATGTGCTCCCAAATATCCCTTTGCAAGTTCCACGAAAACAGTGTTAGCAAGCTGTTCCCTGAAAAGAAAGTTGTAACTCTGTGAGGTTAATTCACACATCACAATGCAGTTTCTCAGAAAGCTCGTTTTTAGTTTTTACCTGAGGATAATTTCTTTGTCACTATAGTTTTGAAAGTGATCCAAAATGCCCATTCCCGATTCCCCAAAAACGGTGCTACCAAACTGATACATGAAAATGATTGTGTAACCCAGTGATATGAATTAGCACATCTAAAAGAGGTTTCTCAGGAAGCTTCGTTCTACTTTTCATCTGGGGATATTTCCTTTTTCTTCATTTGCCTCAATTCACTCTGAAATATCCCATTGCATATTCCAAGAAAACAGTGTTAGCAAACTGCTCAATGAAAGCAACAGTGTAATTAGGTAAGATGAATTCAAACATCACAAATTAGTTTCTCAGAAAGCTTCTTTTTCATTTTTTTCTGAGGATATTTCCTTTGAAACCATAGGCTTCAATGCCCTCCAATATATCCCTTTGTATATCCCTTGAAAACAGTGTTAGCAAACTTCCCTGAAAAGAAAGATGTAACTCTGTGAGGTAAAATCACACACCACAAAGGACTTTCTCAGAAAGCTTCTTCCCAGTTTTTATCTGATGATATTCCTTTTCACCAAAGGCTTCAAAGCAATCCAAAATATCCTTTCTCAGATTCCCCCAAAACAATGCCACAAAACTGCTCTATGAAAAGAATTGTGTATCACTGTGGGATAAATACACAAAACACAATGGAGTTTCTCAGAAAGTGCCTTTCTAGTTATAATCTGAGGATATTTAGTTTTTCACCATAGTCCTCAGTGTGCTCTTCAATATCCCATTGCAGATTAAAAGAAAAAAAGTGTTAGCAAATTTCTCAATGAAAAGAATGGAATAACTGTGCCAGATGAATTGCCAAATCACAAACCAGGCTCTCAGAAAGCACTTACTTGTTTTTATCTGAGGATATTTCCTTTTTTAACTGTAGGCCTCAATGCGCTCCCAAATATTCCTTTGCAGACTCCAGGGAAACAGGGTTAGCAAACTGCTACATGAAAAGAAAGATGTAACTGTGTGAGTTGAATTCATACATCACAAAGAAGTTTCACAGAAAGTTTCTTTCTAGTTTTTATCTGAGGATATTTCCTTTGTCACCATAGGCTTTGATGCCATCTAAAATACCTTTTCTCATTTTCCCCAAAAATGAGAATTTTTTAACTCTGGGAGATGAATTACCACATCATAAAGTGGTTTCTCAGAAAACTTCTTTCTAGTGTTTATATGAGGGTATTTCCTTTGTCACCTTTAAGCTTCAATGCCTTCCAAAGTATCCCTTTTCAGATTCCATGAAAACAGTGTAAGCAAACTGCTCAATGAAAAGAACGGTGTAACTCTGTGATGTGAATTCAAAAATCACAAAGCAGTTTCTCAGAAATATTCTTTCTAGTTTTTATCTGAGGATATTTCCATTTTCACCATAGGCCTCTATGTGCTCCCAAATATTCCTTTGCAGTTTGCACAAAAAGTGTTAGCAAACTGCTCAATGAAAAGAACAGTGTAATCTGTGAGATTAATTCATGCATCACAAAGCAGTTTCTCATAAAACTTCTTTCTAGTTTTTATCTGAGTATATTTCTTTTGACACCATCAGCCTCAATGCGATCCAAAATATCCCTTCTCAGATTCCCCAGAAACAGTGCTACCAAACTGCTCCATGGAAAGAATCATGTAACTCTGCGAGATGAATTCACAAATCAATTTGCAGTTTCTCAGAAAGCTTCTTTCTAGTTTTTGTCTGTGGATATTTCTTTGTTACCATTACCTTCAATGCACTCCAAAATATCCCATTGCAGAATCCAAGAATACAGTGCTAGCAAACTACTCAATGTAAAGAACAGTGTAACCCTGTGAGATGAATTCACACATCACAAAGTGTTTTCTCAAAAAGCTTCCTTTTGATTTTTATCTGAAGATATTCCATTTGTCACCATAGGATTCAATACTCTCTCCAAATATCCTATTGCAGACTCCACAAAAACAGTGTTATCAAATTGCTCAATGAAAAGAATGGTGAAACTCTGTGAGATGAATGCACAAATCATAAAGCCGTTTCTCAGAATGGTCCTTTCTAGTTTTTATATCAGTATATTTGTTTTTCCAACTATAGGCCTCAATGCACTCCCAAATATCCCTTTAAAGATTCCACGAAAACAGTGTTAGCAAACTGCTCCATGAAAAGAAAGACATAACTCTGTGAGATGAATGCACACAGCACAAAGAACTTTGTCAGAAAGCTTCTTGCTAGTTCTTATCTGAGAATATTTTGCTTGTCACCATATTTTTCAAGGTGATCAAAATTATCCCTTCTCAGATTCCGCAAAACCATGGTAACCAACTGATCCAGGAAAAGAATCATGCAACTCTGTGAGATGAATTAGCACATCACAGAGCAGTTTCTCAGAAAGCTTCTTTCTAGTTTTGAAATAACAATATTTCCTCTGAAATACAAGATTGCAGATTACAAGAAAACAATGGTAGCAAACTGCTCAATGAAAATAACAGTGTAAATCTGTGAGGTGAGTTCACACATCACAAAGCAGTTTCTCAGCAAGCTTCTTTTTATTTTTTTCTGAGGATGTTTCCTTTTTAACGATTGGCTTCAACTCCCTCCCAAATATCCCTTTGCAGATTCCACGAAAACAGTGTTATCAAACTGCTCCATGAAAAGAAAGGTGTAACTCTGTGAGATGAATTCACACGTCACAAAGAACTTTCTCAGAAAGCTTCTATCTAGTTTTTACATGAGGATATTTCCTTTGTAACCATAGGCTTCAATGAGATCAAAATTATCACTTCTCAGATTCCCCAAAAAGAGTTCTACCAAACTGTTCCATGAAAAGAATCGTGTAACTCTGTGAGATGAATTAACTCTTCACGAAGTGGTTTCTCAGAAAGCTTTTTTCTAGTTTTTATCTGTGGATATATCCTTTGTCACCATAAACTTCAATGCGATTCAAAATATTCCTTCTCAGATTCCCCAAAAACAGTGCTACCAAACTGCTCCATGAAAAAGATTGTGTAACTCTGTGAATTGAATTCACAAATCACAAAGCAGTTTCTCAGAAACCTTCCTTCTAGTTTTTGTCTGAGGATAGCTCCTTTTTCACCATAGGCCTCAATGCACTAGCGAATATCCCTTTGCAGATTCCACTAAAACAGTGTTAGGAAACTGCTCCATGAAAAGAAAGGTGTAACTCTGTGAGATGAATTCACATATCACAAAAATGTTTCTAAGAAAATTTCTTTCTAGTCTTTGGGGATATTTCCTTTGTCACCTTACTCTTCAATGCCCTCCCAAATATCCTATTGCAGATTCCACGAAAACAGTGTTATCAAACTCCTCAATGAAAACAACGTTGTATCTCTGTGAGTTGAATTCACATCCAAAAGTAGTTTTGCAGAAAGCTTCTTTCAAGTTTTTATCTGAGGATATTTCCTTTTTCACTATAGGACTCAGTTCGCTCCATATATCACCTTGGAGATTCCACAAAAATAGAGTTTGCAAACTGCTCCATGAAAGGAAAGGTGTAACTCTGTGAGATGAATTCACACATCACAAAGAACTTTCTCAGAAAGCTTCTTTCAAGTTGTCATCTGAGGATATTTACTTTGTCACCATAGGCATCAATGTGCTCCCAAATAACTCTTCTCGGGTACCACAAAAACAGTGATGACGTACTGCTCAACAAACAAAAAGGTTAAACTCTATGACATGAATACACACATCACAAAACCATTTCTCGAAAAACTTCTCTCCAGTTTTTATCTGAAGTTATTTCCTTTTTCACCATAAACCACTAGGAGCTCACAAATATCCACTTGCAGATTCCTTAAAAACAGTACTACCAAACTGCTCAAAGAAAATAAAGGTGTAACTCTGTGTGATGAGTTCACTCATAAAAAGAAATTTCACCAAAAGCTTCTTTCTAGTTTTTATCTCAGGATAATTCTTTTGCCACCATGAGCTTCCATGTGCTCTCAAATATCTCTTCTCAGACACCACAAAAACAGTGCTACCAAACTGATCCATGAAAAGAATTGTGTATCTCTGTGAGATGAATTAACACAACACAAAGTGGTTTCTCAGAAGGGTTCATTCTAGTTTTAATATGAGGATATTTCCTTTGTCTCCATAATCTTCAATGCGCTCCACAATATCCCATTAGAGATTCCAAGGAAACAGTCTTAGCACTCTGCTCAATGAAAAGCACAGTGTAACTCTTTGAGATGAATTCACACATCACAAAGGAGTTTCTCAGAAAGATTCTTTTTGTTTTGTATGTGAGGATATTCCCTTGTCACCATAGGCTTCAATGTGCTCCCAAATAACCCTTTGCAGATTCCATGAAAACAGTGTTAGCAAACTGCTCCATGAAAAGAAAGGTGGAAACCTGTGAGATGAATTCACACATCAAAAAGGACTTTCTCAGAAAGCTTCTTGGTAGTTTTTAATCTGAGGATATTTCCTTAGTCACCAACGGCTTCAAAGTGACACAAAATATCCCTTCTCAGTTTCCCCAAAAACAGTACTACCAAAATGATCCATGAAAAGAATCGTGTAACTCCGTGAGAAGAATTAACATATCAGAAAACGGTTTCTCAGGAACCTTCTTGCTATTTTTTATATGAAAATGTTACCTTTGACACCATAAACTTCAATGTGCTCCAAAATATCCCATTGAAGATTCCAAGAAAACAGTGTTATTAGACTGCTAAAAGAAAAGAACAGTGTAACTCTGTGAGATAAATGCACACACCACAAAGAAGTTTTTCAGAAAGCTTCTTTCTAGTTATTATCTGAGGATATTTTCCTTTTTTCTTTTTCTTTTTTTCTTTTTTTTATTATTATTATACTTTCAGTTCTAGGGTACATGTGTATAACTTGCAGGTTTGTTACATATGTATACTAGTGCCATGTTGGTGTGCTGCACTCATCAACTCGTCAGCACCCATCAATTCGTCATTTATATCAGGTATAACTCCCAATGCAATCCCTCCCCCCTCCTACCTCCCCATGATAGGCCCCGGTGTGTGATGTTCCCCTTCATGAGTCCAAGTGATCTCATTGTTCAGTTCCTACCTATGAGTGAGAACATGCGGCATTTGGTTATCCGTTCTTGTGATAGTTTGCTAAGAATGATGGTTTCCGGCTTCATCCATGTCCCTACAAAGGATGCAAACTCATCCTTTTTTATGGCTGCATAGTATTCCATGGTGTATATGTGCCACATTTTCTTAATCCAGTCTGTCACAGATGGACATTTGGGTTGATTCCAAGTCTTTGCTATTGTGAGTAGTGCCGCAATAAACATAGGTGTGCATGTGTCTTTATAGCAGCATGATTTATAATCCTTTGGGTATATACCCAGTATTGGGATGGCTGGGTCATATGGTACATCTATTTCTAGATCCTTGAGGAATCGCCATACTGTTTTCCATAATGGTTGAACTAGTTTACAATCCCACCAACAGTGTAAAAAGTGTTCCTATTTCTCCACATCCTCTTCAGCACCTGTTGTTTCCTGACTTTTTAATGATTGCCATTCTAACTGGTGTGAGATGGTATCTCATTGTGGTTTTGATTTGCGTTTCTCTGATGGCCAGTGATGATGAGCATTTTTTCATGTGTCTGTTGGCTGTATGAATGTCTTCTTTTGAGAAATGTCTGTTCATATCCTTTCCCCACTTTTTGATGGGGTTGTTTGTTTTTTTCTTGTATATTTGTTTGAGTTCTTTGTAGATTCTGGATATTAGCCCTTTGTCAGATGAGTAGGTTGCAAAAATGTTCTCCCATTCTGTAGGTTGCCTGTTCCCTCTGATGGTAGTTTCTTTTGCTGTGCAGAAGCTCTTAAGTTTAATTAGATCCCATTTGTCAATTTTGGCTTTTGATGCCGTTGCTTTTGGTGTTTTAGACATGAAGTCCTTGCCCATGCCTATGTCCTGAATGGTACTACCTAGGATTTCTTCTAGGGTTTTTATGGTATTAGGTCTAACATTTAAGTCTCTAATCCATCTTGAATTAACTTTCATATAAGGAGTAAGGAAAGGATCCAGTTTCAGCTTTCTACTTATGGCTAGCCAATTTTCCCAGCACCATTTATTAAATAGGGAATCCTTTCCCTATTTCTTGTTTCTCTCAGGTTTGTGAAAGATCAGATGGCTGTAGATGTGTGGTATTATTTCTGAGGACTCTGTTCTGTTCCATTGGTCTATATCTCTGTTTTGGTACCAGTACCATGATGTTTTGGTTACTGTAGCATTGTAGTATAGTTTGAAGTCAGGTAGCATGATGCCTCCAGCTTTGTTCTTTTGACTTAGGATTGTCTTGGAGATGAGGGCTCTTTTTTGGTTTCATATGAACTTTAAAGCGGTTTTTTCCAATTCTGTGAAGAAACTCATTGGTAGCTTGATGGGGGATGACATTGAATCTATAAATAACCTTGGACAGTATGGCCATTTTCACGATATTGATTCTTCCTATCCATGAGCATGGTATGTTCTTGCATTTGTTAGTGTCCTCTTTTATTTCACTGAGCAGTGGTTTGTAGTTCTCCTTGAAGAGGTCCTTGACATCTCTTGTAAGTTGGATTCCTAGGTATTTTATTCTCTTTAAAGCAATTGTGAATGGAAGTTCATTCATGATTTGGTTCTCTGTTTGTCTGTTACTGGTGTATAAGAATGCTTGTGATTTTTGCACATTAATTTTGTACCCTGAGACTGCTGAAATTGCTTATCAGCTTAAGGAGATTTTGGCCTGAGACAATGGGGTTTTCTAAATATACAATCATGTCATCTGCAAACAGGGACAATTTGACTTCTTCTTTTCCTAACTGGATACCCTTGATTTCTTTCTCTTGCCTGATTGCCCTAGCCAGAACTTCCAAGACTATGTTGAATAGGAGTGGTGAGAGAGGGCATCCCTGTCTTGTGCCAGTTTTCAAAGGGAATTTTTCAGTTTTTGCCCATTCAGTATGATATTGGCTGTGGGTTTGTCATAAATAGCTCTTATTATTTTGAGATACGTTCCATCAATACCGAATTAATTGAGAGTTTTTTGCATGAAGGGCTGTTGAATTTTGTCAAAAGCCTTTTCTGCATCTATTGAGATAATCATGTGGTTTTTGTCTTTGGTTCTGTTTATATGCTGGATTGCGTTTATTGATTTCCATGTATTGAACCAGCCTTGCTTCCCAGGGATGAAGCCCACTTGATCATGGTGGATAAGCTTTTTGATGTGCTGCTTGATCCAGTTTGCCAGTATTTTATTGAGGACTTTGCATCGATGTTCATCAGGGATATTGGTCTAAAATTCTCTTTTTTTGTTGTGTTTCTGCCAGGCTTTGGTATCAGGATGATATTGGCCTCATAAAATGAGTTAGGGAGGATTCCTCTTTTTCTATTGATTGGAATAGTTTCAGAAGGAATGGTACCAGCTCCTCCTTTTACCCCTGGTAGAATTCGGCTGTGAATTCAGTCAGTTTGGGAGCTCTGTTTTGGGGAATCATAGAACTGATATTTTGGATCACTTTGAAGCCTATGGTCACAAAGGAAATATCCTCAGATAAAAACTGGAAAGAAGATTTATGAGAAAGTTCTTTGTGATGTATGAATTCATCTCACAGAGTTACACTTTACTTTTCATGGAACAGTTTCCTAACACTGTTTTCATGGAATTGGCAAAGGGATATTTGGGAGTGCATGGAGGCCTATAGTGAAAAATTAAATATATTCTGATAAAAAGGAGAAAGAAGCTTTCTGAGAAACTGCTTTGTGATGTGATAATTCATCTCACAGAGTTACACGATTCTTTTCATATATCAGTTTGGTAGCAGTGTTTTAAGGGAATCTGAGAAAGGATATTTTAGATCGCATTGAAGCCTATGTTGACAAAGTTAATACTATCAGATAAAAACTATAAAGAAACTTTCTGAGAAATTTCTTTGTGATGTGTGAATTCATCTCACAGAGTTACACTTTTCATTTCATGTAGCAGTTTGCTAACAGTGTTTTCCTGGAATCTGAAAAGTTATATTTACGAGCAACTTGAGGCCTATGGAGAAAATCTAAATATTCTCAGATAAAAACTAGAAAGAAGCATTCTGAGTAACTGCTTTGTGATATGTGAATTCATCTCACAAAGTTACATGATTCTTTTCATGGGTCAGTTTGTTGGCACTGTTTTTGGGGAATCTGAGAAGGGATATTATGAATCATTTGGAAGTCTATGGTGTCAAATGAAATATCCTCAGATAAAAACTAGAAAAAGCTTTCTGAGAAAGTTTATTGTGATGTGTGAATTCATCTTACAGAGTTACACCTTGTTTTCATTGAGACCTTTGCTAACACTATTTTCATGGAATCTGCAAAGGGATATTTGGGAGAAAATTGAGACCTGTGGTGAAAAACTAAATATCCTAAGACAAAGACTAGAAAGAAGCTTTCTGAGAAACTGCTTTGTAACGAGTGAATTCATCTCACAGAGATACAGTTCTTTCCATGGAGCAGTTTGCTAACTCTGTTTTTGTGGAATCTGCAAAAGGATATTTGGGAACACATTGAGGACTATAGTGAAAAAGGAAATATCCTCAGAAAATATCAGAAAGTAGCTTTCTGAGACACTGCTTTGTGATATGTGAATTCATCTCACAGAGTGACACCATTCTTTTCATTGAACCACTTGCTAACACTGTTTTTGTGGAATTTGCAAAGGGATATTTCGGAATGCATTGAAGTTTAAGTTGACAAAGGAAATACCCTCACATAAAAACTAAAAAGAAACTTTCTGAAAAACCGCTTTGTGATGTGTTAATTCATCCCACTGAGTTAAACGATTCTTTTCATGGATCAGTTTTTTAGCACTGTTTTGGGGAATCTGAGAAGGGATATTTTAGACAGCAATGAAGCTTGTGGTGACAAAGGAAATATCATCAGATAAAAAATAGAAATGAACATACTGAGAAAGTTCTTTTTGATGTGTGAATTCATTTTATAGAGTTATACCTTTCTTTTCATGGAGCAATTTGCTAACATTGTTTTCGTGCAATCTGCAATGGGATATTTCAGAACGCATTGAAGGTTATGGTGACAGAGGAAATATCCTCAGACAAAAACTAGAAAGAAGCTTTGTGAGAAAGATTTTGTGATGTGTGAATTCATCTCACAGAATTACACCATTAGCAGTTTGATAACACTTATTTCATGGGGTCTGCAACAGGATATTTGGGAGTGTATTGAAGACTATGGTGACAAAGGAAATGTCCTAAGATAAAAACCAAAAAGAAACTTTCTGAGAAACTTCTTTGTGATGTGTGAATTCATCTCATGTAGTTACATTGTTCTTTTGATTGGGCAGTTGGCTGACACTATTTTCTTGGATTTTGCCATGTGATATTTCAGAGCACATTGAAGCTTATGGTGACAAAGGAAATATCCTCAGATAAAAACTAGAAAGAAGCTTTTTGAGAAACCGATTTGTGATTTGTGAATTCAGCTCACAGAGTTACACCTTTCTTTCCATGGAGTAGTTTACTAATACTGTTTTCGTGGAATCTGCAAAGGGATATTTGGGAGTACCTTGAGGCCTATGGTGAAATAGGAAATATCCTCAGATAAAAACTAGAAAAAACTTTCTGAGAAACTGCTTTGTGATGTGTGAACTCATGTCACAGAGTTACACTGTTCTTTTCATTGAGCAGTTTGCTAACACTGTTTTCATGTAATCTGCAAAGGGATATATGTGGGTGCATTGAGGCTTATAGTGCAGAAGGATATATCATCAGATAAAAACTAGAAGGAAGCTTTCTGAGAAACTGATTTGTGATGTGTTAATTCACCTGACAGAGTTACATGATTCTTTTCATGGAACAGTTTGGTAGCACTGTTTTTGGGGAATTTGAGAAGGGATACTTTGGGTCACATTGAAGACTGTGGTGACAAAGAAAATATCCTCAGAAAAAAAGTAGAAAGAAGCTCTCCGAGAAAGGACATTGTGATGTGTGAATTCATCTCACAGCGTTACACATTTCTTTACATGGAGCAGTTTGCTAAAATTGTTTTTGTTGAATCTGCAATGGGATATTTGGAAGCGCATTGAGGTCTATAGTGAAAAGGGAAATATCTTTAGATAAAAATGAGAAAGAAGCTTTCTGAGAAACTACTTTGTGATGTGTGAATTCATCTCAGAGAATTACAGGGTTCTTTTCGTTGAGCAGTTTGATAACACTTTTTTCGTTTAGTCTGTAATAGGATATTTGGGAGTGCATTAAGGCCTATGGTGAAAAAGGAAATATCCTGAATTAGAAACAAGCTTTCCTTTTTGATGCATGAATTCATCTTACAAATTTACACTGTTCTTTTCATGGAACAGTTTGCTAACACTATTTTCGTGTAATCTGCAAAGTGCTATTCGTGAGCACATTGAGGCCTACAGTGAAAATGGAAATATCCTCAAAAACTAGAAAGAAACTTTCTGAGAAATTCCTTCGTGATTTATGAATTTATCTCACAAAGTTACACAATTTTATTCATGGAGTATTTTGGCAGCACTGTTTTTGGGGAATGTGAGGAGGGATATTTTGGATCACATTGAAGAATATTTTCACAAAGGAAATATCCTCAGATAAAAACTAGAAAGAAGCTTTCTGAGAAAGTTCTTTGTGATGTGTGAATTCATCTCACAGATTTCACCTTTCTTTTCATGGAGCAGTTTGCTAACACTGTTTTTGTGGAATCTGCAAAGGGATATTTGGTAGCTCAATGAAGCCTACGGTGAGAAAGGAAATAACCTCAGATAAAAACCAACCATGCTTTCTGAGAAAGTGCTTTGTGATGTGTGACTGCATCTCACAGTGTAACACTGTTCTTTTCATTGAGTTGTGTGCTAACACTATTTTCTTGAAATCTGTAATGGGATGTTTCAGAGTGCATTGAAGCTTATGGTGACAAAGGAAATATCCTCAGACAAAACCTAGACAAAAACGTGTGAGTGAGTATGTGTGAGTGTTAGTGTGAGTGTGAATGAGTTTGAGTGTCAGTGAGTGTGAATGACTGAGGTTGAATGAGTTTTTAAGTGTGGGTGAGTGAGTGTGAGTGAGAGAGTGAGTGTGAGAGTGAATGAGGGTGTGAGAGCATTTGTGACTGAGTAAGAATGTGTGTTTTTGAGTGAGTGTGGGTGTGAGTAGGTCCTTGTGAGTGTAATTGTGTGAGTGAGTTTGTGAGTGTGAATGTGTGTTTGTGAGTGAGGGTAGTGGTTTTGAATGTGAGTGTGATTTAAGTGTGTGAATGTGAGTGTGACTGAGTGTGTGAGTGTGAGCATGTGAGTGTGAGAATGTGAGTGAATGTGAGTGAGTGTGTGAGTGTGAGTGACAGTGTGATTGATGATGTGAGTGTGAGAGTGAGTTTGAGTGTGAGTGTGAGTGTTATTGAGTGTGAGTTTGTGTGGGTGAGTGAGTGTGAGTGTGAGAGTGAGTGAGGATTTGTGTGAGGGTGTGAGGGCAAATGTGTGTGAGTGAATGAGAATGAGTGGGTGTGTGAGTTAAGTGAGTGTGTGTGAATGTGAGTGTGTTTGAGTATGAGTGTGTTTGAGTGTGAGTTTGTGACTGTGAATGTTAGTGTGACTGTGAGTGGGAGAGTGACTGTGAGTGAGAATGACAGTGTGAGTGCATGTGTGTGTGAGTGTGAGCAAGTGTGAGTATGTGGGTGAGTGTGTGTGAGTAAGGGTGAGTGTGATTGAATTTCTGAGTGTGGATGAGGATGTGAGTGTGCATGAGTGTCAGTGTCATTGTGAGTGTGATTGAGTGAGTTTGGGTGTGAGTGGGTGTGTGAGAGTGACTTTTACTGTGAGTGAGTTTGTGAGTGTGGGTGTGTCAGTGTGAGTGAGAGTGTGAGAGTGAGTGAGGGTGTGAATGTGAGTCTCAGTGTGAGTGTAAGTGTGGGAAGGTGAGTGTGTTAGTGAGTGTGAGAATGTGACTGAGTGTGAGTGTGTTTGAGAGTAGTGTGAGTGAGGGTGTGAGTGAGTGTGTGTGAGTCTGTTAGTGTGTGAGTGTGAGTGCGTTTGAGTGTGAGTGTGACTCACTTTGAATGTGAGTGAGTTTATGAGTTTGGGTGAATGAGTGTGAGTGAGAGTGTGACTGTGAGTGTGAGAGTGAGTAAGCGTGAGTGAGTTTGCAAGTGAGTGAGTGTGAGTGTGTGAGCGAGAGTGAGAGTGAGTGTGAGTGTTAGTGTGTGTGAGTGCATGAGTGTGTGTGATTGAGTGCGAGTGTAAGTGAATGTGAGTGTGAGTTTAAGTGAGTGTGAGCGTGAATGTGATTGTGAGGGTGAGTGAGGGAGTGAGTGTTATTGTGAAGGTGAGTGAGAGAGTATGTGAGTTTGTGAGAGTGTGAGTGTGAGCGTCTGTGTGAATGTGAGGGTGAGTGCATGAGTGAGTGTGTTAATGTATGAGTGTCATTGTGAATGAGTGATTGTGAGTTAGTGACTGAGTGTGAGTGTGTCAGTATGAGTGTGTGTGTCAGTGTGTGAATGTGTGAGTGATTGTGTTTCGGTGTGAGTATGAAAGAAGGAGAGTGTGAATGTGAGTGAGACTGTGTGTGAGTGAGAGTGTGAGTGGCAGAGAGTGAGTGTGAGAGTGAGAGTGTGAGTGAGTGAGAGTGTGTGAAGGTGTGAGAGAGACTATGAGTGTGAGTGAGAGTGTGAGTGTGTGAGTGAATGTAAGTGTGAGTGGGTGTGAGTGTGAGTGAGGGTATGAGTGAGTGTGTGAGTGTGAGTTAGTGTGAGTGCAAGTGAGTGAGTTTGAATGTGAGTGTGTGACTGAGTGAATATGAGTGTGAGTGGTATTCACCTTCCTCTCAGGGGACTTCAGCTTGCTTTTGGGTACACTTTGCTCTCCCGAGATACACCCTACATTCAAACCAGAGACCACAGGTTCCCCGAGGTGCATCACAGGGCCTGATGGGAAGGCATTTTGGTCCGTGGTGACCCATGACCCCATTCCCGGTGGCGCGTTTTTTTTTTTTTCTTCAACAAGTGCCTCACTATCCCTCCCTCAAACCTTATCTTCCATTCAGGGGCCTTCTCTGTGATTTGCGGTACCCTACCTGGCCTGAGAAACACTCTGGGATTGAACCAGGGATGGCAGGATCTCCAGGTACCAGTGCAGGGGCTCATGGGAAGACACTCTCATCCGTGGAGACCAATGAACACTTTTTGGTGATACGTTTTATTTCTTTCTGCCACATATGCCCCATCTCCCATCACTCCAACCTTACTATCCCCTCAGGAGCCTACAGCCCTCCTTGTGGTACCCCTAACCGGCCCAATAGGCACACTAGGTTTGAACCAGGGAACCCAGGGTGCCCGAAGAACAGTGATGTGGCTGATGGGAAGGCACTTTCATCACTGAGCAGCCTAGGAACGCTCCTGGCTGGCTTCCATTTGTTTCTTTTTCTGCCACAGGAGCCCCATATGCCCTCCTTCTAACCTCACCTTCCCCTAGGGTCTTTCTGTCCATTTTGGAGGACCCCTGTAGGGCCCAAGACACATGCTGATTTCAAACCATGAATGCCACAGTCCCCAGGGGCATTGCAGGGCCTAATATGAAGGCATTGTTGTCCGTGTGGGACCCAGGAACACTTCTAAATGATGTGATTTTCTTTTATTTTTTCTGCCACAAGTGCACCAGCTCCTCTTCCTCAAGGCTTAACTTCCCCTCTGCTGCCTTCTTCCTTATTTCGGGAATAAGGAAGTGTTACCAAGAGGCACCCTGGTTTCGAGCTGGTTAGGCCATGGACCCTGGGTCCCATTGCAGGGCTGTTGGGAAAGCACTTTCTTCCGTGGGGGACAAGGAATGCTTCTTGACAGACCGTTTTTATTTTTTCTTGTAATACCACAGGTAACCCAAACCTTATCTTCCAAACAGGGGCCTTCTCTCCGATTTGTGGTACCCCTTCCTGGCCCAGGATGCAGCTTTTTTTTTTTTTTTTTTGGTCTCCCTCAGTTTCCTCTTTTCCCTGCACCTTACTTTCCACTAAGGGGCCTACTGCCAGGTTTGTGGTAAACCTAGTGGACACGAGAAACACCCAGGGTCCGAACTAGGGACATAAAAGTCTCTGGGTAGCAGCACACGGGCTGATGGGAAGACACATTCATCCAGGGATGACCCAGGAATGCTTCTCGGTAGTGCGATTTTTATCTTTTCTGCCACACGTGCCCAATTCCCCTCAAACCTTACTTTCAACTCAGGGGCCTTATGCACTCTTTGTCATACCATTACCAGGGCAGAGATGCACGCGGGTGAGGAAACAGGGACCCAGGTCTCTGGGACCAAGCATATGGGCCAATGGGAAGGCAATTGGGTCCCTGGGGGACCCAGGAACCCTTCTTTCCAGTGTACTTTTGGTAATATCCGACACAGGTGCCCCACATCCCCTCCCTCAAACTTTACCTTGAACTCAGGGGTCTTCTCTCCACTTTGGGGTAACACTAGTGGGCCTGAGATGCACCCTGGGTTTGAAGCGATGCCAGGGTCTCTCGGGCCTAAAACAGGGCCTTATGGGAAGGTACTGTTTTCCCTGTTGGTCCAAGGGATGCGTATCAGCGATGCATTGCTCTTTTCTTTTTGGTGACACCAGTGCCCCAGCTCCCCTCCCTGGAAACTTACCATCCACTCAGATGCATTCTGCCTGCTTTGGGATACCCCAAGTGAGACCGAGATGCATGCAAGTTTCCAACCGGTAAGGTCACTGTCCCCAGGGCCCACCGCAGGCACTGATGTGAAGGCACTTTCTTCCGTGGGGGATGGGAAACGCTTCTCGGTGGTGCATTTCTTTTTAATTCCATAGGTAACCAACCTCCTGCCCTCAAACCTTACCTTCCCCTAAGGGGCCTTCCTCCCTGTTTTGGGTACCATTAGCAGGGCCGAAACACAGCCTTCTTTTGAACCAGGGACTCCAGTGTTCCTGGGGCCCAGCACCGGGGCTGGTGGGAAGACACTTTCATCCGTGGTGGACCCAGGATAACTTCTCGGCATCGCGATTATTTCTTTTTGCCACAGCTGCACTACCTCATCTCCCTCACTATTTACCTTCCCCTCAGGGGACATCAGCTAGGGTTTGGGTAACCTTCGTGTTCCCAAGATGCACCCTACATTCGAACCAGAGACCACAGGTTCCCTGAGGTGCATCACAGGGCCTGATGGGAAGGCATTTTGGTCCCTGGTGATCCATGACCCGATTCCCGCTGGCGCATTTTTTTTCTCTGACAGATGCCTAACCATCCCTCCCTCAAACCTTATCTTCCAATTGGGGCCTTCTCTATGATTTGTGGTACCCTACCTGGCCCGAGACACACCCTGGGTTAGTACTAGGGATGGCAGGATATCCGGGTACAAGTGCAGGGGCTCATTGGAAGGCACTTTCTTACATGGAGACCCAGGAACACTTCTTGGCAGCACATTTTATTTTTTTCTGCCACATATGCCCGACCTCCCCTCACTCCAACCTTACTATCCCCTCAGGAGCCTCTGGCTCTCTTTGTGGTACCCCTAACGGGCCTGATAGGCACACTGGGTTTGAACCAGGGAACCCAGGGTGCCCACAGAACAGTGCTGTGGCTGATGGGAAGGCACTTCATCCCTGGGGAGCCCAGGAACACTTCTTGCTGGCATGCACTTTTTTTTCTTTTTCTGCCACAGGAGCCCCATATGCCTCCTTCTAACCTCATCTTCCCCTCAGTTTCTGTCTGTCCGCTTTGGAGTACCCCTGCAGGGCCTGAGACGCACCCTGATTTTGAACCATGGATGCCACGGTCCCGAGGGGCCAGTGCAGGGAATGATATGAAAGCACTGTTGTCCTTGTGGGACCCAGGAACGCTTCTAAGCGGTGGGATTTTCTTTTATTTTTTCTGCCACGAGTGTACCAGCTCCACTTCCTCAAAGCTTAACTTCCCTCTGGTGCCTTCTTCCTTCTTTGGGGCATGCATACTGTTACCAAGACGCACCCTAGTTTCGAGCTGGTTAGGCCTGGGTCCCTGTGGCCCAGTGCAGGGGCTGTCAGGAGTCACTTTCTTCCGTGGGGGACAAGGACTGTTTCTCGTGGGACCGTTTCTAATTTTTGTTGTAATACCACAGGTAACCCAGCTCACAAACACTGACACACTCACTCACTTCCTCTCACACACTCACTTACACACTCACACTCACACTCACACATTCTCATTCACACACTCACACACAAGCACCCCCCCACACACACACACAAACACACACTCACACACACTCTCACTCACACTCACACTCACACTCACTCATACTCACACACACTCTCACTCACTCTCACTCTCACAAACACACACACTCACACTCACTCACTTTCATTACACACACTTACACTCACACTCTCCCTCATGCACACTGACTCATACACACACCCACATTCTTGCTCACAGTCACTCACATTCTCACTCACAAACACACACTCACACTCACTCACACCCTCAACCCCACTCACACAGTCTCACTCACACACCCACACACTCACACTCTCGCTCACACTCACATTCTCACTCACAAACTCACACTCACACACTCAACCCCACTCGCACTCACATTCTCACTCACACTGTCACTCACACTCACCCTCACTCACACTCACTCACAGGCACACTCACACTCGCAAGCTCACTCACAGACACTAACACTCATGGTGACACACAATCCTTCACACTCACATTCACACATACTCATGCACAGTCACACACTCACTCACATGAACTCACACACACACACTCACACTCACACTAACTCAAACTCACACTCAGTTTTTTTTTTCTACAACAGGTGACTCACAATCCCTCCCTCAAACCTTATTTTCCATACAGGGAACTTCTCTTCGATTTGTGGCACCCCTACCTGTCCCTAGATGCACCCTGGGTTTTTTTTTTCTCTCCCTCATTTGCCTCTTCTCCCTACACCTTCCCATCCACTCAGGAGACTTCTGCTAGGTTTGTGGTACCACTAGTGGGCACAAGAAACATCCAGCATCCGAACCAGGGACATAAGGGTCTCCGGGTAGCAATGCAAGGGCTGATGGGAGGCACTTTCGTCTATGGTGGACCCAGGAAAGCTCCTCAGTGGTGAAATTTTCTTTCTCTTTTTTCTGTCGGTGGTGTCCCTCCTCCACCCCTCACAGTTTACCTTTCCCTCAGGGGCCTTTGCCCATTTTTGGGTACCCCTAGGGAACCCAAGACACACCCTGTATTCAAACCAGGGACACCAGAGTAACCGGGGCACAGTGCAGGGGCTGATTGTTAAGCACTTTCGTACGTTGGGGACACAGGCCCCACTTCTCAGCAGTTCGTTTTGTTTTTTTTTTTTTCTCTCCGTCAGTTGCCTCTTCTCCTTGCACATTACCTTCCACTCAGGATCCTTCTGCCAGGTTTGTGGTACCCCTAGTGGGCACAAGAAAAACCCAGGATTCAATCCAGAGACATAAGGGTTTCCAGGTAGCAGTGCAGAGGCTGATGGGAAGGCATATTCGTCTGGGTATGACCCAGGAATGCTTCTCAGTAGTGACTTTTTTATCTTTTTGGCCACAGGTCCCCAACTCCCCTCCCTCAAATGTTACATCTCCCTCAGGGGCTTTATGCCCTCTTTGTCATACCACTACCATGCCAGAGACGCACCGTGGTCTGGAAACAGGGACGCCAGCTCACTTGGACCCAGTGCAGGGGCTGATGGGAAGGCAGTTTCATCCCAGGGGGACCCAGGAACACGTCTTGCCAGTGTGTTTTTGTTTTTTTACGACACAGGTGCCCCACATCCCCTCCCTCAAAACTTACCTTCACCTCAGGAGTCTTCTGACTACTTTCAGGTACCACTAGTGGGCCCGAGATGCACCCTGGGTTCAAACAAGGGCCTATTGCAGGGCCTTGTAGGAAGGCACTGTTTTCCGTGTTAGACTCAGGAATGCTCCTCAGCGGTGCCTTGTTTTTTTCTTATTGGGTGCCACCAGTGCCCTGGCCCCCCTCCTTCGAAAGCTACCATTCTCTCAATTGCCTTCTGCCTGCTTTGGGGTACCCCAAGTTGGGTCGAGAAGCACCCTGGGTTCAAACAGGAAATGCCACAGTCACCGGGGCCCACCGCAGGGCTGACGGGAAGGCACTTTCTTCCGTGGGGGCAAGGAACACTTCTTGGCCTCACTATTAATAGTTTTTTATCCCATAGGTAACCCACCTCCCCACCCTCATGATTACCTTCCCTTCAGGGTTCTTCTTCCCTCATTTGGGTACCACTAGCGGGTCCAAAATGCAGCCCGCGTTTGAACCAGGTACTCCAGTGTTCTTGGGACCCAGCGTCAGGGTTGATGGGAAGGCACTTTCGTCCGTGGGGTACCCAGGATAGTTTCTTGGCTTCGCAATTATCTTTTGCTGCCACAGGTGGATCACCTCACCTCACTCGCTATTTACCTTCCCCTCAGAGGACTTCTGCTGGCTTTGGGGTACCCTTCACGCTACTGAGATGCATGCTACATTCAAACCAGTGTCCGCAGGGTCCCCGTGGCCCAGCTCAGGGGCTGATGGGAAGGTCCTCGTCGACCCATGCCCCGTTTCTCGATGGAGTGCTTTTATTTTTTTCTGCAACAGGTGCCCCACCATCCCTCTCTCAAACCTTACCTTCCCATCAGGGGCCTTCTCTGTTATTTGTGGTACCCTACCTGGCCCAAAACACACCCTGTGTTTGAACCAGGGATGCCAGGATCTCCAGGTACCAGCACAGGGGCTCATGGGAAGGCACTTTTGTACGTGGAGACCCAAGAACACTTCTTGGCAGCACGTTTTATTTTTACTGCCACATATGCCCCACCTCCCCTCACTCCAACCTTACTATTCCCTCAGGAGCCTCTGGCTCTCTTTGTGGTACCCCTAACGGGCCCAATAGGCACACTGAGTTCGAACCAGGGAACTCAGGGTGCCCGCAGAACAGTGCTGTGGCTGATGGGAAGGCACTTTCATCCCTGGGGAGCCCAGGAACGCTCCTCCCTGGCATCCATTTTTTTCTTTTTCTGCCACAAGAGCCCCCTATGCCCTCCTTCTAACCTCATCTTCCCTTCAGGGTCTTTCTGTCCTTTTTGGAGTACCCCTGCAGGGCCTGAGACGCACCCTGATTTCCAACCATGGACGCCATGGTCCCCAGGGGCCAGTGCAGGGCCTGATATGAAGGCACTGTTGTCCTTGTGGGACCCAGGAACGCTTCTAAGGAGTGCAATTTTCTTTTTTTCTTCTACCACAAGTGCACCAGCTCCCATTCCTCAAAGCTTCACTTCCCCTCTGGTGCCTTCTTCCTTCTTTGGGGCACCCATAGTGTTAACGAGATGCACCCTGGTTTTAAGCCAGTTAGGCCATGGTCCCTGTGGCCCAGTGCAGGGACTGTCGGGAAGGCACTTTCTTCCGTGGGGGACAAGGGATGCTTCTCGATGGCCCGTTTTTATTTTTTGTTGTAATACCACATGTAACCCACCTCACAAACACTCACACACTCACTCACACTCACACACTCACTCACAGTCACCATCACACTCACACACACTCTCACACTCACACACACGTTCACACACACACTCACACACAAGCACCTTCACACCCACACACACTCTCACACACACTCTCACTCACACTCACTCACACTCTCACACTCACACTCACTCACACTCACTCTCACTCACACTCACAAGTACACACACTAACACTCAGTTTCACTCACACACAAATACACTCACACTCTCCCTCACACTCACACTCACACAGTCACCCACAGGCACACTCACACACACTCACAATCTTGCTCACAGTTACATTCTCTCCCACAAACTCACACTCACTCACACACTCAACCCCACTCACACTCACACTCTCAATCACTCACACTTTCACTCACCCTCACCCTCACACACTCACACTCACATGCACACTCACACTCACACACTCAATCACACTGTCACATTCACTCACAGACACACAGTCACTCAGACTCACTCACTCATGCACACTCACATACACACACTCACACCCACAAACTCATTCACACAAACTCACTCACACACACTCACATACTCACATTTACACTCACTCAAATTCGCACTCAGTTTTTTTCTCTCCAACAGGTGCCTCACCACCCCTCCCTCAAACTTTGCCTTCCAAACAGGGGCCTTCTCTCCGATTTGTGGTACCCCTACCTGGCCTTAGATGCACTCTGCATTTTTTTTACTCTTCCTCATTTGCCTCTTCTCCCTACACCTTCCCATCCACTCAGGGGCCTTCTGCCAGGTGTTTGGTACCCCTAGTGGGCACGAGAAACACCCAGCATCCAAACCAGGGACATAAGGGTCTCCAGGTAGCAATGCAAGGGCTGATGGGAAGGCGCGTTTGTTCGGGGGTACCCAGACATGGTCCTCGGTAGTCCATTTCTTTTGTTTTCTGCCACTGGTGCCCCACTGCCCCTTCCTCAAACCTTACTCATCCCTCTGATGCCTTCTGCCCTCTTTGTGATACCACTAGACGGCCTGAAACACACCCACCCTAGGTTTGAAACAAGGACGCCTGGTTCCCTGGGGCTCAGCACAGAGGCTGATGGCAAGGCACTTTCTTTCAAGGGTGTCCCAGGTCCCGCTTCTCGGTGTCATGTTTTTCTTTGTTTTCTGCCACAAGTACCTCACATCCCTTCCCTCAAACCTTATCTTACAATCAGGTGTCTTCTGCCTACTTTAGGATACACATAAGGGGCCCAAGACACATCCTTGGTTCGATCCAGGGACACCAGCACCCCCGGGACTTAGTGCAATGGCTGATGGGAAGGCACTGTTGCCCATATGGGACCCAGGAGCACTTCTCAGTGGTGCATTGTTTTTATTTCTTTCTGCCACAAGTGTCCTAGCTCCCTTACCTCAAACATTACCTTCTCGTCAGGTGCCTTCTGCCTGCTTTTGGGTACCCACACTGATCCCAAGACTCACCCTAGTTTTCCACCTGGGAGACCACGGTCCCCAGGAGCCAGCACAGCGGCTGTTGGGAAGGCACTTTCTTCTATGGGGGACAAGGAACAGTTCTTGCCGGCGTATTTATTCTTTATTGTAATACCACAGTTAACCCACCTCCCAGCCCTCAAACCTTCCCTTCCCTTCAGGGGCCTTCTTCCTGCTTTCGGGTACCACTTGCAAGCCCCAAACGCACCCTGGGTTCGAACCACGGACCCCAGGGCTCCCAAGTCCCAATGCAGGGGCTGATGGGAAGGCACTTTCTTCCATGGGGGACCCAGGAAATCTTCTCAGCAGTGCGATTTTCTTTTTCTGCCACAGGTAAAACTCCTCTCCTCCCTCACTATTTACAGTACCTTCAGGTGTCTTCTGTCCTCATTGGGGTACCTTTAGTGGTCCTGAGATGCACCCTGGATTCGAACCAGGGACACCTGGGTACCCGTTCCCCAGCGCAGTTGCGGAAGGAAAGGCACTTTTGTCCATGGGCCATCCAGGCTCCACCTCTCAGCGGTGCATTTTTTTTTTTCTCCCACAGGTGCCTCACCTCCCCTCCCTCAAACCTTATCTTCCAATCAGGGCCTTCTGCCCAATGTGTGGTACACTTAGCAGGCTCGAGTAGCACACTGTGTTCGAACCAGGGACACCAGGATGTCTGGGTACCAGTGCAGGGGCTGATGGGAAGGCAGTTTCGTCCTTCGGGGACCCAGGAACACTTCTCGTCAGCACGTTTTTCCTTTTTCGACATGGTTGTTCCCATCCCCACCCCTCAAACCTCACCTTTCCTTCAGGGACCTTCTGCACACTTTGTTTAATGTCTAGCAGGTCAGAGACACACCCTTGGTTCCAACCAGGGACGCCAGGGTCCCTGGGTCCCAGCTCAGGGACTGATGGGAAGGCATTTTCTTCCATGGTTGACCCAGGAACTCTTCTCAGGGGCGCGATTTTCTCCTTTTTATTTTTTTACCACAGGTGTACCACCGCCACACCCTCACAGCTTACCTTCCGCTCAGGGGCCTTCTGCCCACTTTGGGATACCCCTAGAGAGCCCAAGACGCCCCCTGTATTTGAACCAGGGACGTCAGGGGCCCCGGGACCCAGTGAAGAGGCTCATGGGAAGGTATCTTCATCCCTGGGGGACCCAGGAACGTTTCTCACCAATGCAATGTTGTTTTCTTTTTCTGACACATGTGTCCCATATCCCCTCCCTCAAATATTACCTTTACATCAGGGGCCTTTTGTCCGTTTTTTAGTACCCCTAGTGGGCCCTAGACACACCCTGGTTTCGAACCATAGATGCCAGGGTCCCCACTGCCCAGTGCACAGACTGATGGGAAGGCACTTTCATCTGTGGTAGACCCAGGAAAGCTCCTCAGTGGCGCAATTTTCTTTCTTTTTTTTTTTCTGTCAGCGGTGTCCCACTTCCCCTCCCTCACAGTTTACCTTTCCCTCAAGGACCTTTGCCCATTTTCGGGTACCCCTAGGGAACCCAAGACACACCCTGTATTCAAACCAGGTACGCCAGAGTCCCCGGGGCATAGCGCAGGGGCAGATTGTAAGGCACTTTCATATGTTGGGGACACAGGCCCCACTTTTCAGCAGTGTGTATTTTTTCTCTCCCTCAGTTGCCTCTTCTCCCTGCACCTTACCTTCCACTCAGGGTCCTTCTGCTAGGTTTGTGGTATCCCTAGTGGGCACGAGAAATACCCAGGAACCGAACCAGCAACAAAGGGTCTCCGGGTAGCAGCCCAGGGGCTGATGGTAAGGCACAGTCGTCCGGGTATGGCCCAGGAATTCTTCTCGGTAGTGGCTTTTTTATCTTTTTGGCCACAGGTGCCCCAACTGCCCTCCTCCAAACGTTACATTCCCCTCAGGGGCTTTATGCCCTATTTTTTGTACCACTACCACGCCCGAGAGGCACCGCCGTCTGGAAACAGGGATGCCAACTCCCTCGCACCCAGCGCAGGGGCTGATGGGAAGGCAGTTTCATCCCAGGAGACCCAGGAACACTTCTTGTCAGTGTGTTTTTTTTTTTTTTTTTTTTTTTTTTCCGACACAGTTGCGTCACATCCCCTCTGTCAAAACTTACCTTCCCCTCAGGGGTCTTCTGTCTGTTTTGTGGTACGACTAGTGGGCCCAAGATGCATCATGGATTCAAACCAGGGACGCCAGGATCCCTGGGGCCTTTCACAGAGCCTTGTGGGGGCACTGTTTTCCGTGTTAGACTTAGGAACGCTCCTCAGTGGTGCGTTTTTTTCTTATTGGGTGCCACCAGTGCCCTGGCTCCCCTCCCTCGAAAGCCATCATCCCCTCAGTTGCCTTCTGCCTGCTTTGGGGTACCCCAAGTTGGGCCGAGATGCACCCTGGGTTCAAACAGGAAATGCCATGATCCCCAGGGCCCACCGCAAGCGCTGACGGGAAGGCATTTTCTTCCATGGGGGACATGGAACGCTTCTCGGCATCACTATTTTTTGTTGTTGTTCCACAAGTAACCCACCTCCCCGCCCTCATCCTTACCTTCCCCTCAGGGGCCTTCTTGATGCATTTGGGTACCACTAGTGGGTCCGAAAAGCAGTCTGCGTTCCAACCAGGGACTCTAGTGTTCTCGGGGCCCAGCGCCGGGGCTGATGGGAAGGCACTTTCCTCCCTGGGGGACCCAGGATAACCTCTCGGTGTTGCAATTATTATTTTCTGCCACAGGTGGACCACCTCACCTCCCTCACTACTTACCTTCCCCTCAGGGGACTTTTGCTCACTTTGGGGTACCTTTTGCACTCCCAAGATGCATGCTACATTCGAAACAGTGTCCGCAGGGTCCCCATGGCTCAGCGCAGGGACTGATAGGAAGGTATTTTGGTATGCGTCTACCCATGCCCTGCTTCTCGGCAGAGCGTTTTTTGTTTTTTGTTTTTTGTTTTTTTTTCTGCAACAGGTGCCTCACCATCCCTCCCTCAAACCTTATCTTCCAATCAGGGGTCTTCTCTCCGATTTGTGGTACCCCTACCTTACCCGAGACACACCCCGGGTTCGAACCAGGGCCACCAGGGTCTCCAGGTACCAGCACAGGGGCTCATGGGAAGGGAATTTTATCCGTGGAGAACCAGGAACGCTTCTTGTAGGCGCGTTTTTTTTTCCTGCCACACGTGCCCTACCTCCCCTCACTCCAACCTTGCTATCCCCACAGGAGCCGCCGGCCCTCTTTGTGGTACCCATAACAGGCCCGAAATGCACCCTCGGCTCAAAGAAGGAACCCCAGCATACCCGCAGCCCGCACTGGTACTGATGGGAAGGCACTTTCATCCCTGGAGAGGCCAGAAACGTTTCTCCATGGCGTGGTTTTATTTCTTTTTCTGCCACAGGAGCCTCATATGCACTCCTTCTAACCTCACCTTCCCCTCAGGGTCTTTCTGTCCATTTTGGAGTATCACTAGTGGGCCTGAGATGCACACTCGTTTCGAACCATCGATGACAAGTTCCCCGGGGCCCAGCGCATGGACCGATGGGAAGGCATTTTCGTCTGTGGTGGTCAAAGGAATGCTTCTCAGTGGCACGATTTTCTTTCTTTTATTTGTGACACCAGTGCCCCACCTTCCCTCCCCTCAGAGTTTACCTTTCCCTCAGGGGCCTTTTGCCCACTTTGGGGTAACCCTAGGGAACCCAAGACGCACCCTTTAATTGAACCAGGGATGCCAAAGTCTCCAGGGTGCTGCACAGGGGCTGATTATAAGGCTCTTTCATACGTGGGAGACACAGGTCCTGCTTCTCAGCAGCGGTTGTTTTTACTCTCCCTCAGTTGCCTCTTCTCCCTGCACCTTACCTTACACTCAGGGACCTTCTGCCAGGTTTGTGGTACCCCTAGTGAGCACAAGAAACAAACCGGGTCTGAACCAGGGACATAAGGGTCTCCGGATAGCAGCGTAGGGGCTGATGGGAAGGCACATTCTTCCAGGGATGTCCCAAGAACGTGTCTCGGTAATGCGTTATTTATCTTATCTGCCAGGGGCACCCTATCTCCCCTCCCTCAAACCTCACTTTCCCCTCAGGGACCTTATGCCATCTTTGTCATACCACTACTGCGCCCGAGATGCACTGTGGTCTGGAAACCAGGACGCCGGGTCCCTGGGGCCCAGCACAGTGTCTGATGGGAAGGTAGTTTCATCCCTTGGTGACGCAGGAAATCTCCCGCCAGTGTGTTTTTGGTTTCTTTCCTACACAGGGTCCCATCCCCTCCCTCAAAACTTACCTTCCCCTCAGGGGAATTCTGTCCGCTTTGGTGTACCACTAGTGGGCCCGAGAGGCACCCTGGGTTTGAACCAGGGACATTAGGGTCCCTGGGGCCTAGCACAGGGCCTTATAGAAAGGTACTGTTTTCCCTGTGCCTTTCCTTACTATCCTTACTATCCCCACAGGAGCTGCCTGCCCTCTTTGTGGTACCCATAACGGGCCCGAAATGCACCCTTGGTTCGAAAAAAGGACCACAGCATAGCGGGTGTATGTAATGGAGGGTAGGAAAGTCAAACTGTTCTGTAGAAGAAGGAAGAACATGGTGTTAGAAATAGGAAAGAAGATAAAATGAGCTTCCAATACCAAATTGTGTCAGAGAATTAGAGTAACATTTTCCTACTCTTGCTGTCATCCTCACTCCTGGGGAGGCATTAAAGATTGAGGTACTTTACCACACAGACCTGTGTTTTATCTACCATTGATGAGCATCACCAAAAATGGTCGACCATGTATGGCTAGAATTTAGTTTTGTAGAAAATGTTGTAACCTCATGTGATAGTATCACGTAGGTCAAATTAACATAATTGAAAAGAATAGTGTTGGGTGATTTATGGAGAAGAAATTAATCAGAGACGGCATTGCCTGATGAAAAGTTCATTAGGAACACTATGGCTTATAATGTAGTATTAAACTCAGGGATATAATAGGGAAGAAACGGAGGTTAAACCAAAAAGGGCAACTATGGTAAACAAATATGGAAGCACATCAGTGTAGAACAGGGCATTCAAAATTCCATGAATTCGTTGAGGAGCTTCTGGAAAATGCACATTCTGATTGATTCTGCATTTCTCATGAGTACTCAGGTGATGTTGGTGCTGGTCCTTAGATACAGCTCCGAATAGCAAGGGAATAGCCTTCCTTTAGAGAAATGTGGAAAAAGAATCATTGGACAGCAACATAAAAAATAACAGAATCAAGGGCAAGCATGAATTTTCTTTTATTTTTGAGCATGATTCTAGCCTCAGGGAAAGAGTATGAGATGAAAAAAATAGAGATTACAGGTGTATACTACTGCTAAATACAGATGAAAAAAGTGGTTACAATTATCCATAAAAAGCAGTTAGGAAGGGAAGCATCAGGATGACAGATCTAAAGATTACCTTTTCAAAGGAAGAGTGATTGTGAAAGGACAATGAGGGAGGAAAGAAAGACATTTGCTGGGGCCTTGGGAGTTAAAGCGAAGTAAACTTGAGACAACTCACTTCCAGTTGCTTCAGCATATGCACAGTCTCACAAAAGAGGTTGTTGCTGTGGAGAGTACTGGAGGCAGGAGGGAGTGGTAGAATTGGGGTAAACCACCACAGCTCATTTCACTTCATAACTGTCAGGCCTCAAAGAGAGAAGTCTCATTGACATGAATGAATAAGTTGAATATAGATGCTTTGGCTAATTTTTTTTGAGACAGCCAGCTCTTTGATATGATAAGTGCTTTATAAAAGTCCTTTACAGTGTAAGATGATATACCAAACTTAGCTAACTTTAGAAGCAATCACATTATAAAATTCATTCTGTGAATACCAAAATTGTCATTTTCAATAAATACTGCACCAATTTTGAAATATAAAAGTGTATTCATATCCAGCAAGTCTGTGGTAATTCAATGTTTCCTTTTTCAATAAATATTTTGATATTGGAAGCTTATTCTACACAGCTTATTTAATGTGTTTTGTGGACTGCCTTGCATGAGTGGATCAAGGAGCTCTAATTCATGATCAAATGAGGGGATAGGAGAAATGTAGGTGCTGCAGTAGCCCATGTGGTCATGGGAAAAATGAGTATTTTGATTAGCTGTCATTTCATAAGTGTGTATCCTAGCTGATAAATTTAGAACACTTTCTTTGATGAGAGGTGAATTGCACATTCATCTGAACTCTCATCTCAACTGTGTATTTCCTCAGCGAGAGGACAAGGGGAATTAACTATGTATATTTTTTGAATCACTAACTCCACACAGTATAAAATATGTATGATTTATGAATCATTTTCTTTTAAAACCCATTCAGCCTAGCACTAAAATGGAAGATCCTGCTGTGAAAGGAGCAGTACAAAGAAAGAATGTTCAGACATTGAGAGCAGGTACGTTTTCAATATAAATTTAATGCCGGAAATAAGAACATCAAATGATTGGAAGTACTCACATTAATCTTATCCCCTGATTCTATTGGTTTGAAACTGAGTGGAAAACATTGACATGAATGTTACTGTTCATATCTATATTTGAATAGAAACATATTTAGAAGCATAAAAAGTATTTTTAAAATGTAAGCTTTAACACAGATGTTTCTGCTTTAATGTTTTCAATATCATAAACTTTTCAATAATTTTAGGAAACACATAAAAATTCTGCATATTATTTCTGGGCATCACAATATAGTTAAATATTTCAAAAAGGCATTGAAATGAAAAACAATCAATTTATGATGTTGATACTTTCTATGCAATCACGTTTCAAAAGCCTTAACATCAAAAAGTCTCAAAATCACCATTTTAAAGTACTGTGTCTACCAGTTATAAATGAATACTTTCTTCACTTTTAATAATCGAAGATGCCACAAACACACACATACACACACCTAGACATACACATACACACACACAGTCTGCTCATTAGAACATCTGATTGGCTTCAGATCATCACTGTAATAACACTAGCAGCAAGTCTCTAAAGTTAAAACAGAAACTGACACGTTAATCAGTTAAGCTTTCCTCTAGGTTAAGACCAGAACTCCAACTAGCACATAACTCACTGGAAATATCTGAGAGTCTTGAAATTCACTGCTTCAAATCCCTGACAGGTATAAAACTTTTGTATTGAAAACTTTCATGAGGGTCCTAAATCTACATCCCTAGCCCAAATCTCATTCCTGAGCTTTAGACTCATTATGTTACTGCATACTTGGAATGACCACTTTGATGTCCCATAGGCATCTCTTAAGTGAAACATCATTCCTTCCAAGCCTGCTCCTCCTATATTCCTTTTCTCAGTGAATGCCATCCATCTTTCCAAGTAGGAAACATAAATGTTAACATAAATTGCTATCCTCACTACCCTCGTCTACACCCAGCTTCCAATTAAATGGTTTCACACCAAATCTCTAGAACTTGCGCTGGGTGTCATGGGTAATGCCTGTAATCTTGGCACTTTGGGAGGCCAAGGCAGAAGGAATGCTTAAGCCCAGGAGTAGGAGATCAGCCTGGATAACATGGTATATTCCCATTTTTACAAAAAAAAAAAAAAAAAAAAAAAAAAAAACTAGTCAGGAGTGGTGGTGCACACCTATAGTCCTAACTACTAGACTGAGTGGGGAGGATCAGTTGAGCCCAGGAGGTCAAAGGCTGCAGTAAGCCATGATTGTGCCAGTGCACTCCAGTGTGGGCAACAGAGTGAGACCTTGTCTC
Organism: Rhinopithecus roxellana; assembly: GCF_007565055.1. Taxonomy (NCBI): domain Eukaryota; kingdom Metazoa; phylum Chordata; class Mammalia; order Primates; family Cercopithecidae; genus Rhinopithecus; species Rhinopithecus roxellana. The sequence continues at coordinate 40,834,222 of NC_044561.1, read as the reverse complement.
AAAAAAAAAAAAAAAAAAAAACAACAACAACAAAAAAAAAACGATTAATCCACAAACACTTGTCGATCAAGCTGAACATCTATGCATAAAGAAGAGTTAGACATGGTTTCTACCTGATGGGAGCTCATCATGTGTGGAGAAATGATAGAGGTAAGCACAGGGAGCCATGAGAGCACACAGAACAAGGAGCTAACCCACACTGGGCAATAACTGAAGGCTTCTTGATAGTGCTGATACCTAAGCTGCAGCTTAAAACACAACTCAGGGTTACCCAGACCAAATAGCCCACTGTCTGGAATCTATTTGACACTCAAAAAATGTTTGTTGATTGTAAGAATGTAAGTAGTGACCCTATGAAATTTACATTACTGGCTAATCCAATTAACTGAATACATTTACTTACATCTTCAGTTTGTTCTCTTAAATTACAGACTTCTCCCTTTTATTTGCATAATATAACATATTCTTTCTTCAAATCCAACAGTGCAAAGATAAAAGTCTAACTCAGCTCTACTTCTAATGAGTTTCAAATTCAACAAATATTATCAAATATTATTTACAAAAGATGTCAGGTACTAAAAAATAATTTGTTTTGTTTTATTTTGTTTTGTTTTGTTTTAGACAGGATCTCACTCTGTCACCCAGGCTGCAGTGCAGTGGCACAATTACAGGTCACTGCACCCTCGACCTCCTGAGCTCAAGTGATCCTCCTACTTCATCCTCCTGAGTAGCTGGGACTACAGGTGCATGCCACCATGTCTACATAATTTTTGTATTCCCTGTAGAGATGCGGTTTTGCTCTGTTGCCCATGCTAGCCTTGAACTCCTAGGCTCAAGTGAACTACCTGCCTTGGCCTCCAAAGTGCTGAGATTACAGGTGTGAGTTACCACACATGGCCAAGAAAAAGGTTTTCAATGGATAGGTAAGTAAATGTTAGTAAAGAGTGGTGGAGTGTGGAAGAAGCAAGTGAAATCTCACCTGTAAGGACTCTGCCCTGATGATAGTATCCAGGAAGTTGATAAATTATTTTCCATGTTCATAATAATTCACCTTGTACCAAATACATTCTAGAGCAGAAACAGTAAATATAAGCATCTAGCTGTACCACAATAAAAAAAAATGCACAAAATGTAATTATCACTAAAGTAATAAGTAGCAAAGTAAAAAAGCCATTAGTCTCATACATCCTAGCTAACTCATGATGTAGATTAGAATAGATATGTTCAACAACTGTGGTAATATAGGGAAAAGCTTATAGTGAAAACATAAATGGAGAACTCACATATAATGAATAAGGTTTACATCACATATAAATCCAAGAAAGTATAAACATCTGAATTGAAAGTTTTAGAATACACTAAACATCAATTAGACTGGGTATAATGTAAGAATGATGGAAATTTAGTAAGTAGAAACCTAATAAACTATCATATTCTGTTTAAAAGAATCAGAGTAGAAGAAGGAGAATTGGCATGGAACCAACTAAAAGCAACTTTAACCACCAGAAGAATCAAGAGTTGCTTATCCAGTAATGAAATACTCAATTTGGTCAAAAGAAATATCATCAGTCCAATGCCCCACACCATTGGAGGAATGGAATGCTCAGGTTTTACTATGGCCTGGATGAAAGACTTCTCATTGCCTTTTCCTTTAATTCTATAATTAAGAAACCTTCTAATGACAAATTTGGCTCCCATATACGCTGACAGCAAAAAGGGGATATTCTAGTTAGCAGATAAGAGCATTTTGCTTGCAATAATATTTTAATTAGCTGACAATCTGGCTTATACATTGGTCTCCTGAATATGGTTTACACAGAATCCTGGGTAACTGATATGTATTTAAATATATATAATCTCTAAGATCTGAATGGTTATTTATTGGATTTAACAAAAGAAAGCCATGCAAGTTGTTTGGGCTTTAGATACTTACTCTTTTTAGAGGATATACATTAACTGGACCTAACACCAACTTCAGAGGTTTGGGAGAAGGTCCCTGGTTTCCTTGCTTCAGGGCAAGCAGAGCCGTCTTCCATAGATTCTCTGAATTCTTAAAATAGATCTATAAATTTGGATATAAAGTACAAGAGAATAGGTATTCATAAATTGGAGCAACATAAAGTCTAAAATTCCCCATTAATTGAAAACATATTATGAAATCCTGCACACTTTATTGAGTGAATGAAGACATCTAATCCATCTGGCAAGTCAGTTAAGAGAACTACCATTTTTACTGACATGTAATACTGTAAAGCTCTGTAAAAAATTTTTAACCTAGCCTATTTGTTTAAAAGAGATGTTAACAATTCACGCTCCCTTGAATCTCTTCATTTTTACTTCATTTAAGACCCTCTGGATCTTCTGCAGTTCTGCGTCACAGATTCAGTACCCAGAACTTGTGTAGATGTGGCCTATGGAGCTCAGGACCCTCTGGCCCTTCCAGCTCCCAAAGCCGAACAACTTCATGGTGGTGAGTTCTTCTCAGGCCCCCAATCACCAGCTCTTAAGCGAGGGCAGTTCCCTGTCACCTTTTCACCACCACCACCCCCTTCTGCCCCCGCCGACCCAGCTTCAAATCCCCTATCCAACCCCAAATACCCGACCAACCCCAAATCCGTGATCCAAGCTCCAATCCACGAACTCATATCTATGATCTACTCCAAAATCCGCGATCCAGCCCGGTCCACCACATCCTTCAGCAGCGACACTCGCAATCTCTGACCTTTGAGACCAACTGAGCCTGGCAAAGCCATTGGGCGCGTGTCTGCACAGCTCCCGGAAGTCGCTCGCAGGCTGTGTGTGCTGGCAGGTGGAGTGCTGCCTGGAGCGCAAGAGCAGACACGTGGATGCGGTGGACAAGCAGCACAGGTAGCGGAGGCTCATGCCCAGGATGGGAGGGGCTCCCCAGGCCAGGCTTCCGCGAAGCCCCTCGGACTGGACCTTGGAGGGGGCTGTGCACTCGCTGAGCGGCGGAGCCAAACGGGCCCTCACCTGTTTTCCATCCCTCATAATTCCCTATCTGGAGCAGGTGGAGAAGTTGAGTGATTTAATTTACAAAGTTAAGCATCTACGGTGTTTTATTTTTAATGAACACCTTTAAAACATGGTTTATATATATTATAGGAGGTGCCTAATGAGAAAACTCATTCCCCTATCAAAAATAGCGTGAGTTATTTTCAGTAGGTGAAAAGTTCTCAGAGAAAACTGTCCGTTTTACACCATATCCACCTGTGTAGGTAGGTTCTTTATTTGGAAGTGGGAGGTGGGTTCTGTGTTCGTGAATGGGAAGGCACATTTTTCTCAAAATGTGAGCTCTTTCTGTGTTTATCAATTTTACATAGACCGAATGAAAATATCAAGGTTTTAACATTTTTCTATGACACCTGCTGTCTTTCACTATTGTGGTGGCATTTTTTAAAATCTCATAATGGAGTGAAAAAACACTTGCTCCTCTAGATAGCAAGATGTGCTATTAATGTCTAAAATTAATCATTTACTGACAGCTGAAAAGACAAACGCATGGAACAGAGTAGGAAACCCAGAAACACTGAAATTATGTAAGATAGAAGTAAGGATTGATGAGTAGGAAAGGATGAATTATTAATTAAAAAATACCTGCTGTTTGAAGAAAACTAATGAAATTTTATGTCACAAACATGAGTTCCTGATGGAATACAGATTGAAATTTTTACATATGCAAGTGAGTAAGGTACCAGAAGAAAACACAAATGCTTATTTTGCAAGGTATATTTTATGTTGACAAAGGCCTTCCTAAGAATGACCTCATAAGCAGACATCCTGAAGGTTGATTTAGCAAACTAAAAATTAAAACTGCCTGTGTTTCAGGAAAAAACGAAACAAAATAGAGGTTACTTGAAAAAATTAACGATATTATATATATATATTATATATATATACACACACACATATATATTCAGATGAAAAGTACGTTTTTAATTTATAGGGAATTCACTATATATATATATATATATATATATATATATATATATATATATATATATATATTGCGTCAGAGTCTTGCTTCTTTGCCCAGGCTGGTGTCCAGTGGCATGGTCTTTGCTCACTGCAACCTCTGTCTCCCAGGTTCACGCAGTTCTCCTCCCTCAGCCTCTCAGGTAGCTGGGATTAAAGGAAGATGCCAGCCTGCCTGGCTAATTTTTGCATCTTTAGTAGCGAGAGGATTTCACCATGTTGGCCAGGCTGGTCTCAAACTCCTGACCTCAAGTGATCTTCCTGCCTTGGCCTCCCAAAGTGCTGGGATTAAAGGTGTGAGCCACCGTGCCAGGCCTATATTGTTTATTACATATCATATGATATGTATTACTAATACATATACCATATATAGTACAGATATAATGTTATGTAAGTTATATATATACATTAGATGAAAAGTAATATGTACATATACACATTAGATGAAAAGTAAAGGGAATTATTTCAAATTAAACCTTCAAAAACTCTATAATAGATCATGGAGAAGAGACAGTGGATCTCTCTACCTTATTTTAGGTCATCAGTTTTCTTCCAGATTGGGTAACAAAATTTATGTCATCCATTAATTGAATTTTAAGTTCAACTTCAGGACAGATAATTTGTGAGGGTAAACAATTGTCAGGCTCTGCCAATATATTGACTGTCACTATTTGTTATAGAGCTCAAGGTCAGTTTTCATTGAATATTTTATAGATTTAGAGAGGTGGAGGCAGAAATAGGTAACTAACATCTTTTACAGCAGAAGATATATTTTAATTTATTAAGAATCATTATTTAATACATAGATCACTGACCTTTCCCCAGATTATGTTTTTCTTTTTTGAGAGGGAAGCTGGATATAAACTGGCAGTTAAAAAAAAATTGTAAAGAAATCAACTTGCTCATTTTCATTGTACATTTTTACTTTCAAGCATTTTCCATGAACTATGTGTAGATTCATTGCCTACATCGGATGACAAAGACTTGAGTGTTGCTACTAAGGTAAAGTGGTCTCTTGTAAAATTAATTTTCTCACTCTGAATCTAGTTCTGCATAGTATTTACTTTTAAAACTTAGCAGTGGTATACCTATCATAGTTTTATGGTGGTAATGGAAATTTGGTCAGAGAAAAACATACATATGGCTAATTGATTCAAAAAATTTGTTTAATTTTGGTAACTAAGAAAGATTGATAAGTACTGTGACAGGGTGTGAACTGAAAATAATGAACTGGAAAAGAAGTAGTGACAGGAAAATCACATTAGGAAATGCTTTATCCAATAGAGGAAACATGAAATTTGGTTAAGGTTTATTTAGATAAATACTAACAATTTGACTTTTAAATCATACGAGGCTAACTATCATATTTATGCTTATATAAATCTTCAGGGGATCAAATTATTTGCAGTAATCATGGAATCCTCTGGTACCTTTTAGTTTCAAAAACATTGAGCACATTGCCTATAGCTTTTTTTTTTCTTGGAAACTTATAATTTTGGTATCATATAGTTTATAGGAGAGATTGTCTCTGCTTATATTATTGGTTCTGTAGTGAGACTAAAATAGTATTAAAAATTGTAGAAAAATCGCTGAGTGTGGAGGTGTAGACCTGTGGTCCCTGCTACTTGGGAGTTTGAGGCAAGAAGATTGCTTGAGCCCAGGAGTTTCAGAAAAGCCTGGGCAACATAACAAGACTGTATCTGACTTAAAAATATAAATTGTGGAAATGTAGAAATTTAAATTTATGCTCTCAAAATTTGTTTTGTAAAAGGATTTTTGTGTGTTTCATAAGTTGTCCATGAAGCATTTCTATAAAACGCTTCATCTAATCGAATATGTATTTTGCTGCAAATAAACATTTCTAGAACAGAGACTCTTAATACCAATATGGTAAGACTTTAACGTCATAATTTTGTCATTGTAGTTTCTCTAAAGTATTTACTTGGCCGGGCCCAGTGGCTCACGCCTATAATCACAGCACTGTGGGAGGCCAAGGCGGAGGATCATCTGAGGTCAGGAGTTCGAGATCAGCCTGGCCAATATGGTGAAACCTTGCCTCTAAAAGAAGAAAAAAACACAAAAATTAGCCAGGCATGATGACGCATGCTTATATTCCCAGCTGCTCAGGAGGCAATGAACCCGGGACACAGAAGTTGCAGTGAGCCAAGATCATACCATTGCATTCCAGCCAAGGTGACGGAGCAAGACTACATTTTAAAAAATAAAATAAAATAACCACTCAAAGTCCTTATAAGATATTCTGAAATTTTGAGTTTCAGAAGTTTTTATATTTAGTTGTTTAAAGAATCATTGGAAGCTCCTGCATACCATGAGCTACTGGAGGTCAGTAAACATATTTGTGTGTATCCTAGAGTACGTAGAATACAGTCTTCCTTTTAAGAAGCATTTTAATTGTTGTTTTTTGAGATGGGGATTCACTCTATAACCCAGGCTGGAGTGCAGTGGTGAGACCTTGGCTCACTCCCATCTCCATTTCCCGGGCTCAGATGATCCTCACACCTCAGCCATCCAAGTAGTTGGGACTATAGACCTGTGTCACCATGCTCAACTGATTTTTGTAGTTTTTGTAGAGACGGGGTTTTGCCTTGTTGCCCAGGCTAGTCTTGAACTGTTGGGCTCAAGTGTTCTGCCAACCTCAGCCTCTCAAAGTGCTGGAGTTACAGGCATGAGACATTCAGCCTTAACAGTTGCTTGATCTGAATACATAGACAAATGAATTTTTATATAATGGAATGTTCCAAGTCACATACCTCATGTATCTAATGATTAAATATTTAAAATATTGCTTACATTTGTATTATTTTTTAATATTTGAGGATGTATAAGTTTTGTGGTGTTATGTTGAGAAATTATGCCATACATAAAAAGGAAATAAATTAGAAATAGCTCATCAGTAGTAAAGAGGATTACAATGTATTTTCTAGTATTGTCCAACTGGAATCGTAACATTGTGATTGTAGATTAACATTTCTTATACTGTTGATTAGCTCCAACTCATGTTCTATGAAATATACCTTTTCAAGCCATACATTACTCTTTAGAATTCTGGTGACCAATTATTTTTCTAGGTGGAAAGTTGAAAGTTCCAGGTTTTTCTCTCTGTTATAATAACGTTCTTTCGGGTAGTGGTAGATGACCATATTTAAGTAGTTGAAAGTCTTATAGTAATAAACTCTATCACAGAAGTACTTACAAAAAACTAATTGTAGTATAAATATTAATTAGTATTATTAGGGATATGAAAGACCATAATGCTCTGTTATGGATCTATTTCTCCATGTACCTTATTGTACTTCATGTGGTTTCCTTTATTTCTTGGCTTAAGCTCATATTTCATTGATAAATTAGGCTGGCTTTTTGTTTGTATTTCCCATCGCTCTCACATTTTAAATTGAAATTTTTGTGGAGTCAGGATCTTGCTCTGTTGCCCAGGCTGGAGTACAGTGGCATGATCTTGGCTCACTACAGTCTCCACCTCTAAAGCTCAAGTGATCCTCCCACATCAGCCTCCCAAGCAGCTGGGATACAGGCACACAACATCAGGCCTGACTCCCTTTTGTATTTCTGTGTAGAGATGTGTTCTCATTATTTTGCCCAGGCTGGTCTCAAATTCCTGAACTCAAGCAATCCACCCATCTTGGCCTGGAAAAGGACTGTGATTACAGGTATGAGCCACCATGCCTGGGCAACATTGAGGTTTATTTAAAGGAATTGATGAGGGCTGAGTATGGTGTTGCACACTGGTTATCTCAACACTTTGGGAGGCAGAAGGAGAAGGTTTCCTTAAGCCTAGGAGTTTGAGACCAGCCTGGGCAATATAATGAGGCTTTGTCTCAACAAAAATAACAATCAAAGCATTGGCCTGGCATGATGCTATGCACCTGTAGTTCCAGCTATTCAGGAAGTTGAGGTGGGAATATTGCTTGAGGTCAGGATGTTGAGACTGTAGTGAGCCAGAATCATTCCACTACATTCTAGCCCTGGGTTGACAGAGTGAGACCCAGTTTCATGAAAAGAGATTCATAAGAAACTCTTGGTGTAACTCATTATAATTTTTAAGGCAGAAACTCTTTCTTGATATTACTTAGCAGCGTGTCCCCGAGAAAGTGTCAGAGCCTTTACCTGGACCTTCCCATGAAAAAAGGAAACAGTATAGTCAATGGGAAAGGAGAAGGTGAGAACCATATTTTGTTTAAAAAGTCATTTGATGGAATGCTTCTTTTAAAATATGAGTACCAAGATAGTCTAATAGCTAAATAAAATGTCCTGTTAACTGTATAATGAGTAAAGGAGAAGTCAAATGGTGATAAGTTGTGTCTCTAACCAAGAGTCAGCAGTCGATTACATTGGGAGTACCACTAAAGGAGCTGAGTTATGAGTTGCATTTTAAGGTACTCTAAGACCTGAGGCAAGTCAATAAAGAGGGAAGAGGAAATGAATAAAAGAGAAAGAAAGCATGAGGAGGGCAGAGTGTACATGGAATAATTTTTTTAAAATGTGGGTGTATGTAATGAAGGATAGTAAAGTCAAACTGTTCTGTAGAAGAAGGAAGAACAGGGTGTTAGAAATAGGAAAGAAGATAAAGTGAGCTTCCAATACCAAAATGTGTCAGAGAATTAGAGTAACATTTTCCTACTCTTGCTGTCATCCTCACTCCTGGGGAGGCATTAAAGATTGAGGTACTTTACCACACAGACCTGTGTTTTTTCTACCATTGATGAGCATCATCAAAAATGGTCAGCCATGTATGGCTAGAACTTAGTTTTGTAGAAAATGTTGTAACCTCATGGGATAGTATCATATAGGTCAAATTAACATAATTGAAAAGAATAGTGTTGGGTGATTTATGGAGAAGAATTTAATTAGAGAAGTCCTGCCTGATGAAAATTTCATTAGTAACACTATGGCTTATAATGTAGTATTAAATTCAGGATATAATAGGGAAGAAATTGAGACTAAACCAAAAAGGGCAACTAGGGTAAACAAATATGGAAGCACATCAGTGTAGAACAGGGCATTCAAGTTTCCATGAATTAGTTGAGGAGCTTCTGGAAAATGCACATTCTGATTGATTCCGCATTTCTCATGAGTACTCAAGTGATGTTGGTGCTGGTCCTTAGACACAGCTTTGAATAGCAATGGAATAGCCTTCCTTTAGAGAAATGTGGAAAAAGAACCATTGGAGAGCAATTTAAAAAATAACAGAATCAAGGGCAAGTATTAATTTCCTTTTATTTCTGAGCATGATTCTAGCCACAGGGAAAGAGTATGAGATGAAAAAATAGAGATTACAGGTATATACTACTGCTGAATACAGATGAAAAAAGTGGTTACAATTATCCATAAAAAGCAGTTAGGAAGGGAAGCATCAGGACACAGATCTAAAGATTACTTTTTCAAAAGAAGAGCGACTGTGAAAGGACAATGAGGGAAGAAAGAGAGACATTCGCTGGGGTCTTGGGAGTTAAAGCGAAGTAAACTTGAGACAACTCACTTCCAGTTGCTTCAGCATATGCCCAGTCTCACAAAAGAGGTTGCTGTGGAGAGTACTGGAGGCAGGAGGGAGTGCTAGAATTGGGGTAAACCACCGCAGCTCATTTCACTTCATAACTGTCAGGTCTCAGAGAGAGAAGTCTCATTGACATGAGTGAATAAGATGTGATTAAGTTGAATATAGATGCTTTGGCTAATTTTTTTTTTTGAGACAGCCAGCTCTTTGATATGATAAGTGTTTTATAGAAGTCCTTTACAGTGTAAGATGATATACCAAACTTAGCTAACTTTAGAAGCAATCACATTATAAAATTCATTCTGTGAATACCAAAATTGTCATTTTCAATAAATACTGCACTGATTTTGAAATATAAAAGTGTATTCATATCCAGCAAGTCTGTGGTAATTCAATGTTTCCTTTTTCAATAAATATTTTGATATGGGAAGCTTATTCTACATGGTTAATTTATGTGTTTTCTGGACTGCCTTGACTGAGTGGACCAAGGAGTTCTTATTCAAGGACAAACAAGGGGATAGGAGAAATGTAGGTGCTGCAGTAGCCCATGTGGTCATGGGAAAAATGAGTATTTTGATTAGCTGTCATTTCATAAGTGTGTATCCTAGCTGATCAATTTAGAACACTTTGATGAGAGGTGAATTGCACATTCATCTGAACTCTCATCTCAACTGTGTATTTCCTCAGCGACAGGACAAGGGGAATTTACTTGTGGTGTGCTGGCAGCAATGGCCCTGATATGTTGAGTTAAAATACTCTGTACATTCACCATCAGCTTTGACATTGATTCCCTCAGGTTTGATTTGTTCCTCTGTTTAATGGTCTCTTTTCTTCTCATTGGCCCACATGTTCACAGTGATATCCATGCTTTTCTGTTTTAGGTATACACAATCTCACTATTGAAATGTAAACTGTATTTTTTTTTGAATCCTATATTCGTCTTCTGCACCTTATATTTCTGTCATGTTGCTGTCCTAGCCAATGAAAAGAAGATGTCAAGAAGAACCCTCAAAACCTTAAGCAATCATTTTTATAGCCAGAAATGAGAACTCACCTTGATAGTAACACTGCATGAATGTTTGATTGGCCCTGTCATACTTAGATATATGATGACATATCCCCTTTGCTTTGTAGGGCCTCCTGACAAACATTCTTCCTTGAAGGTAATTAATTATGTATATTTTTTGAATCACTAACTCCATATTGTATAAAATATATATGATTTATGAATCATTTTCTTTTAAAACCCATTCAGCCTAGCACTGAAATTGAAGATCCTGCCATGAAAGGAGCAGTACAAAGAAAGAATGTTCAGACATTGAGAGCAGGTATGTTTTTCAATACAAATTTGATGTTGGAAAAAATTCCATCAAATGATTGGAAGTACTCACATTACTCTTAACCCCTAATTCTATTTGTTTGAAATTGAATGGAAGGCATTGACGTAAATGTTACTGTTGGTATCTATATTTGAATAAAAATAAATTTAGAAGCACAGAAAAGATTTTTAAAATGTAAGCTTTAATTCAGATGTTTCTGTTTTAATGTTTTTAATAGCATAAAGTTTTCAATATAAATGTTTATACTTGTCAGGGATTTGAAGCAGTGAATTTCAAGACTCTCAGATATTTCCAGTGAGTTATGTGGTAGTTGGAGTTATGATCTTTACCTGGAGGAAAGCTTAACTGATTAACGTGTCAGTTTCTGTCTTAACTTTAGAGACTTGCTGCTAGTGTTATTACATTGATGATCTGAAGCCAATCAGATGTTCTAATGAGCAGACTGTTTGTGTATGTGTATGTCTAGGTGTGTGTATGTGTGTGTTTGTGGCATCTTTGATTATTAAAAATGAGGAAACTATTTATTCATCTATAACTGGTAGACACAGTTTTTTAGAATGGTGATTTTGAGACTTTTTGATGTTAAGGTTTTTGAAACATGATTGCATAGAGGCTACTGACATCATAAACTGGTTGTTTTTCATTTCAATGCCCTTTTGAAATCTTTAACTATATTGTGATGCTCAGAAATAATACGCAGAATTTTTATTTGTGTCCTAAAATGGTATGTGAGTGGTTATACACTTTACATGCCTTTCTGCCACTTTCTTTGGTGTACGTTGTATTATATCTTCCAGATGTATCCACAGTGATATGATTATCTCTGGTTTAATTCATTTTATACTTTTCACCGTATTCCCTTAGACCACTTTACCACATTTAGTTAGACTCTCCTGTTGCTGGTAAATGAAGAAAGAGATAAAAACAAATATAATGTCAGATTAAAAAGGCTTTTGTTCAATCAGTTTGTATCTACTCCTGTTTACCATATGAGAGTTTAAAGCTGAAAAATTCAGAATGCAAGCACGCACCACCATATTTTATAAATGCCTTTAGAACTATGACTCACGAGCCTTTAGCCTCTGAAGTTGGGACAATTCATTTCTCTGAAGAAGTTTGCTGTGCTCTTCTCAGAAAAGAAAACTGAAAAGAGTAAATGGCATTGTCTTACTTGACCTCTTGGACATCCTTGAATGAAACTGAAACTCCAGGGATACTTGGATCAAAATTCAGAACTAATGTTTTGAACAATATATATGGTTTGTGAATGTCTGGTGATCATGAGCCCTTGAGGGTGAAATGAACTTTCAAGTTTCACTTTTGCATTTTTTGCTCTTTTCCTTGACTTGTCTTAAAAGCTTAAATTCAACAGTTTTATTTTTACAGAAACCAGGAATATAACTTGCTAAATATATTTCTGTCCTGTCCCAAGGCATTGTGTATGTTTCAGATCTAGTGTGAACTAGACTTATTTTTACATGAGAACAATTAGGTTTTTTGTTAGTTTGTTTGTGTTTTTGAGACAGAGTCTTGCTCTGTCACCCAGGCTGGAGTGCAGTGGCTCAGTCTTGGCTCATTACAACCTCTACCTCTCAAGTTCAAGCAATTCTCCTGCCTCAGCCCCTCAAGTAGCTGATACCACATGCACGTGCTACCACTCCCTGCTAATTTTTCTTTTTTTATTAGAGATGGGGTTTCACCATGTTGGCCAGGGTACTCTCCAACTCCTGACCTCAGGTGTTCTGCCCAACTCAGCTTTCAAATGTGCTGGGATTACAGGCAGGAGCCACTGTGCCGGCAACAAAGAAGACTTTTAAGGCTGTTATATTTTATACAAATCTTTGGTCTATATTTAAGGCTTCACATATGAATTCTGAAGGTATTCATGCATTGAGGGAAGATCATCTCAGTTTAATGAAAGTAGTTTTTAATTTAATGTAAATTCATTAAAATATTTTTTGAAGTTTTTGTCTCTAGTACATGGAAATACACAATAATGTCATGGGTATTTAACCTTAATGTGTTTATGCACCAAGTTAGTTATTCAAATTTTTCTTATCTCTGAAGAACCTTCATTACTAATAAACAAATTTCTCATGGAAAACAAAATATATAATAGACATCATTGAGTGATTCAGAGTAAATTGTAGTAAATAACAAAAGCTTAGAACAAAGTGCGAGATTCTAGTTAAGTAAACTTGTCTGAGTTAATAGCAATTACAGGACTTTCAAAATACATTAGACCTTGAAGGAGTAGTGTGTTTGTGGGAGTAGAGGAGAATATGGTACTGCTTCAGTGAAGAAATAAATGTTATACTTTAGTACAATTTGCATTGCTATTTACATTGTAATAAAAAACTTTAATTTCAGATATTTTAGATTATATTTCTACTACTTGAACCATCAATAGTAAGACTTTTCAAAAATTTGGGAAGCTGTGAATTGATGATAAATATCTATCGCCCTCAGTATTCAAAAACCAGACAGCAACTACAAACTTTGGACACACGAACTTCATTGTTAAAGAAAGGATTAATCTTGGAGCTGTGTTTCTATCAAGGAATTATACTCTTCATTACCTGTGTGAATCACAGCTTTTGAGTAGAAAGAGAGCAAAGAAGGGAAAGAAGCATAGAAAATTTTATTCTAGATTCCCTCAGTTGGCTTCATGCTACTATACTTCTGACTTGTAAAAAGTCATTTTGTGATCAAATGTAGTTTGTCTTTACTCCCCCTATGCAGCCTACAACCAAGGAGAATGCTTCTTAGCAAGGCATTTGTATTCTTCCTGTAAGGAAAGCAACACATAGATAACAAAGAGAATGAGGAGAAAGAGGAATTTCATTGAGGTTAGTATTTAACATAAATTGGAGTGTGGGTACCGTGGGGCTGGATGGGAAAACCAGGTAGACATCTACAGATTTCCTACTCAAACACAACGTGGCTCTGATTTATTTTTACATCTCTCATTTTGCAATTATTAGGCACAACTATATGCAGTGTCACTAAAAATACCTTCCAAAACCAAATATTAAATAATGCCTATGGCTTTCTGTATTATATTTTTGATTAATGGGAACTATTGAGCATTTGCCTTGTGGTGTCTCCTCAGCTATACTCACACATTCCATCACGTTGTCTTAATGGATGATCATGCACTAGGAGTATGGGTTTTCAGCAGAGCTGTATCATTTAAAGATAACACATGAGCATCAGATTTAATTCTGTGAGAACACCCAGTCTATTGCAGCTACTATGGGGTCTACTTTACATTCAAGTTAAATTCAGTGCCCTTAAACCAGTCATATGATCAGATGAACAGTAATAAATTATGCAATATTTTTTCAACCCTATAGTATTAATTTCTTTTTCCTCTTATGTCTAGAATTAACATTTTGGTTTACAAAATGTGATGATAATCTTCTAGGGTAGTGATGACAAGCTATAAATCCAAAGTTTCTTACCTATGCAAATGACTTATTTGCTTCTATTTTCTCATAAGCTTGGTAGATCCAGGAAGCAGAAGTTTTAAAACAAAATCCCCAAATGTGGCCAGGTGCGGTGGCTCATGCCTGTAATCCCAGCAGTTTGGGAGGCTGAGATGGGCGAATAACCTGAGGTTGGGAGTTTGAGACCATCCTGACCAACATGTAGTAACCCATCTCTACTAAAAATACAAAAGTAGGTGGGTATGGTGGCACATGCCTGCAATCCCATTTACTCGGCAGGCTGAGGCAGGAGAATAGCTTGAATCCGAGAGGCAGAGGTTGTGGTGAGCTGGGATCGCACATTGCACCATTGCAGCAAGAATGAAATTCCATCTCAAACAACAACAACAACAGCAGCAGCAGCAGCAGCCACAAAACCCAAATGCATTTTCTCGGCACAGTAAAACTGAAACAGAAAAAGTATAAAGTAAATACAAGTAATGGAAACAGTTTATGTATATTATTTTATTTCCATTTGATAACTTTTGTAAAGTAATGAGCAGAATGTATTTCTCCAGGGACCAAGATATACACATTTATTCATTCAATAAAAATTCATTCTTGTAATGGCCACTGATACTTTTATTCTAAATATTTCTAAAAACATCTCCTCAGGCCTGCATCATCTTTGCAACATTGCCTTATATTTTATCTTTGTTCATTTATTTATATGCCTCAGAATTTTATGCTCCTCACAGTATTTAGAGTTAATTTTCTCTAATGCAAATAGATCTGTGAACCACTCCTGAATACCTAATGTCCAATTAAGGCTTTCAGAAACTAATTTCTGGGTTGGGCATGGTGGCTCATGTCTGTAATCCCAGCACTTTGGGAGGCTGAGGTGAGTGGATCATTTGAGGTCAGGAGCTCGAGACCAGCCTGGCCAACATGATGAAACCCCATCTCTACTAAAAATACAAAAATTAGCAGGCAATACTGGCATGTGCATGTAATCTCAGCTATTTGGGAGGATGAAGCAGGAGAATTGCTTGAAGCTGGGAGGCTGGGTTGTGGTGAGCCGAGATCATGCCACTGCATTCCAGTCTGGGAAACAGAGTAAGACCATGTCTCAAAAAAAGAAAAGAAAAAGAAACCAACTTCTGCCCAAATCTCCATCTGTAGCCCTTTCCCCATCTGCCTTTTTCTCTGGAATTACTGAGCTGCCAGTAATGCCCCCCTCACCATTCCTCTTTTGTAGAGAAATATATATGCTCTTACAGGCTTCTCTCCCTCTCTTGTTGCTGCCTGGCATGTGCTCACCCTTTCCTGCCCTCTGCCTCACTTAATCTGGCTAAACTCACTCTCTAAGTCTCAGCTCATGCATGATCTTTAGGAAAGCCATCCCTGACAGCTTTTATTTTCCTTTCTTACACCCCAGTGCCTAACACTTAACAGGAACTCAATAACTAATAATTTAGCAAAGTTAAGACTGTTTATAGAAAGATGATTCAAAAGATCGTCTTCTACAGTCTAGCAGCAAAGAGGATTGACATATAAAGACATGATGTACAGTTCAGGTGGTAAAGTGATGCTAGAAAAATTGACAGAGTACTAAGGGAGCCGCAAGAAGCAGACACCTGTGTATGTGGATAAAGAGAGCTAGAATCAAGGAAGACTTCACATAGCATTCTGAGCCTTTTTTTTTTCTTTTTTCTGTTGCTGGAGACAAGTTCTTACTCTATCTCCCAGGGTGGAGTGCAATGGCAGGACTGAGACTCACTGCAACCTCAAACTCCTGGGCTAAAGGGATCTTCTCACCTAAACTTCTTGAGTAGCTGGGACTACAGGCACATATCACCATGCCTGTGCAATGTTTTGTAGAGTCAAAGTTTAGCTAAGGTTCCCAGGCTGGTCTTAAACTCTTGACCTCAAGCAATTCTCCCATTTTGGCCTTCCAAAGTGCTGGGATTGCAGATGTGAGCTATTATGCTCAGCCTACATTCTGCGTCTTAAAAGATGAAAATAAATTTTTCAGAATAGTAGAACATTTGCGATGTAAAAAAATGAGGTGCACACTAATTAATGTATAAAAAACAATAATTTTGCAAATTATTAGTAACTGCTAACTCAGTTAGTGTTTTGTTAAAAAGATACTATTATGAAGTACAGTAAAGTGTTACAGTGTATATTTTGACTGTATTTTAAAGTTTGGTTTTGTTTC
Source organism: Rhinopithecus roxellana (assembly GCF_007565055.1). Lineage (NCBI taxonomy): Eukaryota > Metazoa > Chordata > Mammalia > Primates > Cercopithecidae > Rhinopithecus > Rhinopithecus roxellana. The sequence goes on along the minus strand of NC_044561.1, from coordinate 40,817,710 downwards.
CAACAGTTTTGTTTATTTATGTTGCGTGGAACAATTTGTGAGTGACCCTGAGATAGTGTATGGCTTGAATCTGGTGATATCTAGTGTCTCCGCAAGTGGTTTGTTGAAGTTTTGGATAGTTAGAAGTATTTCTTAAATAAGTAAATATTTCAGTAACCTTTAAGCTTCATTTAAAATCTTAAAATATAAAATACAAAGAAATGTTATTCTGTTTTTATTTTTATAAAGATTATAGCATTTATCTAACTGTTCTTAGTTCATTCGAACTAAATCTCTGAATTTTTCAACAGAACAAGACATACTAGTGGCTTCAGAGGAAGATCAAGAAAGCCTTGAAAGAAGTGAAAAGAAGCAACCACAGGTATATAAACATTTAAATTTCTTGTATCATATCAGTTTTTTTTTTTTTTTTTTTTTTTTGCTTTAGCAACAAAGCATAGTCCAAATGACACAACCTTTTAGAATCTATCTTTCAAATCCAAAAAATCAAAATTTTTTATTTAATTTTTAAAACATTTAACCAGTTATGAAACTTAATATATTCCTACCACCTGTAGTAACTCATAGCTATCTTTCCTCTTGGAATTGAGGCAAGAAATTTCCAGAATCATCTTGCTTTTTTATTTTTATATCCTGACTCATAATACAGAAGGTAACACGAAATATTAAGTCATATCACTAAGGAATAGAAATTATGAACAATTTAACATTGATGGCCACTGAGTTAAACTAATGTTAAAGGAGTCATCATTGTCAGTGGTTCAAATGTTGCAGTGTTATATTGCTGGTCACCAGTGCCGAGTTTAAGCATTTCTTCTGTTCTGTGGTTGTCAGTTGACTCAGTGTCTGTGTTCAGGGAAGGAATGGGGTCATAAAAGTCAACCCAGTTGCCTATTAAGAGAATTATACCTTGCAGAACGGGACCATTGGTGTCAGGGTACAAGCAATCACTTTATTTCAACATAAGTAAGTAGGAAATATTACCAAAATTTAAAAAATCCATCCACTATCACCAGTGGAACTTAAACTATATTAGAAGTGGATATAAGCAGAAAATCTATCTAGATACATAACATTATGGTAGTATATCGTTTGAATTAGAATTTAAAATTTTGTTTCTCTTTCTGATTGGTGTTCAGTTTGGCTCTTAATAATTTGGTGTTTGCCTAGTCTCTAATCTTCAGAGATATAAATGCACTGTAGGGGCTCACTCTTCCTGGTATGCCAAGGTAAATTAAAGAGAGGAAGCTTTTATAATTCCACATATTATCTTTGAATTCAGTTCTGGTAGATTTAACACATAATGAATTTAGTTTAGTCCAAACACTGAGAGTTCAGCTTGCCGGTTCATGTTTTTCTCTTACATTAAGCCAAGGCAAATTCTTTTTCACTTTTTAGTTATGATCCCGTAATTTAAGAGCAGCAACACATAAAGTTTCACAGTTAAATTGTAATGATTTTCTAATATTTCTTGGTTTATACTTGATTAAAGCTAAGTTTAAAACATGCACTCTGACAGAAAAGACATCTGAGAAACAAAACAAGAAAATTGGTTTTCACCTTTTGCACCTGTGGGAAAAAAAGTCTCAAGAACCAGAACCTCGTAGGAATTATGATAAAGGGAATATATCTGTATATTCAGGACTTCCTTTAAATTCATTACGAACAAGTTCAAGCTGAATATTGGTGAAAGTTTTGAAAACTCCACAATTTCTGCTTGCCCTGAGGAAGAGCTCCTACACAGTAACCCTAAAGAGGGATGAACTTAAAGGCAGTTTCCTGTAATCTGATGAATCGTGCCCCAGGTTGTGAGGAGGAAGATACATCTGGAGGGTCTAACTCTGTGGCATTCCAGGCAGCACCTGAACAGAAGAAGCCCATGTCAAATGTCTTCTCCTTCTATTCACACTCCAGGTCCATGAAATATACTTACCAGTTATGTTCTAAGCTTCATTTAAATGAAAATAAATCAGACCATAAAACTGATAACAAACCAGACACATGGCTTGTTTCTCACACAGATGAAGAAAATTTTTGTAATGATAAAGAAACCGAAAAATTAAGGAACCCAGTAATTATGATTGAAATGAAAGAGATTAAGAGTTTAATATGCAAACGGCAAAAAATATAAAGCTAAATACCACTAATTGGAAATTAGACGTTAGGCATTGGCCTCAGTCTAGAGATCATGAAAGTCTTTTTGATTTGTGGTTTACACACCCCAAAGAAATGATGCATATGATTCAGATAGAAAGCCACAATAAATCTGCTGTTACAGATACTTATAAAAACAGAAAACCAATACGGTGCTTGTTCCAGAGACCACTATATGACAATCCCAGTGCTAATAACTACAAAAGCATGAATCTTGAATTATAAAATGTGAGTTATTCTCTACCACATAGTGAGAGAACATAAAAAGTATAGCTAGAAGACTTGCAGCAAGATATTGCAAGGTTTAAGAATGAGGTAGACATGCTACAAGTAGAGTTCCTGGCTTTGGGGATAGAGACAGTTCTACTTCAAAAGACAGAGGTTCACTTGCTGCTTCTCTTTTTTCTCTTTATCAATTATTTGATCTGTCCAATTTTCTATTCAAGAAAATATGTGTACAGTTACAGTGGAGTTATCTAAATGTGTAATTATGGGTCAAAGTAGATTAGTTCTGCTATCTAAATAAGGGTTCTGGAGAATGTTCTCATAATATTTGTTCATTAATCAACCTAAGTCTCACTATCAGTCTTCCAAGTGGCATATGAGCTGGGAAACTAATTCAGCCGTATACCACTTGACCTTCTGAACCAGATAAACAAAGAAAGTGCTGAAGAAACAAGCTCCAGATTCTAGATTCTTTTTTCTGTGTTCATTTAGAGATGAATTGCATTTCTTTAATGATAGAATGAGAATACATTGGGAGGGAAGCAATGACTGAGAAGAGCCAGAAAAACACATCTAGCCTTGAGAGCTGGAATGAATATTCCCAGCCAAAGGAGTCTGTTTAATGTGTTTTCATGCATGTGAGTTTATCTACTTAGCTCACTGTTTGAACCTACAGTCTCATCATGGTTATTTCAAATATTTTTGAAAACAAATATATACTTCCGCATATTTTTAAAAAATTAACACTCCCCAATATTTTTGTTGAATCAGACCTTTATATTACGTTGTTTAATAAAGTATGGTAAGTTTTGACATGTATGATTTTTATCATATAAGAAGCATAACTTCTCAGCCAAAAAATTAGCACTTTGACTCTTTAATAGAAAGTTGAGTTCTGTACATTGTGTTCTAAAGATTGACAACAATCTGAGGATTTACTTCTTTCAAAGTAAAGCAGATGAGGCCTTTTCCCACCCTCTGAGGCATTAAATGGCTTTGCTTAAGTTAGGCTTTTAATATATCTGACTAATTTGATAAATTTATTTGGTAATTTATGTAATTCAGTAATATGGAATTGTGTCATGTTATTTGGTGCCATGAAATGCTAGGGAATGCCACCTTAGGAGCTTTGGATGAAACATTTAATATGTCTTGGCTGGTTTGACTCCCATTATCAGTAAATAAAGGGGCTAAAGTAGGTAACTGTACCATATGTTTTCCACCTATAAACTTTTGTGGTAACTGAATGTGAAATCTGGGAATCATCTCGTTTTCCAGAATTCTGCACTAGAAACTCAGCAATTTCACTCTGCTTTTTGTGTTGTGGCAAGCTTTTGTTCCCATAGTTCATAGAGCACCTTTGCTTTTTTGATGTCCCAGGATTCAAATAAAAAAAAGAGAGAGAGAGATAAAAGGCAGTGGGGAAAAGAATAGCTTTGTGCAGAAAAGGGAAAACCTTTGTGCAGAAAAGGGAAAGCATCATTTATGTTTCTGAGGCCCTACAAGGTCACATCCTCTTAACCTGGCTATTTCGTGTAAAATCCAGGTGGTAAAACCAGAAGACATATGTGTGTCTGTGTCTTTTTATTTCTCTGTTTCTGCCAGTGAGATAGCATAAAAATTTGTATCAGGAAGCAAAGAGTGGATGGGAATAAAAGCACGAAATGGTGAGGAGCCCTTTTTGAAATTTTGGAAAATCCTTCTATTCACTCAAACAGAAATGAGCAGACTTTAACAAAGTTTCAATGATGAAATCATAAGAATATCTTATAATTATAATAATTATGTAAAATGATAAAATTAAATTAAGCACAAAATATTTTTATGATTAAGATGGTGACAGTTAACCTGAATCAAGTGAAAAAAGTCAGGGAATATGTTATTTTTATTGACTAAAATAGTAATAATTATTATTATTTAAGAAGTATATAATATTATTAAAAATTATTATTATTAAAAGTAATAAAAATATTACTTTTATTAAATGTCAAAGAAGGAAATAATACAAACGAAAGTGGAAAAAAAACAAATATCAGAAAATCTATGTGATAGTCCATTTTCTGTTGCTGCTGACAGATTAACCCAACAAAGAAAGATTGAGAAAACATATCCTCAGCAATTTCCCAAGAAGCTGAAGGAAGAGCACGATAGGTAAGCCTATAGTTTATTTTGTTTGTTGGTTGGTTTGTTTGTTTTGTTTTTTGGTTTTGAGATGGAATTTCTCTCGTTGCCCAAGCTGGAGTGGAATGGTGTGATCTCGGTTCCCTGCAACCTCTGCCTCCCGGGTTCAAGTGATTCTCCTGCCTCAGCCTCCACAGTAGCTGGGATTACAGGCATGTGCCAGCATGCCCAGCTAATATTTTGTATTTTTAGTAGACATGGTGTTTCATTCACCATGTTAGCCAGGCTGGTCTTGAACTCCTGATCTCAGGTGTTCTGCCCAACTCGGCCCCCCAAAATGCTGGGTTTATGGGAGTGAGCCACCGTACCTGATCACCTATAGCAGTATTTAGCAGCAGATAATTGTCATTGTGCTATAAACTAATTCAAACTTGGACTAATATTCTTTATGATTAACAAGTTTTATACATTTACCAGAGATATTTAGCCCTGTCTGGTAATCAGAAAAATGCAAATTAACATAAAATAAGATATATTTTTTAAGGTCATGCTGATATTTAAAAAGCAATTACTAGTGTTGGCAAATGGGAGGAAAAATGCATTCTCATACACTGTTGGTATATGAAATTGGTAAATTATTTCTGAAGAGGAACTTAGTGCTGTATATCAAAATTTCAAATAACCTGACATTGCTTTAACTCGACAGCTTCACTTCTGGAACTAGATTTCACAGGAAAACATAACTTGTGTAAACAGACACACACTTATTAAGGGTATTAATTATATATTACACATAATGAACAATAGGCCAATACATATATAAAATACATGTAATGACAAGGTGAATTGAAAGTGTTAAGAAGGAAATATAAAAAGTGTGGAGATGTTAGACTCATTAGCCTAGTTTTGGATTACAGTAATCTGCAGATAGTTTGTGTGAAAAACATCTGAAGGTGCCATCTTACACTGTCAATCATTTGGGGAGATACCTGCAATGTTTCATAAAGATTAAAATTGATTTCTAGTGAAATTATAACCTTGTCAGTAAATAGTAACTTTAAAAAATTAGTTAATTGTAAATGATCTTTTTAAATTAAGGAGTAATTATGACTGTGTGATGTAAAAAGGTAATTTTGAACTTGTAACTTTCCTGAATAATCTCCAGTATCCTTTTTTATAACATATATTAGGGTGACTAGGAACAGAAACTTTAGCAGAATATTCTTTCCTTACTACTTTTCAAGTAAGGAGTCTTTTGAGGATGTTGAAGTGAGAAATTAAATATCTGAGAACTAGAAAGGAAAAATAATCCGGAACATAGAAATTTTATTAGGATAATAAACAACATATGAAGAGGTATATCACAAGATGAACTTTTTATTTTTTAACAAAAGGAATTTTAAGATATATGTCTTTATCTGCAGACGCACCTTAAAACAAGAAAATGAAGAAAAAACAAATGTTAATATGCTGTACAAAAAACATAGAGAAGAATTAGAAAGGAAAGAGAAACAATGTAAGAAAGAAGTTGAATCAAAACAACTTGAACCGACTGTTCAATCAGGAGAGATGAAACCAAAGACTGTAAGAAGTACTCCAAATCAGGTAAATTAATCTTTGATAAAAATTCTATAGTTTAAACTTCATGTTATCAATCTTACTTATAATATCCACTTGATTTCATATATATGATTTACGTCTAAAACAAACCAGAAATATTGTCTCATTTTTGAAAAGGAATGATGACACTTACAGGTATAATTATTAATATTTATTATAAATCTTGGCATCCACATAGAAAATTATTTTATTACAAAGAGCTTTTGTGAAACCAAGCAGTACCTGTCTTCAGACCACTAGTACCCAATTAATTTGTCGGGGAGGGGGATGGCGGGTAACAGGTTTATTAAGAAATAATGAACACACCATGCAATTCACTCATTTAAAATATGCAAGTCATAGACTTTAGTATTTTCAGAGAGTTATGCAGTCATCATTACAATCAATTTTAGAACATTTTCATCACCCTAAAAGCAAACCCCACATCATTTAACCATCTTCACTAGTTTTCCCTTCCTCCTTCAGCCCTAGGGAACCACCCACCTTCTTTGTATAGATTTGCTTATAAGACTCTGAAATAAAAAACAAGTGGTCTACTGCAACTGGCTTATTTCGCTTAGCATAATTTTTCATGCTGCATCTGTGTTGTAGCAGGTACTGATGCGGGGTTTTTCTCCTTAGTTCAGCTAAATCTGGATTTTTCTCTCATGACCAGGAAAAATTAAGCATGCAGACACATTGAAGGGTGAGGAGGACAGACTTTATTATGTGAAAGGAAAGCTCTCAGTAAAGAGAGGGGTCCTGCAAACAGATCTCCACTTCACAATTGAATGCCGGGAGCACATGAGCTGAAGTGACCAGGCTCCTCCCCTTCATAAGGCACAAATTCCTGGTGGCTCCACCCAGTCCCACCAGTGTATGTGGGCCTCTGGTCCACTGCCAGCATGTCCAGGCAAGACAAGTCTGAGTTCCTTTCTCTGCACATACCATCTGGTGCAAACACTTGTGGGGTTGGTTGGAGATACTCCAGGGACCCTTCCATATCTGCCTAGGTGTTTTGATGTCTCCTGCTAAGATCAGTATCAGTACTTAATTTCTTCTTATTGCTGAGTAATATTCCAGTGTATGGATGCATCAAACAATTATTTATCCATTCACCAGGTGATGGACCTTTGGGCTCTTTCCCACCCAAAGGTGATGGACATTTTGGTTCTCTCCACTTTTGGACTCCTATTAATAATGTTGCTGTAGACATTTACATATGAGTTTTTGTGCTTGCATATGTTTCTATTTTCCTGGAGTATATCCTTTTGACTGGAATTTCTGGGTCATATGGTGACTTCATGCTTAACCTTTTGAGGAGCTGCCAGTTTGTCTTCCAAAGTGGCTGCACCACTTTACATTCCCAGCAGCGTGGGATAAGGGTTTTAATTTCTTTACATTTTTCCTAACACTTACTTTCTCTTTTTTATTGAACAAAGATTTTTATCCTGTGGTGTGAAGTGATACCACATGTGGTTTTGATTTATATTTTCCTAATGAGTAATTACATCTAGCATCTATCAATGTGCTCATTATCCATCTTTATATCTTCTTTGCAGATATATCTGTTCAGAATCTTTGCCCATTTTTTAAATTGAGTTATCTTGTTACTATGAATTGTAAAGGTTCTTTACGTATCCTATATATGTAAGTTGCTTATCAGATATATGCTTTTCAAATACTTTCTTCTACTTAGTGTCTTGCCTTTTCCCTTCTCAATACTGTCTTCTCAGGCATAGCACTTTTCAATTTTGAAGTCCATTGAATCCATTTGCCTTTGGAGTCATAGCTAAGAAAACACTGCCAAATGCAGTCACAAAGATTTATACCAGTGTTTTCTTCTGAAAGTTTTATAATTTTAGCCATTACAGTTAGCTGTTTTATTGTGTGTTAATTTTTAGATAAGACATTTGGCCCAAATTTATTTATTTTTTGCATATGGATACCCAGTTGCCCCAGCACCATTTGTTGAAAAGACTATTATTTTCTCATTTTGTTCTTTTGTTAATTTTATATAAAGTCAACTGACTGTAAATGTGCAGGTTTATTTTGAGATTATCGACTCTTAGTTTGCTTATCTGTATTCTTAGGCCAAGGCCAAAATGAATTTACTGAGAAGTTTTTTTCAATTATGTTGCATATTACCAGTTGTCTTATGTCATAATAAAAGTGAAATTTAGTGGAATATCTTTAACTTCACTTTTTGTGTCTCAAAGGAGTCTCTGGCCAGCTTATACATTACTTACTCTAAGATGTGATGGGAAACCAGGCCTACGAGACACACTTTATTTCTTTTTACTCCATTCAAACCTTTAATCTCTTTTCCATTGCCTCCTGCTATAGTTTTATTTTTGGTACATTTTGGTCACAGGATCTGCTGACATAATCTAATATTTAGTGTATTATGTTTTGCTAACTCATTGTAATTCATAGAATCTTCCATAGATGTTTACCATCCAGGAAAGAGAAGTTTAAGTCCAAGCTGCCAGCTTTCCTTGGTGGAAATCAAGTGAAGTCATCATCTTGCAATTCGAAGATCCTCTTTCCACCAGGTAGCTGATTCTCTTGTATAGCACTGTGGCTAATCCTTTTCTTGGTGCAGATCTTACATTCTCAGAAACCACAGTTCCCTGTGTTGACCTCCTTCCACTGAAACAGATGCACAGCTCTGCTTTCTAGCTCAGTATAGGATTCTTAGAATATAAAGTTTAACTCCTTCCAAGAAAAAGTCTTAGGAGTGCAGCACTTAAAAATCAGGTAATGTTCAGGTGATTTATCAGAGACATATAGTAGAGTAGTATTTTGACTTTCAAAATTTCAGAGCCAAGTTGTGTGCTATAGGGAAGCCTTGTGGCATAACACAGAGATGGGATGGTCTTCTCCATACAAACAAGCTTGAAGTAAGGTAAAGGAGAAATTGCATTTGATTTCTTGACACTCAAAGCGCACTGTGTTTATTTTACTTCTGGGAAGACTAAAAATCATTCCGTAATGTTCTCCTTATTTCCTTATTAAGGAAAATAAAACTTAAATACTCGTTTGATTAATAAATACTCAAAGCTTATCTCTTAGAATTTTAGTTAATTGAAATTAAGTGAATGTCTGATTTTGATTATGTAACCAAGTATTTCTAGTTGTTTTACAAATCATGTCTTCTTGCTTCCCAGTCTTATTTCCTAACTTGAGGGGAAATTGTAAGGAGATACCCTTGCCTTGTTATCAGAATTTATAATTGAAGAGGTTTTAGGAAAAGTTCATCCTCAGCAGGTTATGTCTCCCTCCTGGTTATCTGCTGCTTCTCAGTAATGTTTGCCAGCAGTAAATTAACCCCAACATTTATTAGATCCTACTTTAAAAGAGACTCTTTTCTGCTGCATAAGTTATGCTTCCTGTTGTCTCTTTTTAAAACTGATTTTTCTAACAATTCGCTAGAGTTTTGTGGCTTAAAAATAAAATATTTATTGTGTTAATGAACCTGTGGTTTGGAAAAATCATGTCCAGGACAGGTTGTCTCTGCTCCCCTCAGCTTCCCTAGGAACAGCTGATCAGTTAGGGAAATGGAATCATCTGAAGCATGCTCACCCATGTGTTTGATGGTGGATGCTGGCCATTGGCTGGAACCTTGGTTTGGGCAGGCAGCATGAAGGCTGACACTGGTACTGCCAGGTTCTCTTTGTGGCCTGAGTGCTCTCACAATCTGGGGACTGGGTTCTAAGGGAAAGCAGTCTGGGAGAGAGAAGCCACATGATATCCCTTTTACTGCATTCTATTCATTAGGAGGAAGTCAGTAAGGTTGGCCCATGTTCTCTTTTTTTAAAAATGGGATGAATATAGCTTATCTTTTGTTTTAATTGACACATGTATACATAATTATAGGTTATAGAGTGATATTTTGATACACTTATATAGGGTGTAGTGATCAAACTAACTGGCATATTTACTACTTCAACCATTCTTTATTTCTTTGAATTGTGAACATTCAAAATATTCTGGCTTTTCAAAAATATACAATAAATCATAGTTAACCATATTGACCCTACAATGCCGCAGAACACCAGAACTCATTCCTCTTATCTAACTGTAATTCTATATGCATTACCAACCTACCTTCCCCTACTTCTTTGAGCTTTTTTGTTGTTGTTAAGACACAGGTTCTTGCTAGTGTAATCTGTGCTCTGGGCAACTGTAGTCACCCAGACTGGAGACAGTGGTTTGATCATAGTGCACTGCAGCCTCAAAACTCTTGGGCTCATATAATCCTTACACCTCAGCCTACTGAGCAGCTAGGATTATGGGCATGCACCATTGCACCTGTCAGATTTTTTACTTTGTAGAGATATCTCCCTATGTTACCCAGAGGCTCTGGAACTTTTGGCCTCAAGTGATTCTCCTGCCTTGGTCTCTCAAAATGCTGGGAAATTACAGGCGTCAGCTATGTTGCCCAGCCCTCAATATTTCTTTAGCTCCCGCACAGGAGTGAGAATGTGCAGTACTTATCTTTCTGTGTCTGCACTTAACATAACATCCTCCAGACTGATCCATGTGGCCATGAATAACAGGATTTAATTCATTTATATGGTGAATAGTATTCCATTGTGTATGTGGACCACATTTTTTGTCTGTTCATTTGGTGATGGATATGTAGGTTGCTTCCATACATTAGCTGTTGTGAATAGTGCTACAATAAACATATGAGGACAGGAATCCTTTTGATCTATTGTTATCTTTTCTAGTGCCTGAATACCCAGTAGCGGGGTTGCTGGATTCCTTGGCAGTTCCATTATTACATTTTTTGAGAAAACCTCGTGTTGTTTTCTATAGTGGCTGCACTAAATTACCTTCCCACCAACAGCATGTAACAGTTTGCTGTTCTCTGGAACCTCACCAGCATTTTTTTTTTTTTTTTGTCTTTTCGATGATACCAATTTATTCAAATTGAAGCAAGATTATATCACATTGTAGATTTGATTTGTATTTCCCTGAGGATTAGTGACACTGAGCATTTTAAAATTTATTTATTGGCTATATGTATTTCTTTTTTCTTAAAAAATAGTACAGTTAGATATTTTGCCCAATTTTTAAGTCAGTTTTTTTTTTTTTTTTTTTTTTACTGTCAAGTTGTTTGAGTTTCTTATATATTTTGGACATTAGTCCCTTGTTAGATGGATAGCTTGACAATATTTTCTCCCATTCTACAAATTTTCTCTTCACTCAGTTGTTAGTTGGACAGAAACTCTTTAGCTTAATGTAGTACCACTGGTCTATCATTTGGTTTTTGCCTATGCTTCTGATGTCTTACCCATAAAAATCTTTGTGCAGACTAATGTCCTCAAGAATTTTCCCTATGTTTACTTATAGTAGCTTGATAATTTGGGGCCTTATATTTCAGTCTTCAATTGATTCTGAGTTTATTTTGTTATATGGTGTTACATAGGAAGCTAGTATCATTCTTCTCCATATGGATATTTAGTTTTCCCAGTGCCATACATTGAAGAGGCTTTCCTTTCCCCAATGTATATTCTTGGCACATTCGTCCAAATCAGATGGCTGGAAATATGTGGATTTATTTCTGGGGGCTGTATTCTATGGCCTTTACCCCAAGAATCATTACTTCTTAAAATGCAATTAAAATTAGCAAGAAACATTTGCAGTTTAAGGAAAGGCTTATGGCATCAGAATTCTTATTTACAAGATTCATCATTTTGTATTTTTTTGAGATACAGTCTTTGTCTGTCATCCAGGCAGAAGTGCAGTGATGTGGTCATAATTTACTGCAGCCCTGAACTCTGGGTACAAACCATCCTTTTGCCTCAGTCTCCCAACTAGCTGGGTTTACAGGCATGAGCCACCACGCCCGGCTAATTTTGAAAAAAAAAAAAAATTTTTTTTTTTTTTTGTAGAGATGGGGGTCTCACTATGTTGCTCTGCCTGATCTCAAATTCCTGGCCTCAAGTGATCTCTCTGCCACAGGGATTTAAAGTGCTAGGATTATAGGCATAAGCCACCATGCCTAGTACCTAGCATATGATATTATTTTCAAAGTCTATTCCTAGAGCCATTTATTGACTTTGGCCTAAATAACTCAATATGATATATCTGAAACTTTTCTTGACATATGGGGAATGATAATGAGGGAAGGGGGTTAGACACTTTTTACTAAGAGATAACCTCATGCCATTTAAGGAGGAACAAAAATGAATTATCAGAACCATAAAAGATAAATTGTACAAGTTCTGTGGCAAAGATGATGATAGTAAATAATATATTTTTGTGACTGATGGTTGCTTTAATTTTGTTCTTAAAATTCTGAGTAATTTAAGGGTTCACATTTGAAGAATCTACTGCAATACAGATAACATTTTATTGCAAATAAATGCATTTCAAAATTTGCTATTGGTTTTGTATTATTATCAGTCTACTTCATTATCAAGCTATACTATTTTATTCATGCAGTTTGATGATTTTACGGTAAGAGGGAAGCTGTATATTCAAAATGTGTCAATTTGGCTGAAGAAAATCAAGTTCTTCAACAGGAGTTTTGATCTATGAAAAAAACTACATCGGGAATGTGAAAAATTTGAGGAGGATAAAAAGATGTTAGAAGAAGAAATATTAAATCTTAGGACACCTACGGAAAACAATATGGTAGAAGTTACTAAACTAGAAGAATATAAATCAGAGCTAGATGAAAGGGCAATGCAGGTAGTAGAAAAATTAGAAGAAATCCATTTACAGGTTAGTTTTTTAAATCAGATAAGTTTATCTGTAATGTGCTTCCATTTATATCACTGGAAATTATATTTTGGACGTGTATATATTGTGTTTCCTCAGCCTCTCTTGTAGCAATTTGCTTTGTAGAGTTCTAGAAAAAAAAAGACATGTTTTTCTGTTATATATTTAAATATCCATTATTATTATAACAAAATCAATCATTCAGAGTTGATTCTCACTATGGAGTCATTTGATGATTAAGACCAATTGCATAGGAAAAACTTGTGGTTTAGAAATTATGTAATACTTTTGAATTGGTCTTAAGTTACATTGTTTATTGATCACTTTTTTAAATTATGAATGGATTCTATTCCTTTTGATATGACCAGGTTACATTAATACTAACATAATAATGATTTCAAATTTTTATAAATCATACTTAATTTTGAATTCAGTTATTAGTTTTGATATTGCTGATCAACATTTTAAGCTTCAGCTTCTTTTTTTAACACGTTGAAAATTGCTCTTTGGATCACTGACTCAAAATGGAAGGCAACAAACATAATAATTAGGTTGTAATTGTTTTAAAAGTGTATTCTATTAAAAGTGAAAACTACTTATGAAGAGGTTACAACCAAATTAGAATAATATAAGGAATCCTTTGCAGTAGCACTGAAAGCTAAAAATTCCATGTCAATAAAAGTAACGAAGTAAGTCAAAACATACACAGACAGAGAATGAATGAAGCTCAATAATTTGTTTTGAAAGCATAATTTTTAGTGAGATGGTTTCAGGATTTTAGTAGGAAGTGAATGCTAATTTGATCATGTGATTTTGGAAAATCATGTTAGTAAATAATCTTACCTTTAAAATGTTAGTCAAGAATAGTTTCTGTCTCACCCTTCATTTTTTTGTTGTTGTTGCTTTCATATGGCTTTCTTCCCCTGAAAAGTCTCATGTAGTTAACCTGATCTGTTAGTTTTTTTCACTAAGTATTTTTGAAGTTTTTTAATTAGTAGAGTGATCTTGTTATAAGATTACTTGTCAGAATTTCCCTAAAGAGAAATATTAATGATTTTAATTTATTTTTTGGTAGATCACAACCTAAACTTGAAGTGTCAAGTGGTACTGCTACTCTGGGCACCATCGTTTTTGACTGTGATCTTAAGTATTATCACTAGAGGGTGCCTCAAGAAAGACTATTTGTGTAACATTTTCAAGATGTTACAGAAAGGCATCCTTGTGAAATAGGAAATAATTATCACAAGAATTTAAAGAATTGTAATTCAAAAAGTGGTTAAAAAATAACACCTTGGTTTTCTTCTAGGGTTTTTATGGTATTAGGTCTAACATTTAAGTCTCTAATCCATCTTGAATTAATTTTCATATCAGGAGTAAGGAAAGGGTCCAGTTTCAGCTTTCTACTTATGGCTAGCCAATTTTCCCAGCACCATTTATTAAATAGGGAATCCTTTCCCCATTTCTTGTTTCTCTCAGGTTTGTCAAAGATCAGATGGCTGTAGATGTGTGGTATTATTTCTGAGGACTCTGTTCTGTTTCATTGGTCTATATCTCTGTTTTGGTACCAGTACCATGATGTTTTGGTTACTGTAGCATTGTAGTATAGTTTGAAGTCAGGTAGCATGATGCCTCCAGCTTTGTTCTTTTGACTTAGGATTGTCTTGGAGATGAGGGCTCTTTTTTGGTTTCATATGAACTTTAAAGCGGTTTTTTCCAATTCTGTGAAGAAACTCATTGGTAGCTTGATGGGGGATGACATTGAATCTATAAATTACCTTGGACAGTATGGCCATTTTCACGATATTGATTCTTCCTATCCATGAGCATGGTATGTTCTTGCATTTGTTAGTGTCCTCTTTTATTTCACTGAGCAGTGGTTTGTAGTTCTCCTTGAAGAGGTCCTTTACATCCCTTGTAAGTTGGATTCCTAGGTATTTTATTCTCTTTGAAGCAACTTTAAAGTTTCTTTAAAGCAACTTTAAACTTTCAAAGAAATTCATTCCTGATTTGGCTCTCTGTTTGTTACTGGTGTATAAGAATGCTTGTGATTTTTGCACATTAATTTTGTATCCTGAGACTTTGCTGAAGTTGCTTATCAGCTTAAGGAGATTTTGGGCTGAGACAAAGGAGTTTTCTAAACATACAATCATGTCATCTGCAAACAAGGACAATTTGACTTCTTCTTTTCCTAACTGAATACCCTTTATTTCTTTCTCTTGCCTGATTGTCCTAGCCAGAACTTCCAACACTATGTTGAATAGGAGTGGTGAGAGAGGGCATCCCTGTCTTGTGCCAGTTTTCAAAGGGAATTTTTCCAGTTTTTGCCCGTTCAGTATAGACAAAGGCATGGGTAAAGACTTCATGTCTAAAACACCAAAAGCAACGGCAACAAAAGCCAAAATTGACAAATGGGATCTAATGAAACTAAAGAGCTTCTGCACAGCAAAAGAAACTACCATCAGAGTGAACAGGCAACCTACAGAATGGGAGAACATTTTTGCAATCTACTCATCTGACAAAGGGCTGATATCCAGAACCTACAAAGAACTCAAACAAATTTACGAGAAAAAAACAACCCCATCAAAAAGTGGGGAAAGGATATGAACAGACATTTCTCAAAAGAAGACATTCATACAGCCAACAGACACATGAAAAAATGCTCATCATCACTGGCCATAAGAGAAATGCAAATCAAAACCACAATGAGATACCATCTCACACCAGTTCGAATGGCAATCATTCAAAAGTCAGGAAACAACAGGTGCTGGAGAGGATATGGAGAAATAGGAACACTTTTACACTGTTGGTGGGATTGTCAACTAGTTCAACCATTATGGAAAACAGTATGGCGATTCCTCAAGGATCTAGAACTGGAAGTACCATATGACCCAGCCATCCCATTACTGGGTATATACCCAAAGGATTATAAATCATGCTGCTATAAAGACACATGCACACATATGTTTATTGTGGCACTATTCACAATAGGAAAGACTTGGAATCAACCCAAATGTCCATCAGTGACAGACTGGAATAAGAAAATGTGGCACATATACACCATGGAATACTATGCAGCCATAGAAAAAGATGAATTTGTGTCCTTTGTAGGGTCATGGATGCAGCTGGAAACCATCATTCTCAGCAAACTATGGCAAGAACAGAAAACCAAACACCGCATGTTCTCACTCATAGGTGGGAACTGGACAATGAGATCACTTGGACTCCGGAAGAGGAACATCACACACCGGGGCCTATCATGGGGAGGGGGGAGGGGGGAGGGATTGCATTGGGGGTTATACCTGATGTAAATGACGAGTTGATGGGTGCTGACGCGTTGATGGGTGCAGCACACCAACATGGCACAAGTATACATATGTAACAAACCTGCCCGTTATGCACATATACCCTAGAACTTAAAGTATAATAAAAAATAAAAAATAAAAATAACACCTTGTTCAGTCTGAAGAGGTGTGTGGAAGGCAAAAAGAAAAAAACACACTTCCAGTGCCTTGGTTACAGTGTTGGGGGCTAATTGCTTTCAGAGACACTTTAGTTCTTTTTGATCCCCAACCTATCTAGTTCTCCCCTAGGAGTTGTTGCTCTGAATTATTCCTCAGTGCCAAATGTTTAATTGTTCCTAGATAATGGGTGAAATGTACAAGGGTGAAGCCTACAACTGGTTTACTAAACGCAAGTATTCCTAGATTTTATTCTGTTCATTTTAGTTTTCTTAACCTACGTTAAGGAGTGCAACGTGACGTTTTGATATAATTATTACTAGTGAAGTGGTTCTTACAATCAAGCAATTGACCTATTCGTTGTCCCATGTTGTTACCCTTTAAATACAAGTATTTCTATTGAAATCTTCAGAATCTTACCACTAGAGTCATTTTAGAAGGCAGCAAGTTTTGCCTTTTGAGCCATACATCACTGATTGCCATTTCTCTTCCCTGTCTACATTGTTTGAACTGCTTGTTCAGTATAAACCACCTTAGAAACGCAGATTCTCCTTTAGAACAATTTTAAAATTATGATTCCTTACAACAGGTATGCTTTCACACATCTTTGGTGTGAAAACACTGTGTAGTGGGTTATTTGGTTTATTCTCAGGGCAAGTTTTTAAAAACTGCAAGTCATTAAGAATCATTTAAGGAAAAATGAAATACTAAGTCTTTGTCTTTGCTATCTTTACAGCTCGAATAAGAAAATAGCAGTGATCAGCACCAAGCTCCTCACGGAGAAAGAGTGGGTGAAATATTTTCCCAGCACTCTTCCTACAAGGCGAGACCCAGAGTCACCTTGTGTTGAAAGTCTTTCTAGTATAGGACTCAACGGAAAATCAATTCCCCAAATGCCCATAAGAATTCCTACTTCAGGCCGGGCGCGGTGGCTCAAGCCTGTAATCCCAGCACTTTGGGAGGCCGAGACGGGCGGATCACGAGGTCAGGAGATCGAGACCATCCTGGCTAACATGGTGAAACCCCGTCTCTACTAAAAAAAAATACAAAAAACTAGCCGGGCGAGGTGGCGGGCGCCTGTAGTCCCAGCTACTTGGGAGGCTGAGGCAGGAGAATGGCGTAAACCCGGGAGGCGGAGCTTGCAGTGAGCTGAGATCCGGCCACTGCACTCCAGCCCGGGCGACAGAGCGAGACTCCGTCTCAAAAAAAAAAAAAAAAAAAAAAAAAAAAAAAAAAAAAAAAAAAAAAAAAAAGAATTCCTACTTCAAACCCACAGACTTCAAATTACTTCAAGAACGACTTGACTGAGGTTAGTTATATGACCGTTTCTCTTTTGAGTTTTGCTTCTCTAATACAATTCTTGTTTTTAATTTGGTGGAATACTGAGTTGTTCTGTTGACTTATGCATGTTAGGTAAAGATCATAGTTAGCTCTGTTAACACACAAAGGAAATGGGAATTTTACATTTTTTAATTCCCTGGAGCTCTCATTTTCAAGAGATACCCATTTGCTAAATGTATTCAATAAATGTGACTAAACTGACATGTTTAAAATGTCTTTAAAAGCTGCATTTAAGTTAGGTTTTAGAAATTGCATGTTATTGCCTGATAACTGATTATATACTTTGAGACGTTTTGGTTTACTCTCTAATTGATTGTAGTTTAGCTGTGGTTCATACCACCTTTTCTTTTTTTTTTTCTTTGGAGGTAGTGTCCCACTCTGTTGCCTAGGCTGGAGTGTCGTGGTGCTATCTCGGCTCACTGCAACCTCCACCTGCCGGGTTCAAGCAATTCTCTTGCTTCAGCCTCCTGACTATCTGAGACTACAGGCATCCGCCATTACACTTGACTAAGGTTGGTATTTTTAGTAGAAACAGGGTTTCACCATCTTGAGCAGGCTGTTCACGAACTCCTGACCTTGTGATCTGCCTGCCACAGCCTCCCACAGTGCTGGGATTACAGGCATGAGTCACTGTGCCTGGCTCATGTCACTTTTAAAGTTTCTTTGCAGCAGTCAGGTACGGTGTCTCACGTCTGTAATCCCAGCACTTTGGGAGGCCAAGGCAGGTGTGTCATGAGGTAAGGATTTCAAGACCAGCCTGACCAAGATGGTGAAACTCCATCTCTACTAAAAGTTCAAAAAAAAAAAAAAAGAAAGAAAAAGAAAACATTAGCGGGTGTGGTGGTGGGCACCTATAATCCCAACTACTAGGGAGGCTGAGGCAGAGGATTGCTTGAATCCAGGAGGTGGAGGTTGCGGTGAGCAGAGATTGTGCCACTGCACTCCAGCCTGGATGACAGAGTGAGACTCCATCTTGAAAACAACAACAACAACAAAAATTTTAAAGTTTATTTGCACCATCTCAACTCCTCCCACCCATAATCACAACTGAATTATTGGCATCCAAGCACTTTACCCCACGTATGTATGTTTATTATATAGTAGAATCCAAAATAATTGCATTTTATGAATAACACAAAGCACTAAAATGTTCATTTCCATTTTTATGTAAAAGCTTTATGCTTGGCCAGGCACAGTGGCTCACACTTGTAATCCTAACATTTTAGGAGGCTGAGGCAGGTGGATCACTTGAGGTCAGCAGTTTGAGACGAGCCAAGCCAACATGATGAAACCCGTCTCTACTAAAAATACAAAAATTAGCAAAGTGTATTGGCAGGCATGTGTAATCTCAGATACTCAGGAGGCTGAGGCAGGAGAATCACTTGAACTCAGGAGACAGAGGTTGCAGTGAACCAAGATCATACCACTGCAGTATAGCCTGGGTGATGGAGACTCCATCTCAAAAAGGTTTGTGCTTTCCTTACATTAGAGTACGTCCTCTGACCATAAATATCCTGGACAAAAACCTAGGAAATACACTTCTGGACATCATATTTGTCAATTAGTTTATGGCTAAGTCCTCAAAAGCAATCGCAAGAATAACAAAACTTGACAAATGTGATCTAATTAAGCTGAAGAGCTTCTGCACAGCAAGAGAAACTATCACAGGATTAAACAGTCAGCCTAAAGAATGGAAGAAAATATTCACAAACTATGGATACAGCAGATGCCTGTTATCCAGAATCCATAAGAGACCTAAACAAATCAACAAGCACTATGGAATACTATGCAGTCATAAAAAGAACAAAATCGTGTCCTTTGCAGCAACATGGATACAGCTGCAATCCACTATCCTAAGCAAACTAACACAGAAACAAAAACCAGGTATCTCATGTTTTCACTCATGTGGGAGGTACACATTGGGTGCACATTGTCATAAACATGGGAATAATAGACACTGGGAAATAAGAATAGGGAGGGACAGAGTGGGCCAGGGTTGAAAAACTACTTATTGGGTCCTATGCTCACTACCTGTGTGATTTGTTCAATTGTACTCCAGATCTCAGCATCCCTCAATTACCTTTGGAAGGAAACCTACACAGGTATCACCATAATTTAGACTACAAACTAGAAAAAAAAAAAGAGAGAGAGAAATTTACTATAAAATAGTTTACTATAAGTAGAGAATAGAAATTTCTTTTTAAGATAAAATTTATTGAAGTAAAAAATGGATTAAACTTTTATAAAGGACAGAGTTTTGCTAAGAATTTCAAAGCAATGCATTCATTGAAAAAGATGACTTTAATTTAATTTTCTTATTTTATTTATTTGCTTTTTCTTTTTTGAGACAGGGTCTCACTCTGTCACCAGGCTGGAGTGCAGTGGTGAAATCTTGGCTCACTGCAACCTCCACCTCCTGGCTTCAAGCAATTCTCCTGCCTTAGCCTCCCAAGTAGCTGGGATAGGTGCACGACACCATGCCCGGCTAATTTTTGTATTTTTAGTAGAAATGGAGTTTCTCCATGTTGGCCTGGATGGTCTTGCTCTCCTGATCTCATGATCTGTTGCCTTGGCCTCTCCAAGTGCTGGGATTCCAGGCATGAGATACCATGCCTGGCCATTGTTTAACCTTTGTACTAATAAAACACTACCTTTCTAAAATCATGTATATGCAATAGACCAATATTAACTGTATTTTTGTCAGATTACTCTAAACAGCATTACACAGATACATCTAAACTTTAAATAAGTAGAAATTTTACTATATGTATGTGATTATTTTTCTATGTAAGGAAACTTCAAGTTATGTCTAGTCACTTAAAATACTAAAGGCCACATTCTGTAAGTGATACATTATTTTCATAATAATGTTTCTTGTTTAAAATTATTATTTTTACTTATTTTAAATGGAGCCAGACTGTGTAGAACAAATAATTAGAGAAACAAAGAGAAGTATGTTGTCAAAATTCATTAATTAAATTTAGGTTTATTTTAGAAATAAAGTGTAAATAGCAAATGGCATTCTTTTTTATTGCTGGGTTAGCAGATAATATGTCAAGTACTGTTTTTTTCTTACACACGTCTAATGAAAGATGTGAAAACAAAAACTTTCACAGAGAAGACTGTACTTGTGCACCACAAATTTATCGTGTTTCATAGCTTAAAAACTTCCCACGAAGTCTATCCATCTCTTTTTCACTGGCTCTACAATTTCTTCACTTTTGCCATCCTCATGGAACCGTCAGCCAGCACCTGCAACGATTCTCAGAAAACAAAGGCTTCATCAAGTTCTCAGGGTTTTGGTAGAGAATGAAGGCCAACAGACCTCAGACTAATTTTGAAATCCTTAGCTGAGCTAACCCTTCATAAGCAGTCACTTGACAGGTGACATGTTAAATCCCCTGTCATTTACTGTTTCATTGGCTTACGTCTGTTCTCAGGAAAGCTTTCAAATTTTTCGCCATGAAATGAAAACACCCATGTCAATGTGATTCTTCTCAAGTTACTCAGCCTTGTCTCGCACCATTTACCACACTCTGCCCTTTGCTCCAGCACCAAACTGGAACTCCACAGGGCTCTTCCTTACTTCAGGTTCTTTACCTTTGCCTCTTCCCTCTGTCTGGCAAGCTTTTCCTTGTCCTTCAGGTATCAACCTGTGTTATCTCCTTCACCAGAAAGCCCAAGATACTGACATAAAAGTGGGATAGATGTCCCTTCTGTGTGTTCCAGTAGTGCCCTGTTGTATACCTGTCATGGTATCTATGACTCTATATGGACATTGCCTGCCTGTTTCTTTAGGTTATAGTATATGACTGTTGAGAGGTGGACCATAGCATCTTCATCTTGTAATTCCAGTGCCAGTTCTAGTACCTTAGCACGTGGCTGTTGATTCCATTAATGAAGAATGAAAAAGCTCTCAAATTTAAACACAATTAGAATTAATACCATGTGTAAATTATTTAATAGTAATTTTGTATTGTAAATGTACATGCATATTTCTCATTCTTATTAACTCTGATAAAGTTCTCAACTCTTTAGTTATTAAACTCACACTTACTTAACTAAAGTGTTTTAGTTAAAGAACATAATTCTTTTTTATTCTTTCCAGCTGTTGCTGTGTTGGACAGTAGCTCTCATCTGCTTTCTTCTCTAGACTCCACTGGTAAGGAATATCTAATGAAGAGAATATTTCACCATAAAGTCTGAAGGAAAAATTGTATGATTTAAAAGATTATAAAACTTTATTATGGGGCTGTTTACACCACATTTTAGTTTTCTCATAAAATATATAACATTACAATGTTTACTGAAGTAGGATATTTTTGTATCATACGTATGATGATAATTTGGATATTTAAAATGATTTTCTTTTAGCCTCCTTAAGTTTTAAGTGGATCTTGCAAATGAAAACCATTATTATTGAGTTTGCCATACTCAAATTGCCCAAATGTCAGCTCTTTAAACAGCCAAACAACCAATTCATCATTTATAATTTAGTAAATGTCATGGAAGGCTTATTTGCATTTTACAGTTTTATTGCTTAGAAGAGTGAAGGAGTTCCTGCCAGGTTTGTCCATGCTGATGTTACGAATTTCTTTTTGTAGTTCAACCATATTTTGTATGGAGGTACTTTGAGACTGTGAATATCTGGTTAATCCTCAGAAGCCACTAGATTTAGCATTTCATGGATGACTTGTGTTTGAACAATTATTACTACGGTGGTTGCCAGATGATTATTTTCTTATCTCTTCTTTGTTCTACATGGAGAAATAAAACCAATAAATAAGGACGAAGGGAAAGCTCATGATTCTGGGGCTCCAGTTCCCCAAGATTAAGACATCTCAAGATGATTTTGTCCTTTTTGATTTGTCCTCGTTACTCTGTCAGCACTTTTTTACTTTCTGGCACACGATGTTCGAAGCTAATATTTTATTTTCTCTGCCCAAGCCCTGGAATGAGTAATTTTTCTTAGAAGCAGTGGCGGAGCCACTGAGGAGCACAGGCGTGCTCTCCCCAGTGTGGGCTCACTGGTCCCCAATAGAAAAACCACTGCCGCATCCACTGAGGTCCCAAGAAACCATCAAAGGGCCTTGTGGCTATCTGGGGACAGTCCTCATGTGGTCCCAGACTCAGCCTCAAATGTTGTGGATTAGTCTTCATGCAGCCTCTGTGCTGTGTCTTTAGATTGGGGCTCTGTAGGAAGGGCCCTGGGAGACCAGGCAGCAGAGGGAGTCTCGTCTGCCAAATGTCCCTCCCTTCCTGGCACTCTGACACTCAGGAATAGGGAAGATGGCATGTCCAGGCAATGCCAGGCCACATCACTGTCTCCTTTGAGATGGGCCCAGAGGGCCTTTGGGGTGAGTGTGGAGCTGGGCACCTGGATCCTGAGGCTGACTCTCTCTCCTTTTGTCCTGGAGGAAAAGCAGTGTCCCCAAAACAAACCCAGGGACTGACCTCTCGGCACACATGCAGGGAGAGAGGGTCTGTGAGCTGATTGGGACATTGTAATGAGACTTTGAGCACTGCTGGTTGGGGGTCTAGTCAGTGGACCATGGTCAGAGATGACGTGGTCATCATGACCTAGTCATCTGAGACCTGATCAGCAGGGTCCTGGCTAGTAGTGGCTTCCTCAGTAAAGGCCTCAACAGTGGGGACCTGGCAACCTAGTCATTGGAAGCCTGGTCAATGGGGGAACCTGGTTAGTGGTGGCCATATTAGGGGGCCTGATCGGTTGGAAAATAAACAATGAAGAACTGGTTGGTGGGGCCTATACAGTATACTAGGGGCCTAGTCAGTGTGGGGCCTTAGTGCCTTGGAGCCTGTTCAGTGAGGGCCTGGTCAGAAGGGTTGGCTGGGGACTGATCCATGGAGAATTGTTCAGTGGGGGGTCTGGTGAGTGGCAACCTTGTAAATTGTGGTCTTGTCAGTAGGAACCTGGCCAGCTGGCCATTATGTGACTTCAGGCAGAGGGTTTGTGGATCCTCCTTGTCTCCATTTGCAGGGAAGGTGAGTCAGGCCACCCTGGAGGGTGGCTGGAAAGAGAAGGTGAGAAGATGTGTTGAATCCAGTACTGCTTGGCAGACCTGCAACTTTACACGCAACCTATGCTCCGCCTAGAGAGGGTGCCAGCCCTCTGTTCTACCCGTTGCCTCTCCTCTGTCTGCATCCCCAGGACCACCATGGGTGGGGACGGCAGAGACTGGGAAGCACCTGTAGAGACTCTAATGCTCTAGGGTGACAGAGGACATGGGTGCACCCATGACTGGAGAAGCTAGGCCTGTCCAGAGAAGCAAGACAAACACACAGATAAGCACGCACACACACACACAGGCACACATGCATGCACAAACCCATTTCATGCACACATGTCAGTTCACAGGAGAGAGGACACTGACCGTGGTCCCTGTTGACCCAAGCAGGCTCTCGTTGTGGTGGGTTGTGTCACCCCACAATGTCACTGTTGCTGAACACCCATCGCCTCTGTGTTGTGGAGCAGTTAGAGACACACAGCAGTGTCTCTGAGTGGCTCTGGGTGAAGGACTATTTCCTAGGTGAGAGGCATATCTCAGCACAGCTGACTGATCAGACTCAGGTGAGTGGGAGCTGCTCTCTTCTCTCCCTCCTGGCTTAGGGAAAGTCGCTATCAGGTGGGTGGTTTTGGCCTCTGGGCAGCCACTCAGGGTGATCCCTGAGCACCCACCGGGTGCCTATTCTGTGCAGTCATCTCATTCATCCTCGCAGCAATTCCATTTGGCATCTTCTCTGATCACCCCTGTGACCACCCAGGATAACCCCATCACCAGACCCAGTTCAGCTCCATGATAACCAAGAAGCAGATCCAGAGACAACCGCCCTGCATGGTGCCTGCATCTGATCCCCCTTGGTGGGTGGTGACCAGCACAGCATGGAAAAAGCCAGGGCAGCATGTGGCCAGCTGCCCTGAAGCCCCAGATGGCTCCTGTGCCTTGGGAAGTCATTCTGAAAGGGGAAGCTGGTCACTTTGAGGTCCCTGGAGGGAAGGGTGAACATGCATTGCAACAGCCCTGGCATCCAGCAGCATGCCATAAATCTTTTCACCCAACCTGTATGACAGAGGGCCCCTCCTGGGGCACATGTCCCATACCTAAAGGGTCCTGTCCTGGTCAGACTTCATCCTGAACTGTGGTGGGGGAGGGGCACCATCGGCCTCCCTGAAGCAGCCAGGATTACCACCCAGGGGACCAGGTCTTCTGTGGCCCTGGCCAGACTTAGAATTTGGCCCAAGACAAGACAAGCTCACTCGGTGCAGCTTGTCAGTTCCTGGGGCCTGTGCAGGCCAGGCAAGGCCAAGCTGGCTCAAAGAGCAACCAGCCACCTCTGCAAGGGTGTGCCAGGAGCACGTGGACTAGCCACCAACTTCACCCACTCTAGGAAACAGTGGGATGGCCAGGTTCCCACAGCGTGAGTGACCACCACCTGTCAGTTGATGGAGTGGAGGCCTGAGGAAAAGCAGATGGTGCTGGGGCCCTATCTCCAGGGCAGAATAACTGACTTACCCTGATTGGCAGAGAGTGATTTTGGTGGCTGCTCCACCTGCCCTTGGCATGCCCTTGCAGAGGTGGCTGGTTGCTCTTTGAGCCAGCTTGGGCTTGCCTGGCATGCACAGGTCTCAGTGCAACAAATGTGCTGCAAATGGAGCCACTCAGAGAAAATAAGCAGAAGGCTCAGGAGCAGGGTGTGCACTGCCTTTGGGGCTCCAGTCTATACCTCAGGGCTTCTACAGCACTGGGGGCTTCTTGGGTGCCAAGAGGTAGACCGCAGACCATCTTGAGGAGGACTCTGGTAAGAGCTTCCTTGTGTAAGTGGATGATGTCCAGGATGTTGGCCTGGTGTCCCTGAGACAGCACTAACAGGTCCATGATTGGGTCCAGGTCCTGCCTGGGCTGATTGGCAAAGAGCTCACCGACAGTGTGGAAGGCTTCTGTGGTGAAGTGGCATCTGTGTTCAAGTGCAGAAAGGGCCCAATCTGGTCGATGAACCACACCACCAGCTTCTGGGTGCAGACAGCATGCCATACCTTTTGTCATTTCCTGATGTGCCCCACCAGCCCTGATGAGACAGCCTGGAGACAGGGCAAGAGGAAGGCTGAGATGGTGAGTGCCAGATTCTTCCTGGCCCTGAGTCCACCCCCTGGGTGACACACTGAAACTTTAGGAGTGGGAGAGCAACATGGACAGCTTTATGTGCTTCACTAAGAAGGTGGACAACAGGGCACTCAGCTCAACTTCACAGCCAATGAGTTGACATGCAAGCAGGTGATAGTGAGAGGCTTTAAGAAAGAGCATTGGAAGGTGACCAGTTCTTCTACAAGCTTCAGCCAGGCCTTGGAACTGGACCAGACCATCCGCTCCACCAGAGATGTCTTCCACACTGTCAGTGAGTGCTTTGCCAATCAGATCCAGTCATAGACCTGTTAGTGCTGTCTCAGGGACACCAGGCAACATCCTGGACATCATCCACATACACAAGGAAGCTCTTACCAAAGTCATGGAGAGGCAACATGTGGCAGAAGGGAAGACAGAGGCACAGAGGCTGATGACATCAGAATCACAGGAACAGGATTTATTTTGCCACTTCAGTGGAAATTCACCACTTCCATCCAATTTGAATGAGAGACCTGAAATCACAGATGCAGCATTTCTTGCAAAAGAGAGACCATTGTTTCAAAAAGTCACCCAGGAATTGATAGATTTGAATGACTAGATATTTGATTGTGGACTGTTTCCAGTTCGAGAATACTTCCTACAGCAGAATAATAACACTAGCAAGGAGCTAGTAGTCTCATGATGGTTCTGTGCTCAACTGAAATTCAGCTGAATGCAGAACTGTGTAGGAAACAGTTAATATGATGATAGAAGAGAAACAGTAGCAAACATGAACTAAGTCATGTTGTGAATGCCTATGCTACAATTGTAACTCATGGAAAAAATGATAATGCCACTTTATTGCTTTTTGAAGTATGAATATTTTAGTGTATATGCTGTAGACCTCAAACCCTATAAAGAGTCTCAAAGAAGTTGGCTGGATAAAGCCCAATGTGGATGTCTTCATACTCAAAGATGGATGACACAATTAGAATATGTGTCCCCACCAAATCTCATATTTAATTATATTTCCTAATGTGGAAGGTGGGTCCTGGTATAAGGTGATTGAATTATGAAGGCAAATTTCTCATGAATGGTTCAGCACCATCCCCTTGAACCATCCTCACAATCATGAGTGACTTCTCGTGAGACCTGGTCACTGAAAACTCTATGTCACCTCCCTATTCTCTGTGTTTTCCTCTTGCTATCTGAGACAACTCACTCTTTCTTTGCCTTGCAGGAAGTTGGAGAGATTTCTGAGGACTCCCAGAAGCAAAAGTCACTGAGCCACTGTACTTCCTATCCACCCTGTAGAGCCATGAGCCAATTAAACCTCTTTTTCAAAATAAATCATACAGAAAATGGCAGATGAGGATTGGAGCACTTCTATAAAGATACCTGAGAATGTGGAAGCAGCTTTGGAACCAGGTAATGGGCAGAGGTTGGAAGAGTTTGGAGGGCTCAAAAAAAGACAGATGAGAAAATTTTTGGAGTGTCTTAGAGACTGGTTAAATGGTTGTGACAAAAATCCTGACAGAAACATGGACAGTGAAGGCCAGACTGAGGAGGTCTCAGATAGAAATAAGAAGCATTCTGGAAAATGTCTTCCTTTTGCATATGGAAAGCTTCCACCATGCCTGTACCATCATTATAGCTTAGAAGCAGTGAACTTGCTTCTTATTTCAGAGGCTCATAGGCAAAGGAGCCTATAACCTTGACTCAGATGAGGCTTTGGACTTTGTAACTTTGAGTTAATACTGAAATGAGTTAAAACTCATGCTGGCAAGGCATGATCGTATTTTGCAATGTGAGAAGGACATGACGATCATGGGGTCAGGGACAGAATAATATGGTTTGTCTCTATGTCCCTATCAAAACCCATGTGGAATTATACTCCACATGGGGAGACCTAGGCAGAGAAAGATTTAGTCATAAAAGGGTGGAGGTGGATCCTTCATGAATGATAAAGCACTTTGATGCTGTCCTGATGGTGAGTGAGTTCTCACGGGATCTGGTTTTTCAGAAGGCTGTGCAACCTCTTTCCTCACTCTGTCTTGCTCCTACTCCTGCCTTAGGAGATAGCTCATTATCCCTTGGCTTTCTGGTATAATTAGGATGCTTCCTGATTCCTTCCAGAAACAGTAAAGACACTTTGCCTCCTTCACAGCTTGTAGAATCATGAGTCAATTAAATCTCTTTTATTTGCAATAATACAGAAAATTAGAACTGTAGAGAGAGCTGTGAAATGTTTTCAAGGCCTTTTTCCCTTCATCTTGGCTATTAGCACAGGGCTTCTTGATATGCAAATTACTGAAATCTTCTTGAACTTTTCCCCTTAAATGGGGTTTTGTTTTATTGCTACATAGCCAACCTGCTATACAGATACCAGAAAAAGTAGAAGCAGGCTCAGTAGTGGCTAGCAAAGTTTGGGAGGGGTTGGAGGCATTAGAGCATGATAGAAAGACGAGGGAGTGATTTAATCATGGATACTGGGCTGGGTGTAGAAGGAAAAATGGGGGGTGTTTAGGGTGGGAAGGAGTAGGTTGGCTGTATGTTGGCTGTAGGTTGGCTGTAGGGTGGTGGGTAGTAGGAAGTCGGAGTAGCCTTCTGCAGAGGCAGAGCCTCATGGAAAAGTCCTCCTAGGGCAATGCACCTGTGGCTTTTCAGGTTTGAGCCCCCATGGCTGCTCTCATGGACTGGACTGGTGTTGAGTGCCTGTAGCTTTTCAATACTGAGGGTGCAAGCTGTTGGTGGGTCTATGAATCTGGAGTCTGGAGGGTTGTAGTCCCCTGTGTGGGGGCTCCAAGTCCATATTTTCCTTCTGCACTGCCCTAGTAGAAGGAAAGTAGTTCTACTAGTAGTTCCCTAGGCTTCCCAGGAACTCTGCCTCTGCAGCAGTTTTCTGCCTGGAAACAGTGGGAGGTGGGGGTGAGAGGCATATCCTTCACCAATGGTACAGCACTATCTTCTTGACGCTGTCCTCATGATAGTGCGTTCTCATGAGATCTGGTTATATAACTGAGTGTGGCACCTCTTTCATCTCTTAGTCTTGCTTCTACTCCTGCCACAAGAAACATCTCCTTGCCCCTTGACTTTCTGGTATGATTGTGAGGCTTCCCGAGTCTTCCCAGAAGCAGAAACCACTATGCTTCCTTTAGAGCCTGCAGATTTAATTGGCTCATTTAATATGAGCCAATGAAACCTTTTTTATGATCATACAGAAAATTAGTACTATGAAGTGGAGCTATGAAATGCCTTCAAGGCCCTTTCCCTTTTGTCTTGGCAACCAGCACTCAGCTTCTTTTCATGCAAATATCTGAAGTCTTCATGAATTTTCCCCCTGAAAATGGACTTGTCTTCTTTTACCACATTGCCAGGTTGTTATAAAGATAGCTGACAATGTAGTAGCAGGTTCAGAAGTGGGTAAAAAGACAGAGATCAGGAGCGTTGGGAAAGCTTAGAAGACAGCAAGATGAGGAAAAGTTTGACCACTATAGAGAATTGTGAAATGCTTGTGATGAGAGAGCTGACAGAAGGATCAACACTGAAGTCCTGACTTAAAAGGTCCCAGATGAAAATGAAGAATTTCTTGTGAACAAGAGGCAAGGTTCCATTTCATTGGCCTTAGCAAAGAATGTGGCTGCACAGTGACCCTGCCCCAGAGATCTGTGAAACTATGAACTTGGGGGTGAAGATTTAAAATGTATCTGGTGGAATGAACATCTCTGCAGCATGGTGCAAGTGGTGTCCTCTCTGCATTGAACAGCCTGTGTTCTTATGTGTGACCTAAGAAATGACTTCAAGTTGGAACTTCTATTTAAATGATAAGTGGAGATCTGAAGTTTGGAAAACCTTCAGCCTGAGCAAGTGGTCAAAAAGAAAAGCTGATTTTCAGGGGGAAAATTCAAGAAGGCTTAGAGTATCTGCATAAAAAGGAGCCCAGTACAAACAGCCAAGACAATGGGAAAAAGGTCGTGAAGGCATTTCAGAAACCTCTGCAGCAACCCTTGCTGTCACAGGCCCTGGGACCTGGCAGAGAAGAATGGCTTGCTGGGCAAGCTCCATGTCCACTGCTGTGTGCATCCTCAGGACACTGCTGTCTGCATCCCTGCAACACCAGCCCCAGACATGGCTCAGAGATGCACAGGTACAGCTTGGGTTAGTGGTTCAGAGGTGGCTCCACACCTCGATGGTTTCCATATAGTGTTAAGCAAACAGGTGTACACAGCAAGAGACTAGAGGCTTGGAAACCTCTGTTCAGACTCCAGAAGATGCACAGAAAAACCTGGATGTCCAGGAAAGAAGCTTTTCCAAGAGTCAGGGCCTCATGGGAAACCTCTACTAGGGGAACAAAGAAAGGACATATAGGGTTGAAGCCCCCACACAGGGAGGCATCATTCTCCAAACCCCATTTTCATAGACCCACAAACAGCTTGCACCCTCACTGTGGAAAAGTTACAGGCACTCAACACCAGCCCTGTCCATCAGAGCAGCCACGGGGGCTGAACACCACAAAGCCACAGGTGCAGATCTGCCAAAGTCCTTGTGAGCCCAGCCTTCACACTCCTGTGCCATGGATGTGGGACAGGGATTCAAAAAGGATGATTTTGGAGCTGTAGGATTGAGTGACAGGCCTACTGGATTTTGGACGTCTATGTGTCCTATGAGTCCCCTCTGTGTTTTGTACTTCTTTCTGGCATTTTTTTTTCTTCTATTGGCTGGGAATGATTATCCAGTGCCTTTACAATCATTGTACCTTGGAATTATAAAGTTAACTTGCTTTTTAATTAAGTGGCTCATGGACAGAAGGGGCTGTAGACTTGTCTCAGATAAGACTTTGGGCTTTGGACATTGGAGTAAATGCTGGAATGAGTTAAGATCTGGGAGACTGTAGGGAAGGCATCATTGTAATTTGCAATGTGAGAAAGACATGAGATTTGAGGGACCAGGGACAGAATAATATGATTTGGCTCTGTGTCCCTACCGAAACTCATGTGGAATTGTAATGGGAAATGTTAAAGTGGGGCTGGGGGAAAGTGATTTAATCATGGTGGAGAGTGAAGGTTGGAAGTTGTGGGGGTGGGGAAGATTTGGGGGGATTATGGTGGGGTTGGGGGTGAAAGGCAGGGCTGGGAGTGGATCCTTCACAAATGGTTAAACACCATCTCCTTAATGCTGTCCTTCTGATAGTGAGTTCTCTGCATGATTTTGGAGCTGTGAGATTGAATGAACACTGGCTTGCTGGGTTTTGGATGTCCATTGTGCCTGTGGTCCTATATATGTTATTTTTCTTGGAAATTTCTTCTGTTTGGATTGAGAAAACTTACCCAATACCTGCTCCATCATTCTACCTTGAAAGAAATGAATGCCATTTTAATTTCAGGGACTTATAGACAGAAGAGACTATAGCCTTGTCTCAGATGAGACTTTGAACTTTTTACATTTGAGTTAATGCGGGAATGACTTAAGGCTTTTGGAAACTTTGGAAAAGGTATGTTTGTATTTTACCATGTGAGAAGTACGTGAGATTTGGAAGTGTCAAGGTCAGAATAATATGGTCTGTCTGTGGGCCCATAGAAAAGTCACGTGGAATTGTAATCCCAAATGTTGGAGTTGGGGTCTTGTGGGAGATTATTTAATCATGGACAGGAGAGGTGGGGATGGAAGGAGAAAGTGGGTGGGTAGAGTTGTTAAGAGAGGGCTAGCTGTAGGGTGGTGTGAGGGTGGTGGGTAGTAGGAAGGGTGAGTAGCCTGCTGCAGAGGCAGAGGCTCATGGAAAAATCTCTACCAGGGCAGTGCACCTGTGGCTTTGCAGGCTTTAGCCCCCATGGCTGCTCTCAGGGGCTGGGATGGTGTTGAGTGTCTGTAGCTTTTCCATCCTGAGGGTGTGTGCTGTTGGTGGGTCTATGAATCTGGGGTCTGGAGGATGATGGCATCCTGGGTGGGGACTCCAAGCCCATATTTTGCTTCTGTGCTGCCCTAGTAGAGGTTTCCCAGGAGGCTCTGCCTCTACATGAGTCTTCTGTCTGGAAACAGTAGAGGGTGGAGTTGGGTTGGAGTATGGATCCTTCACTAGTGTTTAATCTTATTGATGTTGATCTCCTGATAGTGAGTTCTCATGAGATCTGGTTGCATAACAGGGTGTGGCACCTCTTTCCTTTCTGTCTTGCTCATACTCCTGCCATATGGAACATTTCATTGCTGTTTTCCTTCTGGTATGATTGGGAAGCTTCCTGAGTCCTCCCAGAAGCTGAAGCCACTATGCTTTCTTTATAGCCTGCAGAACCATGAGCCAATTAAACCCCTTTTTGTTGTGATCATACAGAACATAAGTGATTTGTTTTTCTAAGACCACCAGAGCGGGCACAAAAGAACCAGCGAGTATGCAAGGGTAGGAACAAAACTGCAAATTTATTTTTGGTCACCTAGCTTCAGGGAAGAAGGTGGGTAGGGAGAGGTCTGTCGGCCTCTGGCAAAGGAGGCCAAGAGAGTCGCCCAGTGAGCTCTCGGGTGGAGTTCCTGATACAGTCCCGACTGGGGGCTGGGAAGTCCATGCAGGGCGTCTGCCGGGAGTGGCTTTTCTAGGAGTGGGAGGGCAATAGGCAGGACACGGGCGTGTTGGGGGGCGTTCCATAGGTGCGACCAGGTAAATCTTGGTCTCTTTGGATTGACGTCACCTGGTGCATGCCCAGTTGGTCTGCACCTTCCCGGGTGCCGGCTGCATTTTTGCGCACGTGGGAAAAGTTGGTGATGAAGAACCCGGAAGTGCGCCATCCTGCCTCCGTTCATCCAAACAGTCCAACCTTTTATTGATAATAGTGATAAGGGGGTGCTGTAGTCTGTCTGGCTACTTCCTGCTGTTAAGGGGCGTCATTAAGGTCGGGGCCTATGGTTGGTATTTAGACGTACGGATGAAGAATAAAATAAGGCACAGTATTAGTATGAGAATGAGGAATGGAAGCATTTGTTGGAATATGGGCAAAACCCAGAAGGATGGTCCTGGCAAGCTTGGGGAGTATGAGATAGTTAAGAAAATTTAGTAAGTTTGAGGCGAGTGGGGGAAGCTGAACTGATTTCTCGGCCTAGTAAGGGGGTTGGGCATGAGGGTATAATGAGGAACGAGTGCGCAAAGTAGTTGTTGGCCAGGCAGCAATTAAGGAGTGGAGTTTTTGTGGAGTGGATGGCTTTCCACTTACTCCTACTACAGAGATATTGGATGGAAGACTAGGTCCAGAGAAGGATGGCAAAACAAAATAGGTACCCCACTGTCATTAAAAAATTGTCTTACCCGCTACCAGGAGGGTTACCCGTGGCTCGGCAAGGGTGATGAGGGTCCCCGAGTCTTGGCACCTTCAGTTGTCATCGTTCAGATGTAGGAGCTGGAAGGAGCTCCCAGGATCCTGGGAAAGGGGGTCACGTGGAGACGCAGCACCTGTTCTCAGGGTGGGGCAATCAGACTTCCAGTGTCCTCCCTGTTGGCAAGCAGGGCAGGGGGTTTGCTGGTGGACGAGGGTTAGGACATTCGCTGGCCCAATGTCCCGATGCCTTACACTTATAGCAAGGCAGTGTTGGGGCTCGGGGACCTTGCGGACACCTGTTGGCATAGTGTCCTGCCTTGCTGCACTTACAGCAGTCTCCTTTTGTAGCCTTGGAGTCTGTGGGGTGTGTGCTCTCTGGCCTGGGGTTACGACTGGGCTGTAAAGCCGCTGCTAGGAGCTGAATCTTCTGTTCAAGGCGAGCCTGTCACTGTGCTTCAGCCGTCTCCTCTCTGGAGTTATAGACCTTAAAGGCTAATTTAACTAGGTCTTGTATTGGTGCCTGAGGACCATCCTCTACCCTTTGAAGTTTTTTTAGGAATATCAGGAGCTGATTGAGAAATGAAATAAGACGCCAAAATGGTGGCCCCTGTGGGGGAGTCCAGATCTAACCGGGTATATTGAGTTAGAACCTCAGACAGCCTATTTAAGAATGCGGCTGGATTTTCTTCTGGATTCTGAACAATTTCCTTTAATTTGTTAAAATTTACAGTTTTGTTGAGGCTGCTTGCATACCAGCCAACAAACACTGGACCATTATGCCCCGCCTACGGCTTCCAGGCTGGCCTGCTTGGTAGTTCCAGTCTGGGTCTGCCGAGGGGACTGCTTGCTCCCCTAGTGGGATGGCGGTGTCAGTTAAATGTAGTTGGTTGGCGTGCTGCCTGGCGGCCGCTAGTTTGCACTCTTGTTTCTCAGGGTTTAGGGTGGAGGTTAGGATAACCTGGAGGTCATGCCAAGTTAAGTCATAGGCCTGACAAAGGTATCTAAATTCCTTTGTGCATATGGTAGGATTAGCTGAGAAATCACCTAAACGCTTCTCAATTTTGGAAAGATCGGCCAGTGAAAAAGGGACATGTACTCTGACTACCCCCTCCGCCCCAGCTACCTCTCACAAAGGTGCTAACACTGTAGGAGGGTGTGGGCACAGATAGGGGACTCAAGACAGCCAGTTGGGGACCCCAAAGGAGGCACGGGACCGAGTGGATTACTAGTAGATAAGGAGGAGGAAGGAGGAGTCTGGAATGGGGGGAGGAGGAGGAGTCTGGGCAGGAAGGGAGGGGGTGGAGAGAGCGGGGAGAGAAGGAGGAGTATAGGGCAGATTGGGACGAGAGCGTAAGGCCCAAAAGCCTTGTATGTAATTAATTTCGGACCACTTGCCTAGCCGCTGGCAGAAATTGCTGAGGTCGATCACGCCACAGTGGAAAGGAAAATCAACCGCTTCCTCCTAAGGTCTTGTTCAAGCTCTAAGGTTTTTAAATTGGCTAGGAGGCACCCTAAGGGGGTGCTCTTTGGAAATTTGGACTGGGGGTTTCCCATTTGTTTCCTCTTTACTTACACAACGGACACAATGGAAATGGAAGTGGATCTCTGCCTGGCTTCAAAGTGTCCTTTGGAACCAGCAGAGACAGACTGGAGGCTCTTGGAGCCAAGGTGGAGGTTACCTTCAGGCGGATGTCTCCGTCCTGAACGGGTCTCCTGAGCCACATGGTGGCTCAAAAGTGGGCCTCAGACCTGCACAGGATTTTTGGCTGAGGGAGGTAAAGAGGAGACAAGGGCACTTACCCCAGAGAGGCCGTGAGAGTGAGGGAAGCAGGTCTCAGGTCCTGTTCCATCCACGGCGTGGAAGCAGGAGGAGGTTCCTCAACCCTTAGAGGCCTGAGGAGGGGTCTCCTCCCAGGTTCGGCACCAACTGATTTGTTTTTCTAAGACCACCAGAGCGGGCACAAAAGAACCAGCGAGTAGGCAAGGGTAGGAGCAAAACTGCAAATTTATTTTTGGTCATCTAGCTTCAGGGAATAAGGTGGGTAGGGAGAGGTCTGTCGGTCTCCGGCAAAGGAGGCCAAGAGAGTCGCCCAGTGAGCTCTTGGGTGGAGTTCCTGATACAGTCCCGATTGGGGGCTGGAAAGTCCCTGCGGGTAGTCTGCCGGGAGCGGCTTTTCTAGGAGTGGGAGGGCAATAGGCAGGACACGGACATGTCGGGGGCATTCCATAGGTGCGACCAGGTAAATCTTGGTCTCTTCGGATTGACGTCACCTGGCGCATACCTGGTTGGTCTGCACTTTCCTGGGCGCTGGCTGCATTTTTGCGCATGCGGGAAAAGTTGGTGATGAAGAACCCGGAAGTGTGCCATCCTGCCTCCATTCGTCCAAACAATAAGTACTGCAAAGTGGAGCCATGAAATATCTTCAGTGACTTTTCCCCATCATCTTGGCTATTAGCATTGGGTTTCTTTTTAATGCAAATATCTGAAGCCTTCTAGAAGTTTCCCCCTGAAAATGGACTTCTTTTTCTTCTACAGTGCTACACTGCAAGAGAGATAGCTAAAAATGTAAAGCACTTTCAGCAGTGGGTAACAGCGGGACTTTGGAGAGTTTGGAGAGCTTGAAAGAAGGCAGGACTATGAGGGAAAGTTTGGACCATTGTAGAGACTTGTTAAAGAGTTGTGATTAAAAGGCTGACAGAAGGATGGACCATGAAGGCCAGTCTTATGAGGGTCTCAGATAAAAATGAGGAACTTACTGGGAACAGGAGCCAAGGTTACTTTTGTTTTCCTATAGCAAAGAACATGACTGTAGGTTGACCTTGTCCTGGAGATCTATGAAACTTTGAACGTGAGTGTGATGATTTAGTGCGTATCTGGTGGAATGAACTTCTAGGCAGCATAGCACAAGAGGGGTCCTGTCTGCATCAAACAGCCTGTGCTCTTATGTGTGACTGAGAAAAGACCTCAAGTTGGAACGTACATTTAAATGACAAGCAGAGCTCAAAAGTTTGAAACATTTGCAGCTTGGCCAAGTGGTCAAAAAGAAAAGCTGATTTTCAGGGGGAAAATTCATGAAGGCTCCAGAAATTTGCATAAAATGGAGCCCAGGTCTAGTAGCCAAGACAATGGGGAAAAAGTCTTGGAGGCATTTCAGAGATGTTTGCAGCAGCCCTTGCTGTCAGAGGCCCCAGGAACTAGGAGAAAAGAATGGTTTCCTGGGCCAGCCCCATGGCCCCGCTGCTGAGTGCAGCCTCAGGACACTGCTGCCTGCATCCTGGCAGCCCCAGCTCCAGCTCCAACCTTGACTGAAAGATGCACAGGCACAGATTGCTTCACTGCTTCAGAGGGTGCAAGCTATAAACCTTCATGGCTTCCACATAATGTTAAGCCAGCAGGTTCACAGAGCACTAGTCCAGAGGTTTGGGAGCCTCCACATAGATTTCAGAAGACGTATGAAAATGCGTGGGTGTCCAGACAGAAGACTGCCAAAAAGAAAGAATCTCGGGGAAAACCTCTACTAAGGCATTGCAGAGGGAAAATATGTTGTTGGAGCCTCTACACTGGAGGCCACCATCATGTAGACCACAGATTCATAGATCCACCAAGAGCTTTGTACCCTCTGTGGGTAAAAGCTACAGGCACCCAACACCAGCACATCCCATGAGAGCAGCTTGGGGGGCTGAACCCTGCAAAGCTACAGGTGCAGAGCTGCCCAAGGCCTTGGGAGACCAGCCCTCACACCCGGTACAAGGATCAAAAAAGGATGACTTTGGAGCCATGGGTTTGAATAACTGGCCTGCTGGGTTTTGGACTTTCATGGGACCTGTAAGTCCCACTTGTGTTTTGTTCTCTCCGGCAAAAATCTTCCTTTTGGATGGGAACTCTTATTCAATGCCTGGACAATCATTGTGTCTTGGAAGTAGTTAACTTGCTTTTATTTCAGAGGTTCAGGGGCAGAAGGAACTGCAGATTTGTCTCGGGTGAGATTTTGGGTTTCAGACATTTGAGTAAATGTTGGACTGAGTTAAGATCTTGGGGTTCTTATTCTAGATGATGAGGAAAATCATTGAAGACGTTTCATAGCTTCACTTCCCAGTACTAATTTTCTCTATGATCATAACAAAAAGGGGTTTGTTTCATGGTTCTGCAGACTGTAAAAAAGGATTATAGCTTGGGGAAATGGTAGGTGAGGCATCATTTTATTTTGCAAAGTGAGAAGGACGTGATATTTTCGGAGGCAGGGACAGAATAATAAAATTTAGCTGTTTGTCCCTACAGAAACTCATGTGGAATTGTAATCAGAAATGTTAAAATTGGAGCCAGGTGGAAGGTAATTTAATCATAGAGGGCAGTGGGTGTTGGAAGGTGGGGATTGGGGAGAATGGGGGGATTATAGTGGGGTCAAGGGGTGAAAAGTGGGCATTGGGAGAGGATCCCTCACAAATGGTTAAA
The DNA here is from genome assembly GCF_007565055.1 of Rhinopithecus roxellana. NCBI lineage: Eukaryota > Metazoa > Chordata > Mammalia > Primates > Cercopithecidae > Rhinopithecus > Rhinopithecus roxellana. Next base: position 40,780,203 of record NC_044561.1, on the reverse strand, counting down.
CACCATCTCCTTAATGTTTCCTCATGATGGTGAGTTCTCATGATGCTTTTGAAGCTGTAAGATTGAATGGATACTGATCTCCCAGGTTTTGGACTTGCACTGGGCCTGTGATCCCATTTGTGTTATTTTCCTGACAAATTTCTACCCTTTGGATTGAGAAAACTTACCCAATGCCGGTACCATCATTGTAGCTTGAAAGAAAAGAACTCCCTTTTAAATTCAGGGACTCATAGGCAAAAGGAACTGTAGCCTTTTCTCAGGTGAGATATTGAACCTTTAACACTGGAGTTAATGCTGAAATGACTTAAGACTTGGCAGCGTTTGAAAAGGCATAATTGTATTTTACTCTGTGAGAAGAATATGATATCGAGGGATCAGGGTCAGAATAATATGGTTTAGCTGTGTGTCCCTACCTAAATTCATGTGTAATTGTAATCCCAAATGTTGCAGATGGGGCTGGGGGGAGGTGATTTATTCATGGATGGGAAAGGGGTGGGGTTGGAAGTAAAAAGAGGTGGGGAGGAGTAGGTTGGCTATAGGGTGGTGGGTAGTAGGAGGCGAGTAGCCTGCTGCAGAGGCAGAGGCTCGTGGAAAATCTCTACTAGGGCAGTGTGCCCGTGGCTTTGCAGGCTTTAGCCCCTGTGACTGCTCTCATGGGCTGGGCTGGTGTTGAGTGCCTGTAGCTTCTCCATACTAAGGGTGTCAGTTGATGGTGGGTCTATGACTCTGGGGTCTGGAGGATGGTGGTATCCTGCATGGGGACTCCAAGCCTATATTTTCCTTCTGCACTGCCCCAGTAGAGATTTTCCAAGAGGCTCTGCCCCTGCCTCAGGCTTCTGCTTGGAAACAGCGGGGGGGGGGGGGGATATGCAGTGGTGGGAGAATCCTTCACCAATAGTTAAGCACCATCTTCTTGATGCTGATCTCCTGATAGTGAGCTCTCATGAGATCTAGTGGTGTAACAGGATATGTCACCTCTTTCCTGTCTCTATCTTGCTTCTACTCCTGCCATATGAAACATTTCATTGCCTCTTGGCCTTCTGGTATGATTGGGAGGCTTCCTGAGTCCTTCTAGAGGCAGAAATCACTATGCTTTCTTTACAGCCTGTAGAACTGTGAATCATTTAAACCTCTTTTCTTTCTGTACATACAGAAAATTAATGCTGGAAAGTGAAGCTTTGAAATGTCTTCTAGGCCTTTCCCACAATCTCTTGACTATTACTGTCTGGACGAAGGGAGAGGGAAACAAAGAACAAAGGGGACTAAGATGGCGTACTTCTGGGTTCTTCATCACCAACTTTTCCCGCGTGCGCGAAAATGAAGCTGGCACCCGGGAAGGTGCAGATCAACCAGGCATGCACCAGGTGATGTCAATCTGAAGAGACCAAGATTTACCTGGCCGCACCTATGGAATGCCCCCTGACACACCCGTGTCCCACCTATTGACCTCCCACTCCCAGAAAAGCCACTCCCAGCAGGCGCACGGCACGAACTTCCTCGGCCCCTCCTCATATGCGGACCTAGGAACTTCACCTGAGAATGCTGGAGTGACTTCCTCAGCCTCCGTCACTGGAGACCGGTGAACTTCGTCCCTTCTTCACATTGGCTAGCTAATAAAGTTTCCTTTTATCTTGCCTACTTGTCGTTTTCTCTGGCGCCGGCTCTGGTGGTCGCATAAAGCAAATCAGTTGGTGCTGAAACCCGGGAGGAGACCCCTCCTCAGGGCCCCCAGGGTCCAAGGAGCCTCCTCCTTCCACGCTGTGGACAGACCAGGACCTAGACATCACTTACCGCACCTCCAAGTCTCCTAGGGGTGAGCACCTTTTGCCTCTCTCTCATACTCCTTGGCCAGAAGTCCTGCACAGGCCCAAGGTTTTTTTCCAGTCACCAGGTGACCAACAGGGGAGTTCCCAAAGACAGAGACGTCTGCCCAAATGAACTCCATTCCGTTCCATGGGAGACCCATCCAGAACAGAGACGTCTGCCTGGAGGTAATCTCCATTCCGGCTCCAGGAGCTTCCCACTGGTCTCTAGTGGCTCCAAAGGACGCTTTGTAGCCAGGTAGAGTTCAGTTTCCGTTTCCGCCCATAGGCGAGAGGAAGGCAATGGGAAACCCCCAATCCAAAATACCTAGAGACTCCTCTTTAGGGTGTCTTCTAAAAAATCTCAAATCTTTACAATTAGAACAAGATCTTAGGCGAAGACAACAAGTGTTCCTCTCCACTGTGGTGTGGCCACAAAATAAATTAGACAACCAGTCTCAATGGCCGCCTGAAGGCACTCTAGACCGAAACATTTTAGTCGACCTCGGTAATTTCTGCCGATGCTTAGGCAAGGGGTCTGAAATTAACTATATACAAGGATTTTGGGCCTTGCATTCTCGTCTGGACTTGTGTAGCCAGTGTTCCTTGGCCCAAGTCATGTTGGCTAAGGACGCAGGCCTAACAAAGTCCGAAAAGGAGGAATCATCCTTCCTGTTTGACTTGCCCAAGGACCTTGCTTCCCCTCCCTCCCTTCCACTCCCTCTGTATAGTCCACCTCCCCCTCCCACTTTGGCCCCACCTTCTCTTTCAGCTCCACCTTCCTCTTCCGCTCTCGCTGTTGTTCCGCCCTCCTCCTCGGTCCCTCCCACCATTGTTGAGACTACACCTCCCTCCGACCCCTCAGCACTTCTGCCTGGTCACCTTAGTTCGCCTATATCTTCCCATACCCGCTCTAAAGATTGCCTAACTACCCCCACTCCTACTTCCACCCTATCCAACCCCCCTGTGGTCTTAGCACCCTTGCATGAGGTGGCCGGAATGGAGGGCGTAGTTAAAGTTCATGTTCCCTTCTCACTAGCAGATCTTTCAAAAATTGAAAATCGTTTAGGAGATTTTTCTGCCAATCCTACAATTTACATCAAAGAATTTAGATACCTTTGCCAGGCCTATGATTTAACCTGGCATGATCTCCAGGTTATTCTTACCTCTACTCTAAACCCTGAGGAGCAAGAGCACATCCTAGCGGCCGCCAGGCAGCATGCCAACCAACTACACTTAAAAGACCCCGCCTTCCCACTAGGGGAACAAGCAGTACCCTCTATAGACCCAAACTGGGACTATCAAGTAGGCCAGCCAGGCCGCCGAAGACGAGATATGAAGACTCAATGTCTTCTGGCTGGTATGCAGGCGGCCTCAAATAAGGTAGTAAATTTTAATAAACTAAAAGAAATTATTCAAGGTCCAGATGAGAATCCGGCCACATTTTTAAACAGGCTAACTGAGGCTTTAACTCAATACACTTGGTTAGACCCAGCTTCCCCAGCTGAGGCCACTATTCTAGCATCATATTTTATTTCACAATCAGCCTCAGATATTCGGAAAAAACTCCAAAAGGCAGAGGATGGACCCCAAACTCCTATTCAAGACCTAGTCAAGTCAGCCTTCAAGGTCTATAATTCAAGGGAGGAAATGGCTGAGGCCCAACGACAGGCCCGCCTAAAACAGAAGGTACAGCTCCAGACCCAAGCCTTGGTTGCTGCTCTGCAGCCTAGCCTTGACCCAAAACCAGAGGGCAAAACCCCCAGAAACTCAAAGACAACAAAAGGGGCTTGCTGTAACTGCGGTGCCCCAGGACATTGGGCTGATACATGTCCCCAGAGTCCCCAACTGCCTGAGCCAATGCGGCCATGCTACAAGTGCGGAGTAGCTGGACACTGGGCTAAAAAGTGTCCTAACCCTCGTCTCCCAACAACTCCGTGCCCAGTGTGCCATGAAGAAGGGCATTGGAAGTCAGACTGCCCCACCCTGGAAACGGACATGACACCTCAACGTGATGTTCCTTCTCAGGATCCTGGGAGCTCCTTCCAGCTTTTACATCTGGATGATGACTGAAGGTGCCGGGACTCGGGGACCCCCATCACCCTCGCCGAGCTGTGGGTAACTCTCCTGGTAACGGGTAAGACAATCAATTTTTTAATCGACAGCGGGGCTACCTACTCTGTTTTGCTGTCTTTCGAAGGGCCTAGCCTTTCCTCCAATATTTTTGTTGTAGAAGTCAATGGCTCCCGGTCCAGCCCTCGGAAAACCCCACCTCTTAATTGCTGCCTGGCCAACAACTATTTTTCACACTCGTTCCTCATCCTCTCATGCCCCACACCTCTACTAGGCTGAGATGTCTTATGTCAACTGAAAGCCTGTATCTCCATCCCTACTACCGTCCCCCACCCCACCCGCCATCTGCTTCTAGTATTGGCTAACTCAAATGACTCCAACAATCCTACTAACCCTTTCCCTGATTTCCCCATTCCTGTAGACCCCCGAGCGTGGGACACCTTCACTCCTGTCATTGGGGACCATCATCCACCAATACTTATAAAACTTAGAAACCCATCTCAGTTTCCAACCCGCCCACAGTTCTCTCTCTCTCCACAACACTTACGAGGACTAAAACCAATCATTACTAGGCTACTCAGCCAACACATCCTCATCCCCACTCATTCTCCTTGCAACACCCCAATCCTACCTGTAAAGAAGGCAGATGGAACTTTTCGGTTAGTGCAAGATCTTCATCTTATCAACAAGGCTGTTTGCCCCACCCATCCAGTAGTTCCCAATCCTTATACCCTTCTTTCTCTTATCCCACCTAACACAACACACTTTACGGTGCTGGATCTAAAAGATGCATTTTTCTCTATTGCCTTACATCCAGATTGTCAGTTTCTCTTTGCTTTTACATGGGAAGACCAAGACACCCATACCTGCACCCAACTGACATGGACAGTGCTTCCCCAAGGGTTCCGAGACAGCCCCCATTTCTTTGGGCAGGCCCTAGCAAAAGACTTGGCCTCCTGTCCTCTTACCAAGAGTAAAATTGTCCAATATGTAGATGACCTTTTACTCTGTAGTCCCACGAGACAGGACTCTCTTTTAGACACTGCAATCCTCCTTAATCATCTAGGATCCAAAGGTTACCGAGTGTCCAAACACAAAGCTCAACTCTCACAACAATGTGTCATATATTTAGGTATTGAAATCACTCCTATGACGTGCTCACTTACCACAGACCGTTTAACTCTAATACAAAATCTTTCTCCTCCTCAAGACACTAAGGAAATCCAATCCTTCCTAGGCCTAGTAGGGTTTTTCAGACACTGGATTCCTAATTTCGGAATCTTAGCTAAACCTCTATATGCAGCTGTCAAGGAGACTCCCCAAGGACCTTTGTCTAACCCAAAATTAATCTATAAACATTTCACTCACCTAAAAAGCTGTATTCTCTCACACCCTACTCTCTCACTCCCAGACTTCCAATGTCCCTTCCAGCTTTTCACGGATGAAAGACAAAAAGTTGCAGTTGGCCTTTTAGCCCAATCTATAGGCACCATCTACCGCCCTGTGGCATATCTATCTAAACAACTAGACCCCAGCGTACAAGGGTGGCAGCCCTGTCTTCGGGCCAGTGGACATCTACTAGACTTGTACCTACCCACCTCAAATTCACCAAACTCCCTCAACTACCACATGTTCCCTGACCTCTTATGCTTATCCCAATTTCTCACCACGCTCTATATAAACATAACAGAATTCCAATATATTACCCCAGATCCCTGCTTGCCCCCATATCATAGCCCATCACAGTGGTTTTCCCGCTTACTCACCTTTATAGAATACCTCCAGTGGCAAGGTGTACTCTGTGATGACACTCAAGATGATGTCCTGCTTTATACTTACATTACTATTCTTCTCATACACTTCAACGTCCCTTACTAAACCCCACTTTTGTATGGAGATTCTCTATAGTTGAGATATGCAAAACCAATAACAAACAACATTCACAGCTACAAGGCACTGCAGACTGCCCCCCCGCCCCCCGCAAGGCTGTCAGTCCCTCCTCACCATAAATTTCACCCTCGCTTCTCACAACGATAGATGGCCTAACCCGTTTCTCTACTTTCTATATGACCAAACAAAATATAACTGTAAAAACTACTGGCAAAAACTAAACCTAGGATGCCCCTATCAATATTGTAAAATCCACTATGCATATGATGGAGATCATGTCTTCACCCAAAATGTACAGTCTGTACCCTACCAATATCAACTAAATATCCAAGACCCGTGGGACCCCTGATGGGTGGACGGGGTAAAAGGAGGACTCTACGCTAGATGTTCAGCTTCATATCCAACTGCCACCCTCTTAATCAAAAGGACACTAGTCCAACAAGAAAACTCCCTCCCTAAAAATATAAAACACCTACAAAATTTAACCTTAGCCATACAATCACAAGAACAGGCCCTAGAAGATCAACTACACTCCTCCATAGAAGATTAACTACACTCCTCCATACAAGATCAACAACACTCCTCCAACAAAGACCCCTTCTCATGGTTAAAGCTAGTCCATCAAGGGTTAAACTTAACACGGGCAGCTAACATAACACATCTCCCCCACTGTTTCCTCTGTGCAGCCCTTAAATAAGCCCCCTTAGTGGCAGTCCCTTTATCTACTGCTTTCAAGGCTACAGCTGGCTCTACAAGCCCCTCCCAAAAACCGTTCTTACTCCAAGTCCCACTATACCAAAACCCAGAAAATCCAATCCTTCCTTTCTGCTACTCTGCCCCAAACTCCTCCTGGTGTAATTACACTCAACCACCCAAGAAAACCCAGACAGCCCCCGTTGGAGGTTATTTCTGTTGTAATAAAACCCTCTTCAAGGTCCTTAACCATGCATCCATCAACCAATCCCTCTGCATCCCAGTGTCCCTAGTACCTAGCTTAACTCTATATAGCAAAGCAGAAGTGGCTAAACTCACCCTACAATTTAACTCTTCTCCTAATGATCTCCAAAAACGGGACATCATCCTTCCCTTAGTCATCGCGATTTCCCTAGCCTCCTCCTTAGTGGCGTCAGGACTTGGAATTGGGGCTCTTGCCTACACTGTACAATCTACCCGATCTCTAACCACCCAAATTCAAGAAGCTATAGAGGCATCGACTGAAAGTCTAGCCTCTTTACAATGTCAGATCACTTCAGTGGCTCAGGTGGCAGCATAAAAGAGAAGAGAACTACATCTTCTTACAGTGGAGAAAGGAGGAACATGTCTTTTCTTAGGAGAAGAATGCTGTTATTACATAAACGAGTCAGGCCTAGTTGACACTAACATCCAAACCCTCAACAGGATTAAAACAGAATTAAAGAACTACAACACTCCCCTAACCCCAGATCCACCTATATGGTTATTACTGGTAGTGCAACAGATGCTCCCATTTCTCATCACTATACTAATTCTCTGTCTTATCCTATGTCTGGCCCCCCTTTTAATGAAATTTCTCCGAGCCAAAGTTCAAGAGATCACCCGTGTCGCCTTCAACCAGATGCTCCTACATCCCTACGTCCAGGTGCCAACCATGGATCCTCATGACAATGCCCCCTGACAGCAGGAAATAGTCAGACAGACAACGACGCCCCCAATCATCATAATCAATAAAAGGTTGGACTGTCTGGATGGAGGGAGAGGGAAACAAAGAACAAAGGGGACTAAGATGGCGTACTTCCGGGTTATTCATCACCAACTTTTCCTGCGTGCACAAAAATGTAGCCAGCGCCCGGGAAGGTGCAGATCAACCGGGCATGTGCCAGGTGACGTCAATCCGAAGAGACTGAGATTTACCTGGCCGCACCTACGGAACGCCCCCTGACACCCCCATGTCCCACCTATTGCCCTCCCACTCCCAGAAAAGCCACTCCCGGCAGGCGCATGGTGCAAACTTCCTCGGCCCCTCCTCATACGCGGACCTAGGAACTTCGCCCGAGAATGTCGGAGCGACTTCCTCGGCTTCCGCTGCCGGAGACCGGTGAACTTTGCCCCTTCTTCACATTGGCTAGCTAATAAAGTTTCCTTTTATCTTGCCTACTTGCCTTTTTCTCTGGTGCTAGCTCTGGTGGTCGCATAAAGCAAATCAATTAGCACTTGGCTTTTTTCATGCAAATATTGGAGACCTTCTCGATGTTTCCCCCAATAATGGACATTTCTTCTTTTACCACATTGCCAGGCTGTGAAAAAGATACCTGACAATGTAGAAGCAAGTTCTGAATTGGGTAATGGCCAGAGGTTAGAGAGTTTGGAGAGCTTGGAAGAAGACAGGAAGATGAGGGAAAGTTTGGATCATTGCAGAGACTTGTTAAATAGTTGTGATTAAAAGGCTGACAGAAGGATGGACAGTGAAGGCCAGGCTTAGAAGGTCTTTGATGAAAATGGGGAACTTACTGGGAACTGGAGCCAAGGTTTTTTGTCTTGCCTTAGCAAAGTAATCGGCTACACCATGACCCTGCCCTGGAGATCTGTGAAACTTTGAACTTGAGGGTTTTGTATCTGGTAGAAAGAACTTCTGAGCAGCAAAGCTCCAGCCTATGTTGAACACCTTATGTTCTTATGTGTGGTCAAAGAAATGACCGTAAGTTGGAACTTATATTGAAATGAGAAGCAGAGCTTAAACCTTTGGAAAATTTGCAACCTGGACAAGTGGTCCAAAAGAAAAGCTGGTTTTCAGGGGGAAGATCTAGAAGGCTTCACTATTTGCATGAAAAGGAACCCAGTGCTAGTAATTCAAGACAATGGGTAAAAAGGCCTTGAAGGCATTTCAGAGACCTTTGTAGCAGCCCTTATTGTCACTGGCCCTGGGGATTAAGAGAAAAGAATGGTTTCCTGGGCCAGCTCCATGGCCCCACTGCTGTGTGCAGCCTCAGGACACTAGTGTCTTTATCCCTGCAGCTCCAGCTCCAGTCATGACTGACACATGCATACGTACAGCTTGTGTCACTGCTTCAGGGGTGCAAGCTCCAAGCCTTGGTGGCTTCCGCATAATGTTAAACTAGCAGGTGCATAGAGCACAAGACTAGAGGCTTTGGAGCCTTTGTCTAGACTCCAGAGGATGGATCCGAAAGCCTGGGTGTCCAGCCAGAAGCTTTTCCAAGAGGCAGAGCCTCGTGGTAAACCTCTACTCAGGCAGTGCAGAAGGACAGTACAGGGTTAGAGTCCCCATACCCATACAGGGAGGCACCATTTCCAGGCCCCAGTTTTACAGACCCACCAACTGCTTGCACAGTTAGTGTTAAAAAGCTACAAATACTCAACACCAGCCCAACCCACGAGGGCAGCTATAGGGGAAAGATTCTGCAATGTCACAGGTGCAGAGCTTCCCAAGGCCTTGGGATCCCAGCTACCACACCACCCTGGGCTCTGGATGTGGACATATATTTCAAAAAGATGATTTGGAGCTGTAGGATAGAATGAGTGGCCTGCTGGGTTTTTGACTTGCATAGAATCTGTGAGTCCCATCCGTGTTTTGTGCTGCTTTCTGACAAATTTCTTCTTTTTGGCTTGGAATGCTTACCCAATGCCTGTACAATCATTATACCTTGGAATTAGTCAACTTGCGTTGTATTTCAGAGACTCAGGGGCAGCACGGATGGCAGCCTTATCTCAGAAGAGACTTTGGGCTTTTGACATTTGAGTAAATGCTGGAATGAGGTAAGCCATTGAGGGACTGTATAGAATGCATTATTGTATTTTGCAGTATGAGAAGGACAGGAAATTGGGGGACCAAGGGGAGAATAATATGATTTGGCTCTGTTTCCCTACCAAAACTCTTGTGGAATTGTAATGGGGAATGTTAAATGTGGGGCTCGGTAGAAGGTGATTTAATCATGGTGGACAATAGAGTTTTGAAGTGGGAGAATGGGGTTTCATGGCACGGGTGGGGGTGGAATACGGGAATGGGTGGCAGATCCTTCACAAATGGCTAAACAATATCTCCTTAATGCAGTCTGCTGTCCTTCTGTGTTTTGGACTCGCATTGGGCCTGTGTCCCAGTTGTGTTATTTTTCTGGGAAAATCTTCCCTTTGGGTTGAGAAAGCTTACCCAGTGCCTGTACCATCACTGTAACTTGAAAGAAAAGAACTCCCTTTTATATTCAGGGACTCATAGGCAGAAAGGATGGCAGCCTTGTCTTGGATGAGACTTGAACTTATTACATTTGAGTTACCACTGGAATGAGTCAAAACTTTTGGAAACTTTTGAAAAGACGTTTGTTTTTTTCTCTGTGAGAAGGACATGAGATGTTGGGGTATCAGGGTCAGAATAATATGGTTTGGCTGTGTTTCCCTACAAAAACTCATGGGGAATTGTGTTCCTGAATGTTGGAAGTGGGGCCTGGTGGGAGGTGATTTAATCATAAACGGGAGGTTGGTAAGGGTGGAAGGAAAAACAAGTGGTTAGGGTCAGAGGAGTAGGCTGTCAGTATGGTGGTGAGAGGGTAGTGGGCAGTAGAAAGGGGGAGTAGTCTGCCGCAGAGGCAGAGCCTCATGGAAAACCTCTACTAGGGCAGTGCACCTATGACTTTGCAGGCCTTATCTCCCATGACTGCTTTCATGGCTAGGCTGGTGTTGAGTGCCTGTAGCTTTTCCATACTGAGAAAGCAAGCTGTTGGTCAGTCTGTGAATTTTGTGTCTGGAGGATGGTAACCTCCTGTGTGGGGCCTACAAGCCCATATTTTTTTTTTTGGCACTGTCCGAGTAGAGGTTTTCCAAGAGACTCTGCCTCTGCCTCTGCCTCAGGCTTCTGCTTGTAAACAGTGAGGAGTGCGGGTGGTAGGGGGCAGATCTTTCACCAATGGTTAAGCAACATCTTCTTGATGCTGACCTTGTGGCAAGGAGTTCTCAGGGAATCTGGTTTTGTAACAGAGTGTGACATCTTTTTCCTCTCTCTGTCTTGTTCCTAATTCTACCACACAAATTATACCATTGCTGCTTGGTCTTCTGATATGATTGGGAGGCTTCCTGAATCCTCCCAGAGGCAGAAGCCTCTATGATTTATTTAAAGCTTGGAGAACCATGAGCCAGTTCAACCTCTTTTCTGATTATACAGAAAATTAGTTCTGTGAAGTGGAGTCATGAAATGCCTTCAAGGTCTATCCCCTTTTGTCTTGGCAGTCAGCACTCAGCTTGTTTTTAGGCAAATATTTGAAGCCTGCATGAATTTTTCTCCCGAAATGGACTTTTCTTCTTTTACTACATTGCCAGCCTGCAACAAACATAGCTGAAAATGTAGAAACAGGTTGAGAAGTGTGTAACTGCCAGAGGTTGGATAATTTGGAGGTCTTGGAAGCACACAGGAAGATGAGGAAATGTTTGGACCAGTGTAGAGACTTGTTAAATAGTTATAATTAAAAAGGTGACAGAAGGATGGACAGTGATGGCCAGGCTTAGAAGATCTCACATGAACATGAGGAGTTTACTGGGACCAGGAGCCGAGGTTGCTTTTCTTTTGCCTTAGCAGAGAATGTCGCTGTCTGATGCCCCTAATGCAGAGACCTGTGAAACTTTGAATGTGAGCGTGACGATTTAGAGTGTATCTGGTGGAATGAACTTCAAGGCAGCAAAGCTCAAGAGGTGTCCTGTCTGTGTGGAACAGCCTGTGGTCTTACATGTGACCAAAGAAATGACCTCAAGGTGAAAGTTATATTTAAATGAGAATGAGAGCTTAAAAGTTTGGAAAATTGGCAGCCTGGCCAAGTGGTCCAAAAGGAAATCTGATTATCACTGGGAAATTTCAAGAGGGCTTCAGAAATTTGCATAAAATGGAGTTCAGTGCTACTAGTCAATACAATGTTAAAAAGGCCTTGAATGCATTTCAAAGACTTTTGCATCCGCCCTTCCTGTCACAGGCCCTGAGGCCTGGGAGATAAGAATGATTTTCTTCTCCTGTCCCATGGCCCTACTGCTATGTCCATCCTCAGGATACTGCTGGCTGCATCCCTGCAGCTTCAACTCCAGCTCCAGCCATGGCTGAAAGATACACAGGTACAGCTTGGCTCACTGTTTCAGAGGATGCAAGCTGCAAGCCTTGGTGGCTTTCACATAGTGTTAAGCCACCAGGTGCACACAGCACAAAACTAGAGGCTGGGGATTCTTTGTCTAGACTCCAGAGTATGTATGGCAAAACCTGGGTGTCCAGGTCAAAACCTTTCCAAGAGGCAGAGCCTCATGGGAATCCTTTACTAGGGCAGTACAGAAGGAACATATAGGGTTGGAACCTCCCACACAGGGTGGCACCATTCTGCAAAAGCCAGATTCATAGACTCCCTAACAGCTTGTACCCTCCCTGTGGGAAAGCTACAGGTACTCAACACCCGCCCAGCCCATTATAGAAATTGTGGGAGATAGACCCTACAAAGCCACAGGTGCAGAGCTGCCCAAGGCCTCACAGCCTCATGCTCTGGATGTGAGATATGGATTTAACAACAACAACAAAAAAAATGATTTGGAGTTGTAGCATTCATTGACTGGCCTGCTGGGTTTTTGACTTGCATAGGGTAAGTCCCATCTGTGTTTTTTGCTTCTTTCTGGCAAATTTCTTCCTTTTGCCTGGGAATGCTTACCCAATGTCTGTACAATCATTGTACCTTGGAAATGGTTAATTTACTTTGTATTTCAGAGGCTCAGGGGCAGAAGGGACAGTAGCCTTTTCTCAGAAGAGACCTTGGGCTTTGGACATTTGAGTAAATGCTGGAATGAGTTAAGGCATTGGGAAACTGTGGAGAAGGCATCATTGTATTTTGCAGTGTGAGAACAGCATGAGATATGGGGGGCCAGGGTCAGAATAATATGATTTGGCTCTGCATCCCTACCAAACTCACGTGGAGTTGTAATGGGGAATGTTAAAGGCGGGGCCTGGTGGAAAGTGATTTAATCATGGAGAAGAAGAGTGGGTGTTGGAGGTAGGGGTGTGGGCAGAATGGGGGAGATTATTTTGTGGGTGGGGGTGAAAGATGAGGGTGGGGGAGCAGATTCTTCACAAATGGTTAAACACTGTCTCCTTAATGCTGTCCACATGATAGTGAGTTCTCTTGATGGTTTTGGAGCTGTGAGATGGAGTAATACTCTCTTGCTGGGTTTTGGACTTGCATTGGGCCTGTGGGCCCATTTGTGTTATTTTTCTTGTAAATTTTTCACCTTTGATTGAGAAATCTTACACAATGGCTGTACCATCATTGTACCTTGAAAGAAAATAACTCCATTTTAAATTCAGGGACTCCTAGGCAGAAGGGACTGTAGCCTTGTCTCAGATGAGACTTTGCATTTTTTACATTTGGAATGAGTTAAGACTTTTGCAAGCTTTTGAAAAGTCATGATTGTATTTTGCTCTGTGATAAGGACAGGAGATTCTGGGATATCAGTGTCAGAATAATATGGTCTGCCTGTGTGTCCCTATGAAACTCATGTGGAATTATAGCACCTGTGGCTTTGGAGGGTTTAGCCCCTCAGCTGTTCTCATGGGCTGGCTGGTATTGAGTGCCTGTAGGTTTTCCACACTGAGGGTGGGAGCAGTTGGTGCATCTATGAATCTGGGGCCTGGAGGTTGGTGGTGACCTGCGTGGGGGCTACAAGCCCATATTTTCTTTTTGCATTTCCATAATAGAGGTTTTCCAAGAGTCTCTGCATCTACAGGAGGCTTCCACCTGGAAACAGTGGGAGTTGGGGGTGTGGAGCATACCTTTCACCAATGTTTAAGCACTATCTTCATGATGCTGCCCTTGTGATAGTGAGTTCTCATGACATCGGGTTGAGTAAGAGGGCATGACACCTTTTTCCTCTCTCTGTCTTGCTCCTATTTGTGGCATATGAAACATTCCATTGCCCCTTGACATTCCAATATGATTGGGAGGCTTCCTGAGTCCTCTCAGATGCAGAAGCCACTTCCTTACAGCCTGCAGAATCATTAACCAATTAAACCCCTTTTCTTTCTGATCATAGAGAAAATTAGCACTGTGAGGTGGATGTATGAAATGTCTTTAAGGGCTCTTCCCTATTGTCTTGGGAGTCAGCACTCAGCTTCTTTTCATTCAAGTATCTGAAGACTTTCTGTATTTTTCCCCTGAACATGGGCTTTCCTTCCTTTACCACATTGCCAGGCTGCAACAAAGAGAGCTGATAATGTAGAAAGAGGTTCAGAAGGGGGGAGCAGATTGAGGTCGGGAGAGTTTGGAGGGTTTCGATGAGAGGAAGATGAGGGAACATTTGGATCTTTGTAAAGAATTTTTCAATACTTGTGATCAGAAAGCTGCAGGAAAATAGTAAAGATCAGACTTAGAAGGTTTCAGATGAAAATGAGGAGCTTATTGGGAACCGGAGCCAAGGTTAGTTTTGTTTTGCTTTAGCAAAGTTGCATGGTGACCCTTCCCTGGAGATCTGTGAAGGTTTGAAATTAAGGGTGATGTCTTAGTGCATATCTGGTGGAATGAAATTCTAGGCAACAAAACTCAAGAGGTGTCCTGTCTGCATCAGACAGCCTGTGCCCTTATGTGGGACCAAGGAAATGACTTCTGGATGGGTCTTATATTAAATGAATCCCAACTCTTATATTAAATGAGAAACAGAACTCAAAAGTTTCAAAAATTTGCAGCCTTTCCAAGTAGTCAAAAAGAAACGCTGATTTTCATTGGGAAAATTTAGGAAGGCTTCAGAAACTTGCATGAAAAGGAGCCAAGACAATCGGGAAAAGGCCTTGAAGCTATTTCAGAGACCTTTGCAGCAGCCCTTGCTGTCACAGGCCCTGGGGCCTGGGAGAGAAGAATGGTTTCCTGGGCCAGTTCCATGATCCCCCTCTATGTGCAGCCTCAGGACCCTGCTGACTGCATCCCTGCAGCTCCAGCTTCAGCCATGGCTGAAAGATACACAGGTACATCTTGGGTCACTGCTTCAGAGGTGGCTTCAAGCCTTGGTGGCTTCCACATAGTGCTAACCCAGGAGGTGTACAGAGCACAAAACTAAAGGATTGGGAGCCTTTGTCTAGACTTCAGAGTATGTATGGGAAAACCTGGGTGTTCAGGCAGAAGCTTTTCCAACAGGCAGAGCCTCATGGGAAACCTCTACTAGGGCAGCACAGAAGGAATATATAGGGTTGGAACCCCTAAACATGGAGGCACCATTCTCCAGACCCCAGATTCATGGACCCACCAACTGCTTGCACCCTCACTGTGGAAAAGGTACAGGCACTCAACACCAGCCCAGCCCATGAGGACAGCTGTGGGGGACAGACCCTGCAAAGCCACAGGTGCAGAGCTGCCAAAGGCCTTGAGTGCCCAGCCATCACATCCCTGTGCTCTAGTTGTGAGATGTGATTCAGAAAATGTGATTGGAGCTGTAGGATTCAATGACTGGCCTACTGGGGTTTTGACTTCATGGGGTCTGTAAGTCCTTGGACATTTCAGTAAATGTTGGAATAAGTCAAGTCACTGGCGGACAGTAGAGACATTGGCGGACAGAGAGATCATTGTGTTTTGCAGTGTGACATGGACATGAGATTTGGGGAGCCAGGGCCAGAGTAATATGATTTGGCTCTGAGTCCCTACCAATACTCATGTGTAATTGTAATGGGGAATGTTAAAGGTGGGACCCAGTGGAAGGCGATTTAATCATGGAGAAGAACGGGTGTTGGAGGTAGGAGTGTGGGGAGAATGGGAGAGATTATTTTGTGAGTGAGGGTGAAAGATGAGGTGGGGGGTGGATTCTTCACAAATGTTTAAACACTATCTCCTTAATGCTGTCCACATGATAGTGAATTCTCTTGTTGATTTTGGATCTTAAAGATGGAGTGAATACTGTCCTTCTGGGTTTTGGACATGCATTGGGCCTGTGGACCCATTTGTGTTATTTCTCTTGGAAATTTCTTCCCTTTGGATTGATAAAGCTTACACAATGCCTGTACCATCATTGTACCTTGAAAGAAAAGAAATCCCTTTTCAATTCAGGGACTCATAGGCAGAAGGGACAGCAGCCTTGTCTCCGATAAGACTTTGAAGTTTTTACATTTGGAATGAGTTAAGATCGTTGGAAACTTTTGAGAAGGCATGATTGTATTTTACTGTGTGATAAGGTCATGAGATTCCAGGGGCATCAGGAACAGAATAATATGATTTGGCTGTGTGTTCCTATAAAAATCCATGCGGAATTGTTATTCTGAATGTTGAAGCTGGGGCCTTGGGGAGGTGATTTAATAATATATGGGAGGGGGTTGGGGTGGAAGGAAAAGGGTTGGTTAGGGTGGGGAGGAGTAGGCTGGCAGTAGAATGGTGGGAGGGTGGGGGGTAGAAGGGGAAGTAGCCTGCTGCAGAGTAAGAGGCTCATGGAAAACTTCTACTAGAGCAGTGCACCTGTGGCTTTGCAGGCTTTAGCCCCTTCAGCTGTTCTCATGGGGTGGTCCAGTGTTGAGGACCTGTAGCTTTTCCACACTGAGGTTGTGAGCTGTTGGTGGGTCTATGAATCTGGGGTCTGGAATTTGGTGGCCATCTGTGTGGGGGCTCCAAACCCATATATTCCTTCCACACTTCCCTAGTAGAGGTTTTCCAAGAGGCTCTGCTTCTGAAGGAGGCTTCTGT
Source organism: Rhinopithecus roxellana (assembly GCF_007565055.1). Taxonomy (NCBI): domain Eukaryota; kingdom Metazoa; phylum Chordata; class Mammalia; order Primates; family Cercopithecidae; genus Rhinopithecus; species Rhinopithecus roxellana. The sequence goes on along the minus strand of NC_044561.1, from coordinate 40,763,780 downwards.
CTGGAAACAGTGGGAGTTGAGGGTGGGTTGTGGATACTTCAGCAATGTTTAAGCACCATCTTCATGATGCTGTCCTAGTGATAGTGAGTTCTCATGAGAGCTGGTTGTATAATAGGGCATGACACTTCTTTCCTCTCTCTCTTGCTCCTACTCCTGCCACACGAATCATGTCATTGCCTCTTGACATTCTGGTATGATTGGGAGGCTTTCTAAGTCCTCTCAGATGCAGAAGCTGCTATGCTTCCTTACAGCCTGCAGAATCATGAGCCAATTAAACCTCTTTTCTTGATAATCATAGAGAAAGTACTGCAAGTGGATCTACTAAATGTCTTCAAGGCCTTTTGTGGGGAAAAGAGAGGTCAGCCTGTTACTGTGTTTATATAGAAAGAAGTAAATTTAAGAGACTCCATTTGGCTCTGTATTTGAGATGCTGTTAATCTGTGACCCTAACCCCAACCTTGTCCTTGCAAGAGACATGTGCTGTGGTGATTTAAGGTTTAAAGGAATTTGGGCTAGTGAGGAATGTGCTTTGTTAAACAAATGTCTAAAGGCTGCTTGTGGTTAAAGGTCATCACCATTCTCTTAAATCTCAAGTAAGAGAAAAACATCTGTCTCCTACCTGTCCCTGGGCAATGGAACATCCCCGTGTATCTATATATCTTACTGCTGATTTACTCCCTTATCTTTTAGATGGTAAAGATAATCATCAATAAATACTGAGGGAACTCAGAGACCGGTGCCGGTGTGGGTCCTCTGTAAGCAGAGCACCGGTCCCCTGGGCCCCATTTTTCTTTCTCTATACTTTGTCTCTGTGTCTTATTTCTTTTCTCAAGTCTCTCATTCCACCTAATGAGAAGCACCCACAGGTGTGGAGGGGCAGGCCACCCCTTCATCTGGTGCCCAACGTGGAGGCTTTTCTCTAAGGTGAAGGTACGCTGGAGCGTGGTCATTGAGGACAAGTCGACGAGAGACTCCCGAGTACGTCTACAGTCAGCCTCGCGGTAAGCTTGTGCACTCGGAAGAACCTAGGGTAACAATGGGGCAAACTAAAAGTAAATATGCCTCTTATCGCAGCTTTATAAAAATTCTCTTAAAAAGAGGGGGAGTTAAAGTGTCTACCAAAAATCTAATTACGCTCTTTCAAACAATAGAACAGTTTTGTCCATGGTTTCCAGAACAGGGAACTTTAAATCTAAAAGATTGGGAAAAAATTGGCAAAGAATTAAAACAAGCAAGTAGATTGTGAAAAAGAGGCAGGGATAGAATCCCGGAAAGGAAAAGAAAGTTCACACTGTAAATGTGTAGCAGAGCCGGTAATGGCTCAGTCAACGCAAAATGTTGACAATAATCAATTACAGGATGTAATATATCCTGAAACGTTAAAATTAGAGGAAAAAGATCCAGAATTAGCAGAGCCATCAGAGTCTAAACCACGATGGCCAACTCCTTTTACAACAGCTCAGATGCCTGCAACCTTAGAACCTCAAATGCAGGTTAAACAAGTACAAACTCCAAAAGAAGATCAAATAGAGAAAGATAGAGTCTCTGTCATGGCAATGCCAATCCAAATACAGTGTCCACAGTATCAGCAGGTAGAAAGTAAGATCCAGCTGCCAGTAGCCTATCAATACTGGCTGCCAGCCGAACTGCAGTATCTGCAGCCCCCAGAAAATCTGTATGGACAGCAAGGAACATTTCCAGTGCCACAGGGCAGGGCGCCATATCCTCAGCCGCCCACCATGAGACTTAATCCTACAGCACCGCCTAGTACGCAGGGTAGTGCAATACATAAAATTATTGATGAGGCAAGAAAACAGGGAGATATTGAGGCGTGGCAATTCCCAGTAATATTAGAAGCAAGACCACCTGGAGAAGGGGCCCAAGAGGGACAGCCTCCCGTAGCTGAAGCCAGATATCAGTCCTTTACTATAAAAATGTTAAAAGAAATGAAAGAAGGAGTAAAACAGTATGGACCCAACTCTTCTTACATGAGAACATTATTAGATTCCATTGTTCATGGACATAGACTCATTCCTTACGATTGGCAGATTCTGGCAAAATCCTCACTTTCACCCTCTCAATTTTTACAATTTAAGACTTGGTGGATTGATGGGGCACAAGTGCAGGTCCAAAGAAATAGGACTGTCAATCCTCCAATTAACATAGATGCAGATCAACTATTAGGAATAGGTCAAAATTGGAGCACTGTTGACCAACAAGCAATAATGCCAAATGAGGCCATTGAGCAAATCAGGGCTACCTGCCTTAGGGCCTGGGAGAAAATCCAAGACCCAGGAACCGCCTGCCCCTCCTTTAATACAGTAAAACAAGGCTCTAAAGAGCCCTACCCTGATTTTATAGCAAGACTTCAAGATGCTGCTCAAAAGTCAATTACCAATGAGAATGCCCGTAAGGTCACAGTGGAGTTGATGGCATATGAAAACGCCAATCCAGATTGTCAATCAGCCATTAAGCCATTAAAAGGAAAGGTTCCCGGAGGATCAGATGTAATATCAGAGTACGTTAAAGCCTGCGATGGAATTGGAGGAGCTATGCATAAAGCTATGCTTATGGCTCAAGCTATCACAGGAGTTGCTTTAGGAGGACAATTGAAAACATTTGGGGGAAAATGTTATAATTGTGGACAAATTGGTCATCTAAAAAAGAATTGCCTAGTCACAAATAAACAAAATGTAACTACTCAAGTTACTACAACAACAGATAAAGGGCCAGCTGGCCTATGTCCAAGATGTAAAAAGGGAAAACATTGGGGTAATCAATGTCGTTCTAAATATGATAAAAATGGGCAACCACTGTTGGGAATGAGAGGAGGGGCCAGCCTCAGGCCCCGCAACAAACTGGGGCATTCAAAATTCAACCCTTTGTTCCTCAGGGTTTTCAGGAACAACAACCCCCACTGTCACAAGTGTCTCAGGGAATAAGCCAGTTATCACAATACAGCAATTATCCCCCGCCACAAGTGGAGGTGCAGCGGTAGATCTATGTACTTTACAAGCCATATCTCTGCTTCCAGGGGAGCCTCCACAAAAAAATCCCCACAGGGGTATAAGGCCCATTGCCTGAGGGGACTGTAGGACTAATCTTAGGAAGATCAAGTTTAAATCTAAAAGGAGTTCAAATTCATACTGGTGTGGTTGATGCAGACTATAAAGGCGAAATTCAATTGGTTATTAGTTCCTCAATTCCTTGGAGTGCCAGTCCATGAGACAGAATTGCTCAATTATTACTCCTACCTTATATTAAAATTGGAAACAGTGAAATAAAAAGAATAGAAGGGTTCGGACGCACTGATCTGGCAGGAAAGACTGCATATTGGGCAAGTCTGGTCTCTGAGAGCAGACCTGTGTGTAAGGCCATTATTCAAGGAAAACAGTTTGAAGGGTTGGTAGACACAGGAGCAGATATCTCTGTCATTGCTTTAAATCAGTGACCAAAAAATTGGCCTAAACAAAAGGCTGTTACAGGACTTGTCGGCGTAGGCACAACTTCAGAAGTGTATTAAAGTACAATGATTTTACATTGTTTAGGGCCAGACAATCAAGAAAGTACTGTTCAGCCAATGATTACTTCAATTCCTGTTAATCTATGGGGTCGAGATTTGTTACAACAATGGGGTGCAGAAATCATTATGCCTGCTCCATTATACAGCCCCATGAGTCAAAAAATCATGACTAAGATGGGATATATACCAGGAAAGGGATTGGGAAAAAATGAAAATGGCATTAAAATCCCAATTGAGACTAAGAAAAATCAAAAAAGAAGAGGAATAGGGTATCCTTTTTAGGGGCGGCCACTGTAGAGCCTCCTAAACCCATTCCATTAACTTGGAAAACAGAAAAACTGATATGGGTAAATCAGTGGCTGCTACCAAAGCAAAAACTGGAGGCTTTACACTTATTAGCAAAGGAACAATTAGAAAAGGGATACACTGAGCCTTCATTCTCACCCTGGAATCCTCCTGTATTTGTAATTCAGAAAAAATCAGGCAAATGGCATATGTTAATGGACTTAAGAGACGTAAATGCTGTAATTCAACCCATGGTGCCTCTCCAACCTGGATTGCCCTCTCCGGCCATGATCCCAAAAGACTGGCTTTTAATTATAATTGATCTAAAGGATTGCTTTTTTACCATTCCTCTGGCAGAGCAAGATTGTGAAAAATTTGCCTTTACTATACCAGCCATAAATAATAAAGAACCAGCCACCAGGTTTCAGTGGAAAATTTTACCTCAGGGAATGCTTAATAGTCCAACTATTTGTCAAACTTTCGTAGGTCAAGTCCTTCAACCAGTTAGAGACAAATTTTCAGATTGTTATATCATTCACTATATTGATGATATTTTATGTGCTGCAGAAACAAGAGACAAATTAATTGACTGTTACACATTTCTGCAAGCAGAGGTTGCCAACGCAGGACTAACAATAGCATTTGATAAGATCCAAACCTCTGCTCCTTTTCATTATTTAGGGATGCAAATAGAAAATAGAAAAATTAAGCCACAAAAAATAGAAATAAGAAAAGATACATTAAAAACATTAAATGACTTTCAAAAATTGTTAGGCGATATTAATTGGATTCAGCCAACTCTAGGCATTCCTACTTATGCCATGTCAAATTTGTTCTCTATCCTAAGAGGAGATCCAGACTTAAATAGTAGAAGAATATTAACCCCAGAGGCAAAAAAATAAATTAAATTAGTGGAATAAAAAGTTCAGTCAGCACAAATAAGTAGAATAGATTCTTTAGCCCCACTCCAACTTTTGATTTTTGCCACTACACATTCTCCAACAGGCATCATTGTTCAAAACACTGATCTTGTGGAGTGGTCATTTCTTCCTCACAGGACAATTAAAACTTTTACATTGTACTTGGATCAAATAGCTACATTAATTGGTCAGACAAGATTACGAATAATAACATTGTGTGGTAATGACCCAGACAAAATAGTTGTTCCTTTAACCAAGGAACAAGTTAAACAAGCCTTTATCAATTCTGGTGCATGGCAAATTGGCCTTGCTGATTTTGTGGGAATTATTGACAATCATTACCCAAAAACAAAAATCTTTCAGTTTTTAAAATTGACTACTTGGATTTTACCTAAAATTACCAGACATAAACCTTTAGAAAATGCTCTGACAGTATTTACTGGTGGTTCCAGCAATGGAAAAGTGGCTTACACAGGGCCAAAAGAGTGAGTAATCAAAACTCAATATCAATCAGCTCAAAGGGCAGAGTTGGTTGCAGTCATTACAGTATTAGAAGATTTTAATCAACCTGTTAATATTATATCAGATTCTGCATATGTAGTACAGGCTACAAGGGATGTTGAGATAGCTCTAATTAAATATAGCATAGATGATCAGTTAAACCAGCTGTTCAATTTGTTACAACAAACTGTAAGAAAAAGGAATTTCCCATTTTATGTTACTCATATTCGAGCACACACTAATTTACCAGGACCTTTAACTAAAGCAAATGAACAAGCTGACTTACTGGTATCCTCTGCATTCATAAAAACACAAGAACTTCATGCTTTGACTCATGTAAATGCAGCAGGGTTAATAAACAAATTCGATGTCACATGGAAACAGGCAAAAAATATTGTACAACATTGTACCCAGTGTCAAGTACTACACCTGCCCACTCAAGAGGCAGGAGTTAATCCCAGAGGTCTGTGTCCTAATGCATTATGAAAAATGGATGTTACCCATATACCTTCATTTGGAAAATTATCATATGTTTATGCAACAGTTGATACTTATTCACATTTCATATGGGCAACCTGCCAGACAGGAGAAAGTACTTCCCATGTTAAAAAACATTTTTTATTTTGTTTTGCTGTAATGGGAGTTCCAGAAAAAATTAAAACTGACAATGGACCAGGTTATTGTAGTAAAGCTTTCCAAAAATTCTTAAATCAGTGGAATATTACACATACAACAGGAATTCCTTAAAATTCCCAAGGACAGGCCATAGTTGAAAGAACTAATAGAACACTCAAAACTCAGTTAGTTAAGCAAAAAGAAGGGGGAGACAGTAAGGAGTGTACCTCTCCTCAGATGCAGATTAATCTAGCACTCTATACTTTAAATTTTTTAAACATTTATAGAAATCAGACTACTACTTCTGCACAACAACATCTTACTGGTAAAAAGAACAGCCCACATGAAGGAAAACTGATTTGGTGGAAAGATAACAAAAATAGGACATGGGAAATAGGGAAGGTGATAACCTGGGGAAGAGGTTTTGCTTGTGTTTCACCAGGAGAAAATTAGCTTCCTATTTGGATACCCACTAGACATTTGAAGTTCTACAATGAACCCATCAGAGATGCAAAGGAAAGCGCCTCCACGGAGACGGAAACACCGCAGTCGAGCACCATTGACTCGCAGGATGAATCAAGTGGTGATATTAGAAAAACAGATGAAATCACCACGCACCAAGAAGGCAGAGCTGCCGACCTGAGCACAGTTAAAGAAGCTGACACTGTTAGCTAGAAAAAGCCTAGCTAGCACAAAGGTGACACAAACCTCAGAAAAAATGCTGCTTGCAGCTTTAATGGTTGTATCAATGGTGGTAAGCCTCCCCATGCCTGCAGGAGCAGCTGCAGCTAATTATACCTACTGGGTCTATGTGTCTTTCCCGCCCTTAATTCGCGCAGTCACATGGATGGATAATCCTATTGAAGTATATGTTAATAATAGTGTGTGGGTACCTGGTCCCACAGATGATCATTGCCCTGCCAAACCGGAGGAAGAAGGAATGATTATAAATATTTCCACTGGGTATCGTTATCCTCCTATTTGCCTAGGGAGAGTACCAGGATGTTTAATGCCTGCTATCCAAAATTGGTTGGTAGAAGTACCTACTCTAAATCCCATCAGCATATTTACTTATCACATGGTAAGCGGAATGTCACTCAAACCACAGATAAACTATTTACAAGACTTCTTGTATCAGAGATCATTAAAATTTAGGCCAAAAGGGAGACCTTGCCCCAAGGAGATTTCCAAAGAATCAAGAGATTTGGTTTGGGAAGAATGTGTGGCTGATAGTGCCGTGATTTTACAAAACAATACATTTGGAACTGTTATAGATTGGGCACCTCGAGGTCAATTCTACCACAATTGCACAGGACAAACTCAATTCTGTCCCAGTGCACTAGTGAGTCCAACTGTTGATAGTGACTTAACAGAAAATTTAGACAAATATAAGCACAAAAAATTACAGTCTTTCTACCCTTGGATATGGGGAGAAAAGGGAATCTCTACTCCAAGACCAAAAATAATAAGTCCTGTTTTTGGTCCTGAGCATCCAGAATTATGGAGGCTTACTGTAGCTTCATACCACCTTAGAATTTGGTCTGGAAACCAAACTATAAAAACAAGAGATTATAAGCCATCTTACTCTATCAACCTGAATTCCAGTCTAACAGTTCCTTTACAAAGTTGTGTAAAGCCCCCTTATATGTTAGTCATAGGAAATATAGTTATTAAACCAGACTCCCAAACTATAACTTGTGAAAATTGCAGATTGTTTACTTGCATTGATTCGACTTTTGATTGGCAGCACCATATTCTACTAGTGAGAGCAAGAGAAGGCGTGTGGATCCCTGTGTCCATGGATCGACCATGGGAGGCCTCGCCATCCATCCATATTTTGACTGAAGTATTAAAAGGCATTTTAAATAGATGCAAAAGATTCATTTTTACTTTAATTGCAGTGATTATGGGATTAATTGCAGTCACATCTACAGCCGCTGTGGCAGGAGTCGCATTGCACTCTTCTGTTCAGACAGTAAGCTTTGTTGACAATTGGCAAAAGAATTCCACAAGGTTGTGGAATTCACAATCTGGTATCGATCAAAAATTGGCAAATCAAATTAATGATCTTAGACAAACTGTCATTTGGATGGGAGATAGGCTCATGAGCTTGGAACATCGTTTCCAGTTACAGTGTGACTGGAATACTTCAGATTTTTGTATTACACCCCAAATTTATAATGAGTCTAAACATCACTGGGACATGGTTAGACGCCATTTACAGGGAAGAGAAGATAATCTCACTTTAGACATTTCTAAATTAAAAGAACAAATTTTTGAAGCCTCTCAAAGTCACTTAAATATTGTGCCTGGAGCTGAGGCGTTAGATCAGGTGGCAAAAAATCTTTATGGATTAAACCCCACGACTTGGATTAAGTCTATTGGGAACTCTACTGCAGTAAATTTTGGAATTATGTGTCTCTGTTTAATCGGTTTGTTTTTAGTGTGCTGGACCAGTCAAAGAATCCTACGCCAAAATCGAGAGAAGGAACAAGCCTTCATCGCCATGACACATTTATATAGAGGAAAAGGGAGAGAGAATGTTGCAGGAAGTCAGGGACCTTGAACGGAGGGACTGGCTGGAGCCACAGCAGAAAAACAAAAAATATAAAGATTTCATGGACATTTTATTAGTTCTCCAAAATTTATACTTTTGTAATTTCTTATGTCTGTCTTTAATCTCTTAATCCCATCATCTTCTTTGTAAGACGGGGAGGATATATGTCACCTCAGGACCCTGTGATGATTGCCTTAACTGCACAAATTGTTTGTAGAGCATGTGTGTTTGACCAATATGAAATCTGGGCATCTTGAAAAAAGAACGAGATAACAGCGGTGTTCAGGAAACAAGGGAGGTAACCTTGAACTGGCCGCCGGTGAGCTGGACGGAACAGAGCCATATCTCTTCTCCTTTTGCACACAAATAGGAGAGATATCGCTGAATTCTTTTTCTCAGCAAGGAATATCCCTGAGAAAGAGAATGCCCTCTGAGGAAAGGCCTATAAATGACCCCCTTGGAGGCGTGCCGCCTTTTACAGTTGAAGCCGAAGGGATGAAATAAGCCCCGGCCTCCTGTAGTGCTCTCAGGCTTATTAGGATGAGGAAATTCCCACCTAGTAAATTTTGTCCAGTCAGGTTGTCTGCTCTCAAACCCTATTTCCTGTTAAAATGTTATCAATGACTATGCGTGCCCAAAATTTCATTAGCAATTTTAATTTTAATTTTAACACCATCCTGTGATCTCATCCTGCCCCCACTTACTTTGCAATATTCTATTACTTTGTAAAGTATGTAATCTCAGTGTCATGATGACAATGGTGGTTTTGTTGAAAAGAAAAGGGGGAAATGTGGGGAAAAGAGAGGTCAGCCTGTTACTGTGTTTATATAGAAAGAAGTAAATTTAAGAGACTCCATTTGGCTCTGTATTTGAGATGCTGTTAATCTGTGACCCTAACCCCAACCTTGTCCTTGCAAGAGACATGTGCTGTGGTGATTTAAGGTTTAAAGGAATTTGGGCTGTAAGGAATGTGCCTTGTTAAACAAATTCCTAAAGGCTGCTTGTGGTTAAAGGTCATCACCATTCTCTTAAATCTCAAGTAAGAGAAAAACATCTGTCTCCTGCCCGTCCCTGGGCAACGGAACATCTCCGTGTATCTATATGTCTTACTGCTGATTTACTCCCTTATCTTTTAGATGGTAAAGATAATCATCAATAAATACTGAGGGAACTCAGAGACCGGTGCCGGTGTGGGTCCTCTGTAAGCAGAGCACCGGTCCCCTGGGCCCCGCTTTTCTTTCTCTATACTTTGTCTCTGTGTCTTATTTCTTTTCTCAAGTCTCTCATTCCACCTAATGAGAAACACCCACACGTGTGGAGGGGCAGGCCACCCCTTCAGCCTTTTCCGTATTGTCTTGTGAGTCAGCACTCAGCTTCTTTTCATTCAAGTATCTGAAGCCTTCTTGAATTTTCTCACTGAAAATGGACTTGTCTTCCTTTACCATATTGCCAGGCTGCGGCAAAGAGAGCTAGTTCAGAAGGGAGTAGAAGACAAAGGTTGAGAGAGTTTGGAGGATTTCGAAGACAAGAAGATGAGGGAAAGTTTGGATTGTTGTAAATAACTGTCCAATGCTTGTGATCAGAAGGCTGACAGGAAAATAGACAGTAAAGATCAGACTTAGAAGGTCTCAGGTGAAAATGAGGAACTGACTGGGAACAGGAGCAAACGTTACTTTTGATTTGCTGCAGCAAAGAACATGGCTGCTCAGTGATCCTGCCCTAGAGATCTGTGGAACTTTGAACTTGAGGGTGATGATTTACTGAGTGTCTGGTGGAATGAACTTCTAGGCAGCAAAGCTCAAGAGGTATCCTGCCTGCATCGAACAGCCTGTGTTCTTACATGTGATGGAGGAAATGACCTCTGAATGAGACTATGAGACTTACATTAAATAAGTCCCAACTCTTATATTAAATGAGAAACAGAACTCAAAGGTTTGGAAAATTTGCAGCCTAGCCAAGTAGTTAAAAAGAAAAGCTTATTTTCAGCGGGAACATTGAAGAAGGCTTCAGAAATTTGCATGAAAAGGAGACCAGTGCTAATAGCCAAGACAATAGGGAAAAGACCTTAAAGGCATTTCAGAGACCTTTGCAGCAGCCCTTGCTGTCACTGGCCCTGGGGCCTAGGAGAGAAGAATGATTTCTTTGACCAACTCCATGACATCCCCCACCCCCCACCCCCGTCTATGTGCAGCCTTCGAGGCCCTGCTACCTGCATCCCTGCAGCTCCATCTCTAGCTCCAGCCTGGATGAAAGATGCACAGGTACAGTTTGGATCATTGCTTCAGAGGGTTCAGGCTAGAAGCCTTGGTGCCTTCCTCACAGTGTTAAGCCACTGGTGGATGGAGCATGAGACTAGAGGCTTGGGAGCCTCTCTATAGATTTTGAAAGATGTATGTAAATGCCTGGGTGTCCAGGCAAAAACATCTCAAAAAAGCAGAGCCTTATATGAAACCTCTACTAGGGCAGTGCAGAAAGAAAATATGGGGTTGGAGCCCCCACACTGGAGGCCACCATCATGTAGACCCCAGATTCATGGACCCCCCCAATAACTTGTATCATCAGTGGGGAAAAGTCACAGGCACTCAACACCAGCCCAGCCCATGAGGGCAGAAGTGGGGCACAAAACCTGCAAAGCCACAGGCACAGAGCTGCCCAAAGCCTTGGGAACTCAGCCCTCACATCTTTGTGACCTGGATGTGGGACAAGGTTTCAAAAAGGGTGATTTTGGAGCTGTAGGATTGAATGACTGGCCTTCTGGGTTTTTAGTTTCATGGTTCCAGTAAGTCCTATCTGTTTTTGTTTTTTTCAGCAAAAGTCTTCCTCTTGGCTGAGAATTCTTAACCCAATGTCTGTACAAGCATTGTACCTTGGAAGTGGTTAATTTGCTTTATATTTCAGAGGCACATGGGCCTAAGGGACTGTAGCCTTGTGTCAGATGAGACTTTAAGCTTTGAATGTTTGTATAAATACTGGAATGATATACGATTTTGGGGGACTGTAGGGAAAGCATCATTGTATTTTGCAGTGTGAGAAGGACATGAGATTTGGGGAGCCAGGGACAGAATAATAAAATTTAGCTCTGTGTCCTTATCAAAACTCATGTGGAATTGTAATCAGAATGTTAAAAGAGGGGCTGGTGGAAGGTGATTTAATCATGGTGGAGAGTGGGGGTTGGTAGGCTGGGGCGTCAGGAGAATGGGGGAATTATGGTGAGAGTGAGGGGTGAAAATTGGGGGCAGGGAGTGGATCCTTGACAAATGATTAAACACTGTCTCGTTATTGCTGTCCTTTTGATAGTGAGTTCCCTTCACAGTTTTGGAGCTGTGAGTTTGAATGGATACTGGACTCCTGGGTTTTGGACTTGCACTGGGCCTGTTGTCCTATTTGTGTTATTTTCCTGAGAAATTACTTCCCTTTGGATTGAGAAAACTTACCCAATGCCTGTACCATTATTGTACCTTGAAAGAAAAGAACATCTTTTTAAATTCAGGGATTCATAGGCAAAAGGTACTGTAGATTTGTCTCAGATGAGATGTTGAATATTTTGCATTTGAATTAATGTTGGAATGAGTTAAGACTTTTGGAAACTTTTGAAAAAGCATGAATATATTTTGCTCTATGAGAAGGATATGACTCTGCAGGGAATCAGTGTCAGAATAATATGATTTGCCTGTGTTTTTTTTACCAAAACTCATGTGAATTGTAATCCTTATTGTTGGACATGGGGCCTGGCTGGAGGTGATTTAATCATGGATGGGAACGGGGTGGAGGTGGAGGGAAAAGGGGTGGGTCGGGTGAGGAGTAGGTTGTTAGTAGGGTGGTGAGATGGTGGTGGGTAGCAGGAAGTGGGAGTAGTCTGCTACAGAGGCAGAGGCTCATGGAAAGTCTAGGGAAGTGCACCTGTGACTTTACAGGCTTTAGCCCCCCATGGCTGCTCTCATGGGTTGGGCTGGGGTTGAGTGCCTATAGCTTTTCCACACTCAGAGTGCAAGCTGTTGGTGGGTCTATGAATCTGGGGTCTGGAGGATGGTGGCCTCCTGTGTGGAGACTCCAAGCCCATATTTTCCTTCTGTACCGCCCTAGTAGAGGTTCTCCAAGAGGTTCTACCTCTGCAGGAGGCTTCTGCCTGGAAACAGCGAGCAGTGGTGTGGGCGGATTTTCACCAATGGTTAATCTTCCTGTTGCTGAGCAGATTCTTCACCAATGGTTGATCTTGATGCTGGTCTCCTGATAGTGAGTTCTCATGAGATCTGGTTGTATAACAGGGTATGGCACCTCTTTCCTCTCTCTGTCTTCCTCCTACTACTGCCATATGGAACATCTCATTGTTGCTTGGCCTTCTGGTATGGTTAGGAGCTTCCTGAATCCTCCCAGAAGAAGAAGCCACTATGCTCCCTTTACAGACTGCAGAACCATGAGCCAATTAAACCTCTTTTTAAAATAATATTACAGAAAATTAATAATCTAAGAGTGGAGCTATGAAATGCCCTGAAAATTTTTTCCTTTTTTTTTTTTCACTATTAGCATTTGGCTTCTTTTATATGCAAATATCTGAAGGCTTCTTGAATTTTCCCCCTGAAAATGAAATTTCTTTTTTTATCACATTGCCAGGCTGACACAATGATAGCTGAAAATGTAGAAGGAGGTTCAGAAGTGGGTAATGACCAGAAGCTGCACAGTTTGTAGGGCTTGGAAGAAGGCAGAAAGATGAGGGAAAGTTTGGACTATTATAGAAATGTGTTAAATAGTTATAATTAAAAGGGTGACCATAGAGACTTGTTAAATAGTTACAATTAAAGGGGTGACTGAAGGATGGACAGTGAAAGCCAAGGTTAGAAGGTCTCAGATGAAAATGAGCAATTTACTGGGAACAGGAGCCAAGGTTACCTTTGTTTTGTCTTAGCAAAGAACTTGACAGGATGGTGCCTGTGCCCTGGAGACCTGTGAAACTTTGAACTTGAGGGTGATGATTTAAGGTGTGTTTGATGGAATGAACTTCTAGGCAGCAAAGCTCAAGTGGTATCTTGTCTGTATCGAACAGCCTGTGGTCTTCTGTGTGACCGAATAAATGACCTGAATTTGAAATTTATATTTAAATGAGAAGTAGAGCTTAAAAGTCTGGACCATTTGCAGCCTGGCCAAGTGGTCAAAAAGAAAAGCTGATTTTCAGTGGGAAAATTCAAGAAGGCTTCAGAAATTTGCATAAATTGGAGCCCAGTGTTAATAGCTAAGACAATGTTAAAAAGACCTTGAAGGCATTTCAGAGATCTTTGCAGACCTTTGAATTTTCTTGCACCATTTTCCAGACCCCAGCAGAGCTTGCTGTCACAGCCCTGACTCCTAGGACCAAAGAATGGTTTCCTGGGTCAGTACCCTGGTTAAGCTGCTGTGTCCCTCCTCAGGGTTTTGCTGCTTGCATCCCTGCAGCTCCAGCTCCAGCTCCAGCCATGACTGAAAGATGCACAGGTACAGCTTGGGTCACTGTTTCAGGGGTGCAAGCTTGAAGCCTTGGTGACTTCCACATAGTGTTAAGCCAGTAGGTGCACAAAGCACAAAACTAGAGGCTTGGGAGCCTTTGTCTAGACTCCAGAGTATGCACGGGAAAACCTGGGTGTCCAGGCAGAAGCTTTTCCAAGAGGCAGAGCCTCATGGGAATCCTTTACTAGGGCAGTACAGAAGGAACATATAGGGTTGGAGCCCCTGCACAGGGATGCACCATTTTCCAGACCTCAGATTCATAGACCCACCAACTGCTTGCACGCCCAGTGTGGAGAAGCCACAGGCACTCAACACCAACCCAGCCCATGAGGGCAACTGTCCGGGATAGACCCTGTGAAGCCATAGACACTGAGCTGCCCAAGGCCTTGGGAGCCCAGCCATCCACCCCTGTGCTCTAGATGTGGGATGTAGATTCAGAAAGGATGATTTGGGAGCCGTAGATTTCAATGACTGGCCTGCTGGGTTTTTGACTTGCATGGGGTCTGTAAGTTCCATCTGTGTTTTTTGCTTCTTTCTGGTATTTTTTTTTTTTTTTTCCTTTTCACTGGGAATGCTTACCCAATGCCTGTACAATCATTGTACCTTGGAAGTGGTTAATTTGTTTTGTATTTGTCCGGCAGCCTTGTCTCAGATGAGACTTTGGGCTTTGGACATTTGAGTAAATGTTGGAATGAATTAAGACTTTGGGGGACTGTAGAGAAGGCGTCATTGTATTTTGTAGTGTGACAAGGATATGAGATTTGGGGGGCCCTGGGTCAGAATAATATGATTTGGCACTGTGTCCCTACCAATACTCTCATGGAGTTGTAATGGGGAATGTTTAAGATGGGGCCTGGTGAGAGGTGATTTAATCATGGAGAAGAGGGGGTGTTAGAGGTAGGGGTGTGGGGAGAATGGGGGAGATTGTGGGTGGGTTGAAAGATGAGGATGGGGCGATGGATTCTTCATGAATGGTTAAACACTATCTCCTTAATGCTGTCTGCATGATAGTGAGTTCTCTTGATGATTATATGGAGCTTAAAGATTGAGTGAATACTGTCCTACTTGGTTTTGGACTTGCATTTGTGTTATTTTTTTCTGGGAAATTTCTTCCCTTTGGATTGAGAAGACTTACCCAATGCCTGTACCATCGCTGTACCTTGAAAGGAAAGAAATCTCTTTTAAATTCGGGGATCCACTGGTAGAAGGGACTGTAGCCTTGTCTCAGATGAGACTTTGAAATTTTTACATTTGTAATGAGTTAAGATTTTTGGAAATGTTTGAAAAGGCATAATTGTGTTTTGCTCTGTAAGAAGGACATGAAGTTCTGGGGTATCAGGGTCAGAATAATATCGGTTGGCTGTGTGTCCCCATAAAACTCATGTGGAATTGTAATCCTTAATGTTGAAGGTGGGCTTGGGGGAGGTGATTTATTCTTGGACAGGAGAGGGTTGGGGATGGAAGGAAAGAGTGGTAGGGTGGGGAGGAGTAGGTTGTTAGTAGGGTGGTGGGAGGGTGGGGGGAGAGTAGAAAGGGGGACTAACCGGCTGCAGAGGCAGAGGCTCATGGAAAACCTCTACCAGAGCAGTGCACCTGTGGCTTTGCAGGCTTTACCCCCATGTCTGCTCTCATGGGCTGAGCTGGTGTTGAGTAGCTTTTCCATACTGAGGGTGTGAGCTGTTGGTAGGCTTATGAATCTGAGGTCTGGAGGATGGTGGCCTCCTGAGTGGGGGCTCAAAGCCCGTATTTTCTTTCTGCACTGCCACAGTGGAAGTTTCCTAAGGGGCTCTGGCTCTACAGGAGGCTTCTGCCTGGAAACAGTGGGCATTGGTGTGGGTGGAGAATCCTTCACCAATGGTTAATCCTCTTGATGCTGATCTCCTGATAGTGAGTTCTCATGTGATCTGGTTGTATAACACGATGTCACACCTTTTTCCTCTCTCTGTCTTGCTCCTACTCCTGCCATATGAAACATTTCATTGCCGCTTGACCTTCTGGTATGGTTAGGAGGGGCCTGATCAGTGTGGGCCTGCTCAGTGGACCTAATCAGTTGGGACTTGGTCAGTGAGATGTACTTAGTGGGGGCGTGGTCAGCAGGGGTCTGCTTAGAGAGGGTCTCATTAGAGGGATCTAGTAGTGCAGGTCTTAGTGAATGGGGACCTAGTGGCAGAAAAATGTTTGGTGTCTGGTCAGTGCGAACCTGAGCTGTTGGACGTTGTCAGTGGAGACCTGGTCAGCTAGGACTTAGTGGTGGCCTTGTCAGCATGGGCTGGGTCTCTGCTGACCTGGTCAAGGGGTGCTATTCAGTGAAGGCCTGGTCACATGGGACCTAGTCAGCAGGGCACGTCCTCATCAGTGAGGCCCTTGCCAGTGGGGCCCTGGTCAGGGAAGCCTGGTCAGTGGAACCTAATTAGTGGGGGCCTGGTCAGAGAGGATTTGGTCAGTGATGGCTTTTGTAGCATTGGTCTATGAGGTGACCTGGTCAGCGGGGATCTGAGCAGTGGGTGCCTGTTCAGGGGAGCCTACTCACTAGGGTCCTGGTCAGGAGTGTCTAGTCACCTCAGGCCTGGTTAGTAGGGGCCTGGTCACTCACAGTCTATTCCCTGGAGGCTGGTCAGTGGGGTTTACTCTCTGGGGCCAGACAATGGGGTCCTGATACGTGGAACCGGATCAGTGAGGCCTTGTCTGTAAGGACCTGGTCAGTGAGCCATTGTCAGTGAGGCCGTGGCAGCAAGGACCTGGTCAGTGAGTTCTAGTCACTGAGGTCCTGGTCAGTGAGGCTTTGTCAGTGGTGACCTGGGGTCAGTGAGCCCTTCTCACTGAGGCCTTGACAGCAAGGACCTGGTCAGTGAGGCCTTGACAGTGAGGCCTTGTCAGTAAGGATCTGGTTAGTGAGGTCTTGAGAGTGAGACCTTGTCAGTAAGCTCCTGGTCTGTGAGACCTTGACAGTGAGGCTTTGTCAATAAGCTCCTGGTCAGTGAGGCCTTATCAATAAGCTACTTGTCAATGAGGCCTTGACAGTGAGGCCTTGTCAGTGAGGTGCTGGTCAGTGAGGACTTGTCAGTGAGGTCTTGGTCAGTGAAGCCCTGACGGTGAGGCCTTGTCACTGAGACCCTGGTCAGTGAGGTCTTGACAGTGAGGCCTTGTCAGTGAGCTCCTGGTCAGTGAGGCATTGACAGTGAGGCCTTGCCAGTAAGGACCTGGTCAGTGAGGCCTTGACAGTGAGTCATTGTCAGTAAGAACATGGTCAGTGATGTCTTGACAGTGAGGCCTCGTCAATAAGGACCTGGTCAGTGAGGCCTTGACAGTGAAGCCTTGTCAATAAGGACCTGGACTGCGAGGCCTTGACAGTGAGGCCATGTCAGTAAGGTCCTGAACGGTGAGGCCTTGACCTTGAGGCCTTGTCAGTGAGATCCTGGTCAGTGAGGCCTTGAGAGTGAGGCCTTGTCAGTAAGCTCCTGGTTAGTGACGCCTTGACAGTGAGGCCATGTCAGTGATGTCCTACTCAATGAGGCCTGGACAGTGAGGTCTTGTCAGTAAGCTCCTGGTGAGTAAGCTATTGGTAAGTGAGGCCTTGACATTGAGGCCTTGCCAGTGAGGTTCAGGTCCATGAGGCCTTGACAGTGAGGCCTTGTCAGTAAGCTCTTCGTCAGTAAGGCCTTGAGAGTGAGACTGGGTCAGTGAAGTCCTGGTCTGGGAGGCCTGGACAGTGAGGCCTTCAGAGTGAAGCCTTGTCAGTAAGGACCTGGTCAGTGAGGCCTTGACAGTGAGACTGTATCAGTGAAGTCCTGGTCAGTGAGGCCTACACAGTGAGGTCTTATCAGTAATCTCCTGGTCAGTGATGCCTTGACTGTGAGGCCTTGACAGTGAGACCTTGTCAGTAATGACCTGGTCTGTGGGGCTTTAAGAGTGAGGCCTTGTCAGTAAGCTCCTTGTCAGTGAGGTGTTGACAGTGAGGTCTTTGCAGTAAGCTCCTGTTCAGTGAGGCATTGACAGGGAGGACTTGTCATTAAGCACCTGATGAGTGAGGCCTTGACAGTGAGACCCTGTCAGTAAGCTCCTGGTGAGTGAGGCCTTGACAGTGAGGCCTTGTTACAAAGGTCCTTGTTAGTGAGGTCTTGACAGTGATGCCTTGTTACTAAGAACCTGGTCAGTGAGGCCTTGACAGTGAGGCTTTGTCAGCAAGGTCCTGGCTAGTGAGGCCTTTACAGTGAGGCCTTGTCAGAAGGGACATGATCAGTGAGGCCTTGACAGTGAGGCCTTGTCAGTAAGGACGTAGTCAGTGACGCCTTGACAGTGAGGCCTTGTCAGTAAGGACCAGGTCAGTGAGGCCTTGACAGTGAGAACATGTCAGAAAGGACCTGGTCAGTGAAGTTTTGACATTGAGGCCTTGTCAGTGAGCTCCTGGTGAGTGAGGCCTTGACAATGAGGCCTTGTTACAAAGGTCCTTGTTAGTGAGGACTTGACAGTGATGCCTTGTTACTAAGGACCTGATCAGTGGGGCCTTGACAGTGAGGCCTTGTCAGCAGGGTCCTAGTTAGTGAGGCCTTTACAGTGAGGCCTTGTCAGTAAGGACCTGATCAGTGAGGCTCTGACAGTGAGGCCTTGTCAGTAAGGACCTGGTCAGTGAGGCCTTGAGAGTCAGTAATAGTAAGACGTGGTCAGTGACGCCTTGACAGTGAGGACTTGTCAGTAAGGACCTGGTCAGTGAGACCTTGACATGAGGCCTTGTCAGTAAGGACCTGGTGAATGGGGACTTGGCAGTGAGGCCTTGTCAGTAAGGATCTGGTCAGTGAGGCCTTGAGAGTCAGGCCTTGTCAGTAAGCTCCTTGTCAGTGAGGCATTGATAGTGAGGCCATTTCAGTAAGCTCCTGTTCAGTGAGGCCTTGACAGTGAGGCCTTGTCAGTAAGCACCTGATGAGTGAGACCTTGACAGTGAGGCCCGGTCATTAAGTACCTGATGAATGAGGCCTTGACAGTGAGGCCCGGTCAGTAAGCTCCTGGTGAGTGAGGCTTTGACAGTGAGGCCTTGTCAGTGAGGACCTGTTGAGTGGGGCCTTGACAGTGAGGCCTTGACAATGAAGCTTGTCAGTAAGGACTTGGTCAGTGAGGCCTTGAGAGTGAGACCTTGTCAGTAAGCTCCTGATCAGTGAGACCTTGACTTTGAGGCCTTGTAAGTGGGGTCCTGGTCAGTGAGGCCTTGACAGTGGGGCCATGTCAGTGAGGTCCTGCTCAATGAGGCCTGGACAGTGAGGTCTTGTCAGTAAGCTCCTGGTGAGTAAGCTACTTGTCAGTGAGGCCTAGACAGTGAGGTCCTGGTAAGTGAGGCCTTGACAGTGAGTCCTTGTCAGTAAGCTCTTTGTCAGTGGGGCCTTGAGAGTGAGACTGGGTCAGTGAAGTCCTGGTCATTGAGGCATAGACAGTGAGGCTTTGTAATTTATCTCCTTGTCAGTGAGGCCTTGAGAGTGAAGCCTTGTCATTAAGGACCTGGTCAGTGAGGCCTTGACAGTGAGGCTTCATCAGTACGGATCTGGTCAGGGAGGCCTTGACAGTGAGACTGTGTCAGGGAAGTCCTGGTCAGTGAGGCCTACCGAGTGAGGCCTTATCAGTAATCTCCTGGTCAGTGACGCCTTGACAGTGAGGCCTTGTCAGTAATGACCTGTTCAGTGGGGCTTTGAGAGTGAGGCCCTGTCAGTAAGCTCTTTGTCAGTGAGACATTGACAGGGAGGACTTGTCATTAAGCAGCTGATGAGTGAGGCCTTGACAGTGTGGCCCTGTCAGTAAGCTCCTGGTGAGTGAGGTCTTGACAGTGAAGCCTTGACAGTGAGGCCTTGTTACAAAGGTCCTTGTTAGTGAGCCATTGATAGTGATGCCTTGTTACTAAGAACCTGGTCAGTGAGGCCTTGAAAGTGAGGCCTTGTCAGCAAGGTCCTGGCTAGTGAGGCCTTTACAGAGAGGCCTTGTCAGTAGGAACCTGATCAGTGAGGCCTTGACAATGAGGCCTTGTCAGTAAGGACCTGGTCAGCGAGGCATTGACAATGAATCATTGTCAGTAAGGACGTGGTCAGTGACGCCTTGAGAGTGAGGCCTTGTCAGTAAGGAGCTGGTCAGTGAGGCCTTGACAGTGAGGTCTTGTCCGTAAGGACCTGTAGTGTAGGGCCTTGACAGTAAAGACTTGTCAGTAAGGACCTGGTCAGTGAGGCCTTGACAGTGAGGCCTTGTCAGTAAGTTCCTGGTCAGTGCGGTGTTGACAGTGAGGTCTTTTCAGTAAGCTCGTGTTCAATGAAGCCTTGACAGTGAGGTCTTGTCATTAAGCACCTGATGACTGAGGCCTTGACAGTGAGGCCCTGTCACTAAGCTCTTGGTGAGTGAGGCCTTGACAGTGAGGCCTTGTTACAAAGGTCCTCATCAGTGAGGCCTTGACAGTGAGGCATTGTTAGTAAGCTCTTGGTCAGTGAGGTCCTGGTCGGTGAGGCCTACACAGTGAGGCCTTGGCAGTAAGGACCTGATCAGTGAGGCCTTCACAATGAGGCCTTGTCAGTAAGGACTTGGTCAGTGAGGCCTTGACAGTGAGGCATAGTCAGTAAGACGTGGTCAGTGAGGCCTTGACAATGAGGACTTGTCAGTAAGGACCTGATCAATGAGGCCTTGACAGTGAGGCCTTGTTCACTAAGGACCTGGTGAGTGGGGACTTGACAGTGAGGCCCTGTCACTAAGCTCTTGGTGAGTGAGGCCTTGACAGTGAGGCCTTGTTACAAAGGTCCTCATCAGTGAGGCCTTGACAGTGAGGCATTGTTAGTAAGCTCTTGGTCAGTGAGGTCCTGGTCGGTGAGGCCTACACAGTGAGGCCTTGGCAGTAAGGACCTGATCAGTGAGGCCTTCACAATGAGGCCTTGTCAGTAAGGACTTGGTCAGTGAGGCCTTGACAGTGAGGCATAGTCAGTAAGACGTGGTCAGTGAGGCCTTGACAATGAGGACTTGTCAGTAAGGACCTGATCAATGAGGCCTTGACAGTGAGGCCTTGTTCACTAAGGACCTGGTGAGTGGGGACTTGACAGTGAGGCCTTGTCAGTAAGGATCTGGTCAATGAGGCATTGAGAGTGAGACCTTGTCAGTAAGCTCCTTGTCAGTGAGGCGTTACAGTGAGGTCATTTCAGTAAGCTCCTGCTCAGTGAGGCCTTGACAGTGAGGCCTTGTCATTAAGTACCTGATATGTGAGGCCGTGCCAGTGAGGCCCTGTCAGTAAGCTCCTGGTGAGTGAGGCCTTGACGGTGAGGCCCTGTCAGTAAGCTCCTGGTGAGTGAGACCTTGACAGTGAGGCCTTGTTACAAAGGTCCTTGTTAGTGAGGCCTTGACAGTGATGCCTTGTTTCTAAGGACCTGGTCAGTGTGGCCCTGACAGTGTGGCGTTGTCAGCAAGGTCCTGGTTAGTGAGGCCTTTACAGTGAGGCCTTGTCAGTAAAGACCTTATCAGTGAGGTCTTGACTGTGAAGCCTTGTCAGTAAGGATGTAGTCAGTGAGGCCTTGACAGTGAGTCATTGTCAGTAAGGACGTGGTCAGTGACGCCTTGACAGTGAGGTCTTGTCAGTAAGGACCTGTTCAGTGAGGCCTTGACAGTGAGGCCTTGTCAGTAAGGACCTGGTAAGTGGGGCCTTGAGAGTGGGGCCTTCTCAGTAAGGACCTGGGCAGTGAGGTCTTGACAGTTGGCTTTATCAGTAAACTCCTGTCCAGTGAGATGTTGCGAGTGAGGCCTTTTCAGTAAGTTCTTGTTCAGTGAGGTCTTGACAGTGAGGCCTTGTCATTAAGCACCTGATGAGTGAGGCCTTGATAGTGAGGCCCGCTCAGTAAGCACCAGGTGAGTGAGGCCTTGACAGTGAGGTCATGTCAGTGAGGTCCTCTCCAATGAGGCCTGGACAGTGAGGTCTTGTCAGTAAGCTCCTGATCAGTAAGCTACTGGTCAGTGAGGCCTAGACAGTGAGGCCTTATCAGTAAGCTCCTGGTCAGTGAGACCTTGTCAGTGAGGTCTGGTAAGTGAGGCCTAGACAATGAGGCCTTGTCAGTGAGGTCCTGGTCAGTGAGGCCTTCACAGTGAGCCTTGTCAGTAAGATTTTGGTCAGGGAGGCCTTGAGAGTGAGACTGTGTCAGTGAGGTCCTGGTCAGGAAGGCCTAGACAGTAAGGCTTTGTCAGTGAGCTCCTGGTCAGTGAGGCATTATCAGTGAGGTCCCGGTGAGTGAGGCCTTGACAGTGAGGTCTTGTCATTAAGGACCTGGTCATTGAGGTCTTGTCAGCAAGGTCCTGGTTAGTGAGGCTTTTACAGTGAGACCTTGTCAGTAAGGACCTGGTCAGTGGGGCCTTGACAGTGAGGCCTTGTCAGTAAGCTCCTGGTCAGTGAGGCATTGCCAGTGAGGCCTTTGCAGTAAGCTCCTGTTCAGTGAGGCCTTGACAGTGAGGCCTTGTCATTAAGTACCTGATGAGAGAGGCCTTGACAGTGAGGCCCTGTCAGTAAGCTCTTGGTGAGTGAGGCCTTGATAGTGAGACATTAACAGTGAGGCGTTGTTACAAAGGTCCTAATAAGTGAGGCCTTGACAGTGATTCCTTGTTACTAAGGACCTGGTCAGTGAGACCTTGACAGTGAGGCCTTGTCAGCAAAGTCCTGGTCAGTGAGGCGTAGACAGTGAGGCCTTGTCAGTAAGCTCCTGGTCAGTGAGGCCTTGAGAGTGAAACCTTGTCAGTAAGAACCTGGTCAGTGAGGCCTTTACAGTGAGGCTTCATCAGTGCGGACCTGTTCAGTGAGGCCTTGACAGTGAGGCTTTGTCAGTAAGACCTCATCACTGAGCCCTTGACAGTGAGGCCTTGTTAGTAAGCTCCTGGCTAGTGAGGCCTTGACAGTGAGGCCATGTCAACAAGGACCTGGTCAGTGAAGTCTTGACAGTGAAGCCTTGTCAGTGAGCTCCTGGTCAGTGAGGCATTATCAGTGAAGTCCTGGTCAGTGAGGTCTTGACAGTGAGGCCTTGTCAGTGATCTCCTTTTCAGTGAGGCCTTGAGAGTGATTCCTTGACAGTGAGGCCTTGTCAGTAAGACCTGATCAGTGAGGTCTTGTCAGTAAGGACCTGGTCAGTGAGGCATTGACTGTGAGTCATTGTCAGTAAGGACCTCGTCACTGAGCCCTTGACAGTGAGGCCTTGTCAGTAAGGACCTGGTCAGTGAGGCCTTGACAGTGAGGCCTTGTCAGTAAGGACCTGGTGAGTGAGGCCTTGACAGTGAGTTCTTGTCATTAAGGACCTGGTCAGTGAGGCCTTGTCAGTAAGCTCCTTTTCAGTGAGGCCTTGACAGTGATTCCTTAACAGTGAGGCTTTGTCAGTAAGACTTTATCAGTGAGGCCTTGACAGTCAGGCTTTGTCAGTAAGGACCTGGTCAGTGAGGCATTGACTGTGAGTCATTGTCAGTAAGGACCTGGTCAATGATGCCTTGACAGTGAGGCCTTGTCAGTAAGGACCTGGTCAGTGAGGCCTTGAGAGTGAAGCCTTGTCAGTAGACTCCTGGTCAGTGAGGCATTGACAGTGAGGCCTTTTCAGTAAGGTCCTGTTCAGTGAGGCCTTGACAATGAGGTCTTGTCATTAAGCACCTGATGAGTGACGCCTTAGCAGGGAGGCCTTTCCAGTAAGCTCCTGGTGAGGGAGGCCTTGACAGTGAGGGCTTGTTACTACGGTCCTTGTTAGTGAGGCGTTGACAGTGATGCCTTGTTACTAAGGACCTGGTCAGTGAGGCCTTGACAGTGTGGCCTTGTCAGTAGACTCCTGATCAATGAGGCCTTGACAGTGAGGCTTTGTCAGTGAAGTCCTGGCCAGTGAGGTTGTGATAGTGAGGCCTTGTCAGTAAGCTCCTGGTGAGTGAGGCCTTGACAGTGAGGTCTGGTCAGTGAGGTCCCGGTCAGTGAAGCCTTGACAGTGAGACCTTGTCAGTAAGGACCTGGTCAGTGAGGCCTTCACAGTGAAGCCTTGTCAATAAGTACCTGAGCAGTGATGCCTTGACAGTGAGGCCTTGTCAGTAAGGACCTGGTAGGTGAGGCCTTGACAGTGAGGCCTTATCAGCAAGGACCTGATGAGTGGGGCCTTGATAGTGAGGCCTTGTCAGTAAAGACCTGGTCAATGAAGCATTGAGAGCGAGGCCTTGTCAGTAAGCTCCTGGTCAGTGAGGCATTGACAGTGAGGCCTTGTTACAAAGGTCCTTGTTAGTGAGGCCTTGACAGTGAGGTCTTGTCATTAAGCACCTGATGAGTGAGGCCTTGACAATGAGGTCTTGTCATTAAGCACCTGATGAGTGAGGCCTTGACAGTGAGGATTTTTCAGTAAGCTCCTGGTGAGTGAGGCCTTGACAGTGAGGACTTGTTACTAAAGTCCTTGTTAGTGAGGTGTTGACAGTGATGCCTTTTTAATAAGGACTTTCTCAGTGAGGCCTTGACAGTAAACTCCTGATCAGTGAGGCCTTGACAGTGAGACTTTGTCAATGTAGTTCTGGCCAGTGAGGTTGTGATAGTGAGGCCTTGTCAATAAGCTCCTGATCAGTGAGGACTTGACCTTGAAGCCTTGTCAGTGAGGTCCTGGTCAGTGAGGCCATCAAAGTGAGGCCTTGTCAATAAGTTTCTCGTCAGTGACACCTTGATAGTGAGGCTATGTCAGTGAGGTCCTGCTCAATGAGGCCTGGACAGTGAGGTCTTGTCAGTAAGCTCCTGGTCAGTGAGACCTTGTCAGTGAGGTCGTGGTAAGTGAGGCCTTGACAATGAGGCCTTGTCAGTGAGATCGTGGTCAGTGAGGCCTTGACAGTGAGGCCTTGTCAGTAAGCTCTTGTTCAGTGAGACCTTGAGAGTGAGACTATATCAGTGAGTCCTAGATAGTGAGGCTTTGTCAGTACGGACCTGGTCAGTGAGGCCTGAAGAGTGAGACCTCGTCAGTAAGCTCCTTGTCAGTGAGGCCTTGACAGTGAGGACTTGTCACTGAGTTCCTGGTCAGTGAGGCCTTGACAGTGAGTCCTTGTCAGTAAGCTTCTGGTCAGTGAGGACTTGACAGTGAAGCCTTATCAGTAAGGACCTGATCTGTGATGGCTTCACAGTGATGAATTGTCAATTATCTCTTGCTCAGTGAGACCTTGACAATGAGGCCTTGTCAGTAAGGTCCTGGTCGGTAACGCCTTGACAGTAAGGCCTTGTCAGTAAGTTCCTGGTCCGTGAAGCCTTGACAGCGAGGCCTTGTCAGTTTGGTCTTGGTCAGTAAGACCTTGACAGTGAGGCCTTGTCAGTAAGCTCCTGGTCAGTGACGCCTTGACAGTGAGGCCTTGTCAGTAAGTTCCTGGTCAGTGAAGTCTTGACATTGAGGCCTTGTCAGTTAGGTCTTGGTCAGTAAGACCTTGAGAGTGAAGTCTTGTCATTGAGTTCCAGCTCATTGAGGCCTTGACAGTGTGGTCTTGTCAGTAGGCTCCTGGTCAGTTAGGCCTTGACAGTGAGGCCTTGTCAGTTATTCCCTGGTCAGTGAGGCCTTGTCAGTAAGCTCCTTTTCAGTGAGGCCTTGACAGTGAGGCCTTGTCACTAAGTTCCTGGTCAGTGAGGCCTTGTCAGTGAGACTTTGTCAGTAATCTCCTGGTCAGTGATGCCTTGACAGTGAAGCCTTGTCAATAAGGACCTGATCAATGAGGGCTTGACCGTGGTGCATTGTCAGTTAGCTCCTGGTCAGTGAGACCTTGACAGTGAGGCCTGGTCAGTGAGAGCTCAACAGTGAGGCTTGTCGGTGAGCTCCTGGTCAGCGAGACTTTGACAGTGAAGCCTTGTCAGTAAGGGCCTGGTGAGTGAGGCCTTGCGAGTGAGACCTTGTCAGTAAGGACCTGCTCAGTGAGGCCTTGATAGTGAGCCCTTATCGGTAAGCTCCTTGTCAGTGAGGACTTGACAGTTGGAACCTGTCAGTGAGGTCCTGGTCAGTGAGGCCTTGACGGAGAGGCCCTGTCAGTGAGCTCCTGGTCAATAAGGCCTTGACAGTTAGGCTTTGTCACTAAGCTCCTACTCAGCAAGGTCTTGACCGTGAGGCCTTGTCAGTGAGGACCTGGTCACTGAGTCCATCAGAATGAGGCCCTGTCACTAAGCTCCTGGGGAGTGAGGCCTTGACAGTGAAAACTTGTGAGTAATCCCCTGGTCAGTGAGTCCTTGACAGCGAGGCCTTGTCACTGAGGTCCTGGTCAGTGAGGCCTTGACAGTGAGGCCTTGTCAGTAAGAACCTGCTCAGTGAGACCTTGACAGTGAGGCCTTGTCAGTAAGGACCTGGTCAGTGAGGCCTTGACAGTGAGGCCTTGTCAGCAAGGACCTGGTCAGTGAGGCCTTTTCAGTAAGCTCCTGGTGAGTGAGGCCTTGACAGTGAGGCCTTGTTACAAAGGTCCTTGTTAGTGAGGCCTTGACAGTGATGCCTTGTTACTAAGGACCTGGTCATTGAGGCCTTGTCAGTGAGGTCCTGATCAATGAAGCCTTGACAGTGATGCCTTTTCAGTGAAGTCCTGACCATTGAGGTTGTGATAGTGAGGCATTGTCAGTGAACTCCTGGTTAGTGAGGCCTTGACAGTGAGGCCTTGTCAGCAAGGTCCTGGTTAGTGAGGACTTTAGAGTGAGGCCTTGACAGTGAGGCCTTGTTACTAAAGTCCTTGTTAGGGAGGGTTGACAGTGATATCTTTTTAATAAGGACCTGCTCAATGAGGTCTTGACAGTGAGGCCTTGTCAGTAAACTCCTGATCAGTGAGGCCTTGACAGTGAGGCCTTGTCAGCAAGGTCCTGGTTAGTGAGGCCTTGACAGTGAGGCCTTGTCAATAAGGACCTGATTAGTGAGGCCTTGACAGTGAGGCCTTGTCAGTAAGGACCTGGTCATTGAGGCGTTGACAGTGAGGCCTTTTCAGTAAGCTCCTGTTCAGTGAGACCTTGACAGTGAGGCCTTGTCATTAAGCACCTGATGAGTGAGGCCTTGACAGTGAGGCCCTGTCACTAAGCTCCTGGTGAGTGAGGCCTTGACAGTGAAGCCTTGACAGTGAGGCCTTTTTACAAAGGTTCTTGTTAGTGAGGCCTTGACAGTGATACCTTGTTACTAAGGTCCTTGTTAGTGAGACCTTGACAGTGATGCCTTGTTACTAAGGACCTGGTCAGTGAGGCCTTGTCAGTAAGCTCCTGATCAGTGAGGCTTTGATAGTGAGGCCTTGTCAGTGAAGACCTGGTCAGTGAGGTTGTGATAGTGAGTCCTTGTCAGTAAGCTGCTTATGAGTGAGGCCTTGACAGTGAGGTCTGGTCAGTGAGGTCCTGGTCAGTGAGGCCTTGACAGTGAGACCTTGTCAGTAAGGACCTGGTCAGTGAGGTGTTGACAGTGAGGCCTTCTCTGAATGGTCCTGCTCAGTGAGGCCTTGACAGCGAAGCCTTGTCATTAACTCCTGGTCAGTGAGGCCTTAACAGTGATGCCTTGTCAGTAATCTCCTGGTCAATGAGGCCTTGACAGTGAGGCCTTGTCAGTGAGGTCCAGGTCAGTGAGGCCTTGTCAGTAAGGACCTGGTTTGTGAGACCTTGACAGTGAGGCCTTGTCAATAAGGACCTGGTCAGTGAGGCCTTGACAGTGAGGCCTTGTCAGTTTTTCCCTGGTCAGTGAAGCCTTGATAGTGAGACCTTGTCAGTAAGGACCTGGTCAGTGAGCCCTTGTCAGTAAGCTCCTGATCAGTGAGGCCTTGACCTTGAGGCCTTGTAAGTGAGGTCCTGGTAAATGATGTCTAGACAGTGAGGCCTTGTCAGTGAGGTCCTGGTCAATGAAACCTTGACAGTGAGGCCTTGTTTGTAAGCTCTTGGTCAGTGAGGCCTTGAGAGTGAGACTCTGACAGTGAGGTCTAGTCAGTGAGGCCTCGACAGTGATGCCTTCTCAGTAAGCTCCTGGTCAGTGACGCCTTGACAGAGAGACCTTGTCAGAAAGGACCTGGTCAGTGAGGCCTTGACAGTGGGGCCTTGTCAGTAAGCTCCTGGTCGGTGAGGACTTGACAGTGAAGCCTTGTCAGTAAGGACCTGATCAGTGACGGCTTCACAGTGATGAATTGCCAGTTATCTCCTGCTCAGTGAGACCTTGACATTGAGACCTTATCAGTAAAGCCGTGGTCATTGAGGCCTTGACAGTTAGGCCTTGTCAGTAAGGACCTGGTCAGTGAGGCCTTGACAGTGAGGCCTTGTCAGTGTGGTGCTGGTAAGTGAAGCCATGACAGTGTGATGTTGTAAGTAAGCTCCTGGTCAGTGAGGCCTTGGAAGTGAGGCCTTTTCAGTGTGGTTCTGGTCTGTGAGGTCATGAGAGTGAGGCGTTGTAAGTAAACTCCTGCTCCGTGAGGCCTTGAGAGTGAGGCTTTGTCAGTTAGCTCCTGGTCAGTGAGGCCTTGTCAGTGAGGTCATGGTCAGTGAGGCCTTGACAGTGAATTCTTGTCAGTATGCTCCTGGTCAGTGAGACCTTGACAGGGAGGTCTTGTCAGTAAGCTTCTGGTCAGTGAGGCCTTGACAGTGAGACTTTGTCAGTAAGCTGCTGGTCAGTGAGGACTTGAGAGTGAGGTCTTGACAATGAGATCTTGTCAATAAGTTCCTGGTCTCTGAGACCTTGACATTGAGGCCTTGTTATTAAGGACCTGGTCAGTGAGGCCTTGACAGTGAGGCCTTGTCAGTAAAGACGTGGTCAGTAAGGCCTTGACAGTGAGGCCTTGTCAGTAAAGACCTGGTCAGTGAGGCCTTGACAATGAGGCCTCGTCAGTGAAGTCCTGGTCAGTGAGGCCTTGACTGTGAGGACTTCTCAGTGAGCTCCTGGTCAATGAGGCCTTGACAATGAGGCCTTGTCAGTAAGGACCTGGTCAGTGAGGCCTTGACAGTGAGGCTTTGTCAGTAAGGACCTGGTCAGTAAGGCCTTGACAGTGAGGCCTTGTCAGTAAAGACCTGGTCAGTGAGGCCTTGACAATGAGGCCTTGTCAGTGAGCTCCTGGTCAGTGAGGCCTTGACAGTGAGGCCTTGTCAGTGAGCTCCTGGTCAGTGAGGTCTTGTCAGTGAGCTTCTGGTCAGTGAGGTCTTGACAGTGAAGACTTGTCAGTAAGGGCCTGGTCAGTGGGGCCTTGAGACCACTTGGCTCAAGCCAAGGAGTTGAAGACCAGCCTGGGCAGCATAGTGAAACTCCATTTCTACCAAAAAAAAAAAAATCAAAATTAATTGAGTGTGACAGCATGCACCCATAATCTCAGCTGCTCAGGAGGCGGAGGTGGGAGGATTGCTTGAACCTGGGAGTTCGAGGTTGCACTGAGCTCTGATTGCACCACTATACTCCAGCCTAGGTGATAGAGACCCTGTCTCAAAAACATTCGAATTCCCACGTAATAACTTCTACAACACCAATATACCATGTAACCATCTCCCTGGTAAGCTCAATTGTTTACTGGTCAAGGCACAGAACATGAAGATATTATGAGGCACACGCAGCAACTAAACCTGCATGAATTTTTATCTTTTGCTAAAATGAGATTTGAGTGAACTAAATAAAACCACCGTGAGTGTTCAAAGGAAAATATTTTTCAAGTGAACTGAAACAAAAACTAAAATCTATGAAATGCAGCCAAAATAATGATGGTAAGTAAGTTTATAGCACAAAAGGCGCATGTTTGAAAAAAGTAAGGTCTCAGGTCCATAATCTAAGCTTCTATCTTCAACCCAAAGACAGTAAAAGTACATCATAATGAGCACAAATCAAAGAAATTGAAAACAGAAACGAGAAAACTCAAGTCACACCAAAAGCCTACATATAAAAATTCCCTAGGAATCTACAAAAGTCAGTCCTAGATCCAACAGCTGAGTTTAGCCAAGTCCCAGCACACAGTCAAATCTTTCTCTACATATGGGCAATTAGTACTTGGGACCTAAATTTTAAAAACAACACAGTCACAGTAGCTATATAAAAAGCAGTTAAGTATAAATCTAACAAAACACACAGATGATGTGTATGAAGAAAACCACAAAACGCTGAAGAAAGAAAAGACCTACGTCAACTGAGCCACAAGTCCAAGGAGAAGCGGCATCGTGGTCAAGAGGTCAGTTCTCTCCACATTAACCAATAGACTTACCATAATTCCAGCATAAACCCTGCCAGGACACCGACCTGCAGACTTACAATTCCTGCATAAATCCCACCAGGACACTGACCTGAAGACTTACAATTCCAGCATAAATCCTGCCAGGACTTTCTGTAGATAAGACAAGCTAAAAGTCATATGAAAGGGAAAGAAACAGAG
Organism: Rhinopithecus roxellana; assembly: GCF_007565055.1. Lineage (NCBI taxonomy): Eukaryota > Metazoa > Chordata > Mammalia > Primates > Cercopithecidae > Rhinopithecus > Rhinopithecus roxellana. Next base: position 40,733,593 of record NC_044561.1, on the reverse strand, counting down.
GACAACAAACATTCCAATTAAAAAATTATAAAGATCGAACAGACACTTCAATGAAGTGGATGGACGTAAGCACTAGGAAACTAACAGAACTGCCCACAAAAGAGAGACAGTGCTACTATACATAAATGTAACAAAATAAAACTACAGGGGAGAAACAAATGGAACCAAGGGCTACAAAGATTATCTTAAAGCTGGCAGAAAACCTCAGAAGGGTTGCTTGCGTCTTTCTCTGAGAGTGCCACCTGACCACCCAGGAGACATCGCTGGCAGACCCAGAACTGGTGGACACTAACCACAGCTTCCACACTGAGAGGGAGGGTTCATCTGAAGAACATCCAGAGATATCTCTTCAGCTCTTACCCTTCTGCTGTGAAGCACGGAGTTACGTTTGACGGCCTCTATTCGCACCCTGAGGTCTGCATTTGTAATCCACTTTTTACATCTTTCAGGACAGGACAATCCTTCTTTGTTCCCTACCATTTTCCTCACAGTTCTATACAGACCTCAAAAACTCTGCCGCCTACATCAGATGTTTTGTCTAAACCCATTACTGTGACTTAACCTAAATTTACCACCATACTTTTCAATTCCAAGTCCAAAGACTTATTTCCACAGTAATTATTTTACTCAGAAATTAAACTCCAGCTTCCTGATCACACTTGAAGTCAACTGCTTTCAACTTCTGTGTTATAGATACAACTGATCTAATTCTGTAAACAAAGGATTTCATGGAAATACTCTCTTCCTCTCACAACACATGCAGGCATCACCTGCAGCCTTCAATCCAACTCCCTGCCCACCCAGAGCATGAAAGAGCAACAAAGAGTATTTATCCCCATCTCCTTGGGCTGGAGACCCACAGCATATCAATCACTGTCAAATCACTGTTGCACAAAAATCAGTTCCAATGCCCCATGGAGAATAAAGGTCATGCTGGAAGCCGAGGCTGGCCTCCTACTGATACCTTGCTACCACGGAACTATTCCAGGCATGAACCACTTGCAAGTCCTGGGGGACAAAGCCAGCATGCAATGTTGCCATTAGACCTGCGAGTAGGATCCCTAGCATGGCCACGTTAGTCTGGGAGAGTGAGGACAGGACTTGGAAGCTGCAGCATGACCATGCAGAGAAGCACCCATGGCTCCATGACCAAGTCTGACCGTGCAGAGAAGCACCCACAGGCTCTGTGACCAAGTCACAAGTAACGAGATGAGATGCTTCTTGTGTTCCCGTGTTTTGTCACTTTGCCACTAAAAATTTAGTACATCTTCCTTTTTCCTAAGAAAGCACAAGGCCTGAGTAACAAGTGGCCACTAACCTGTTCTTTTCAGCCTCATAACAGAAGGCAACAGCTGCATAAACCAAATCACTAGAACACCACACTTCATGGCTGCATCACAGCTTTTATTGCATGTCAAACCCTCAGCTCCAAGTGGCACTGACATGAAATCGTACTCAAAGAGAACAGGTGAGCTCTTCAATCTCCATTTCTTAATACTAAAAGCCGTTTCTCTATGAGCTCATGTGACGCAGTGTTAGGTTCATTCATTCATTCAATAAAACCACCATGAGCCCACGTGATCCCCACCCTGACCTCCGAGGGACACTGTTCTGCTGGGACCTGTGTCCACTCCCACATTACTGCAGCCCAGCACTCTTCCTGGAACCGTGCACACCTACCCAAAAGAAAACCGTACAGAGAACAGCAACACGTCCAGTCATGTTCGGAGGAGCAATTCCAATCACTGATGTTTTAAGGCAACAGACTAATAACTGGCATCTCATCAATACAGAGTTATTAACTTTCCAGCAGTGTCTCTAGTCCCTTCACAAGGATACACAGATATATATGCAGGAGTCATCTTAGGAGTTAAAAAGATGCTGTTCAGGGAAACAGGAGAAATCAAAACGCTTGAGGAATGGACAGGGGAATGTCCACCTTCTACTGCCACAATTTGTGTCTCAGTGATCAAGCCAAGGTTCTCAACCTTTCCAATCAGTTAACCTCCTGCCTGAGGCTCTGGGCTGAACCCCAGCTGTACTTCCTGGCAATAAACAACCTGCCCAGCTGTGAGCTCTGTGTGCATCTGACACCAGTGGAGATGGAGCCACCTGCCCAGTTGTGCTTCCTGTGGGTGCCCCTGATGCCACAAGAGATGGGGACCACCTGCCCAGCTATATTCCCTCTGGGTGCACCTGAGACTAGTAGGATGCTGCATGAGCCTATACTGACAGCTGCTCCATCACCTCCTGCTGTAAAAGCCGTCGTTCAGAGGTAACAGGACAATGGCGCAGGTTTTTTTTTTTTTTTTTTTTTTTTTTCCTGGAGGAGTAAAGAAACGAGAAATCCAGAGATTTGAGAAATCCAGGGGAATAGAAACGCAGGTGACAAGGAAAAGGAGGCTGTGACATCTACACGACATGACATTTGACAGAATGAGAGTGCACTGGTATTCCCAGAACCACCTCACATGGCACAGCACTGACACGTTTCCCATGTTTGTTACCTTCGGATGACACATTTGAGTAACCTTGACTGCAGGTGGAGAGAGACTCCTGGAGACCAGTTAGAGCCAAGCGTCCCTTATCTCCTGCTTGCAGGACTTCTGCATGAAGCTAACGCATCCAAATGTGCATAAGATTTACGAACAGCACACAAGCTCCATTGTTTGGACAAACAGAGGCAAGATGGCGCAGTTCCGGGTTCTTCACCGTCAACTTTCATGCGCCAGGGAAAGACATGGGTCGACTGCGCAGGTGCAACATGACCTCCGATGGAGAAGAACCGGAACCCGCCTAGCCACGCCTACCGCCCCGCCCTCGACCCGCCTATGTCCCGCCCACTGCCCTCCCACTCCCGGGCCCAGGACATAAAAGCCGCTCCCGGTGGGTGCACAGTGCGAACTTCCTCGGCCCCTCCTTGTACGTGGGACCCAGGAACCTCATCTGAGAACGCCGGAGCGAACTTTCTCGGCCCCTCCTCATGCGCGGGACCCAGGAACCTCGTCCGAGAACGCCGGAGCGAACTTCCTTGTCCCCTGCTCCTGTGTGGACCTAGGAACGTCGCCCAAGAACGCCGGAGCGACTTCGTCGGCCTCCACCGCCGGAGACCGGTGAACCTCGCCCCTCCCTCACATTGGCTTGTAAATAAAGTTTTTTTTGCCTTGCCTACTTACCTTTTCTCTGGCATTTGCTCTGGGGGTCGCATTAAAGCAACTCAGCTGGTGCCGAAACCCGGGAGGAGACCCCTCCTCAGGGCCCCCCAAGGTCTGAGGAGCCTCCTCCTTCCACACCCCAGACGGACCAGGACCTGGACATCACTTTCCCCACCTCCAAGTCTCCTAGGGGTGAGTACCTTTTGCCTCTCTCTCATATTCCTTGGCCAGAAGTCCTGCACAGGCCCAAGGCTTTTTTATTTCTGATCACCAGTTGACCCAGGGAAGTTCCCAAAGGCAGAGACGTCTGCCCAAAGGAACTCCATTCCGTTCCGTGGGAGACCCGTCCAGGACGGAGACGTCCGCCAGGGGGTAATCTCCATACCGTTCCGTGGGAGACCCGTCCAGGATGGAGACGTCCACCTGGAGGTAATCTCCATTCCGGCTCCAGGAGCCTCTCACCGGTCTCTGGTGGCTCCAAAGGACGCTTTGTAGCCAGGTAGAGTTCAGTTTCCATTTCCGCCTATTGGCAAGAGTAAGGCAATGGGAAACCCCCAATCCAAAATACCTAGAGACTCCCCTTTAGGGTGTCTTCTAAAATACCTCAAAACTTTGCAATTAGAACAAGATCTCAGGCGAAAGCCACTGGTGTTCCTCTCCACTGTGGCGTGGCCACAATATAAATTAGACAATCAGTCTCAATGGCCGCCTGAGGGCACTCTAGACCGTAACATTTTAACCAACCTCAGTAGTTTTTGTCAACGCTTAGGCAAGTGGTCCGAAATTAATTATATACAAGGATTTTGGGCCTTGCGTTCTCGTCCGGACCTGTGTGGCCAGTGTTCCTTGGCTCAAGTCATGTTGGCTAGGGACGCAGGCCTGACAAGGTCCGAAAAAGAGGAGTCATCTTTCCTGTCTGATTTGCCCAAAGACCTTACTTCCCCTCCCTCCCTTCCACTCCCGCCATATACCCCACCTCCCCCTCCCGCTTCGGCCCCACCTTCTCTTTCAGCTCCACCTCCCCCTCCCGCTCTCGCAGTTGTCCCACCTCCCTCCTCAGGATCTCCCACCATTGTTGAGGCTACACTTCCCTCCGACCTCTCGGCACTTCCTCCTGGTCATCGTAGTTCGCCTATCTCTGCCCATACCTGCTCTAAAGATTGCCTAACTGCCCCCACTCCTACTCCCACCCTCTCCAACCCCCCTGTGGTCTTAGCACCCTTGCGTGAGGTGGCCGGAGCAGAGGGCATAGTTAGAGTTCATGTACCCTTTTCATTAGCAGATCTTTCAAAGATTGAAGGACGCCTAGGAGATTTTCCTGCCAACCCTACAATTTATACCAAATATTTTTTTTTCCTTTCTTTTTTTTTTTTTTTTTGAGACGGAGTCTCACTCTGTCGCCCAGGCTGGAGTGCAGTGACCGGATCCCAGCTCACTGCAAGCTTCTCCTCCCGTGTTTATGCCATTCTCCCACCTCAGCCTCCCGAGTAGCTGGGACTACAGGCGCCCGCCACCTCGCCCAGCTAGTTTTTTGTATGGTTTTTAGTAGAGACGGGGTTTCACCGTGTTAGCCAGGATGGTCTTGATATCCTGACCTCGTGATCCGCCCACCTCAGCCTCCCAAAGTGCTGGGATTAGAGACTTGAGCCACCGCACCCGGCCTACCAAAGAATTTAGATACCTTTGCCAGGCCTACGATTTAACCTGGCATGATCTCCAGGTTATTCTTACCTCTACTCTAAACCCTGAGGAGCAAGAGCGCATCCTAGTATCCGCCAGGCAGCATGCCAACCAATTACACTTAACAGACCCTGCGTTCCCACTACGGGAACAAGCAGTCCCCTCTGTAGACCCAGGAACTATCAAGTAGGCCAGCCAGGCTGCCAAAGACGAGATATGATAACTCAATGTCTTCTGGCTGGTATGCAGGTGGCCTCAAATAAGGTAGTAAATTTTAATAAACTAAAAGAAATTATTCAAGGTCCAGATGAGAACCCGGCCACATTTTTAAACAGGCTAACTGAGGCTTTAATTCAATACACTCGGTTAGACCCAGCTTCCCCAGCCGGGGCCACTATTCTAGCATCATATTTTATTTCACAATTGGCCTTGGATATTCGGAAAAAACTCCAAAAGGCCTCAAACTCCTATTCAAGACCTAGTCAAGTCGGCCTTCAAGGTCTATAATTCAAGGGAGGAAACGGCTGAGGCCCAATGACAGGCCCACCTAAAGCAGAAGGTACAGCTCCAGACTCAAGCTTTAGTTGTTGCTTTGCAGCCTAGCCGTAACCCAAAACTGGAGAGCAAAACCCCTGGAGGCTCAAAGACAATAAAAGGGGCTTGCTATAAATGCAGTAACCCAGGGCATTGGGCTAATAGATGTCCCCAGAGTCCCCAAACGCCTGAGCCAGTGCAGCCGTGCTAGAAGTGCGGAGTAGCTAGACACTGGGCTAAAAAGTGTCCTAACCCTCGTCTGCCAACAACTCCTTGTCCAGCATGCCATGAGGAAGGGCACTGGAAGTCTGACTGCCCCACCCTGAAAACGGGCATGGCGCATCAACGTGATGTCCCCTCTCAGGACCCTGGGAGCTCCTTCCAGCTCTTACATCTGGATAACGACTCAAGGTGCCGGGACTCGGGGACCCCCATCACCCTCGCCGAGCCGCGGGTAACTCTCCTGGTAGCGGGTAAGACAATTTTTTAATTGACAGCGGGGTTACCTACTCTGTTTTGCCATCTTTCGAAGGGCCTAGCCTTCCCTCCAATATTTCTGTTGTAGGAGTCAATGGCTCCCCGTCCAGCCCTCGAAAAACCCCACCCCTTAATTGCTGCCTGGCCAACAACTATTTTGCACACTCGTTCCTCATTATCCCCTCATGCCCCACTCCCCTTCTGGGGCGAGATGTTTTAAGTCAACTGAAAGCCTGTATCTCCATCCCTACTAGCGCCCCCCACCCTACCCGCCATCTGCTTCTAGTATTGACTAACTCAAATGACTCCAACAATCCTACTAACCCTTTCCCGATTTCCCCATTCCTATCGACCCCCAAGTGTGTGACACCTCCACTCCTGTTGTGGCGGACCATCATCCACCAGTACTTATAAAACTTAAGAAACCATCTCAGTTTCCAACCTACCCAGGGTTCTCTCTCTCTCCACAGCACTTACGAGGACTAAAACCAATCATGACTAGGTTACTCAGCCAACACATCCTCATCCCCATTCATTCTCCCAGTAACACCCCAATCCTACCTGTAAAGAAGGCAGATGGAACTTTTCGGTTAGTGCAGGATCTTTGTCTTATCAATGAAGCTGTTTGTCCCACCCATCCGGTAGTTCCCAACCCCTATACGCTTTTTTCTCTCATTCCACCTAATACAACACACTTTACTGTATGGATCTAAAAGATGCATTTTTCACTTCCCCTGCACCCAGATTGTCAGTTTCTTTTTGCTTTTACATGGAAAGACCCAGACACCCATACCTCCATCCAACTGACATGGACAGTGCTTCCCCAAGGGTTCCAAGACAGCCCCCATTTCTTTGGGCAGGCCCTAGCAAAAGACTTAGCCTCCTGTCCTCTTACCAAGAGTAAAATTCTCCAATATGTAGATGACCTTTTACTCTGTAGTCCCACGGGACAGGACTCTCTTTTAAACACTGCGATCCTCCTTAATCATCTAGGATCCAAAGGTTACTGAATATCCAAACACAAAGCTCAACTCGCACAACAATGTGTCATATATTTAGGTATTGAGATCACTCCTATGATGCACTCATTACTACAGACCGCTTAACTCTAATACAAAATCTTTCTCCTCCTCAAGACGCTAAGGAAATTCAATCCTTCCTAGGCCTAGTAGGATTTTTCAGACACTGCATTCCTAGTTTTGGAATCTTGGCTAAGCCTCTATATGCAGCTGTCAAGGAGACTCCCCAAGGACCTTTGTCTAAACCAAAGTTAATCTATAAACATTTCACTCACCTGAAAAACTGCCTTCTCTCACATCCTACTCTCTCACTCCCAGACTTCCAACGCCCCTTCCAGCTTTTCACAGATGAAAGACAAAAAGTTGCAGTGGGTCTTTTAGCCCAATCTATAGGCGCCACCTACCGCCCCGTGGCATATCTATCTAAACAATTAGACCCCACTGTACAAGGGTGGCAGCCCTGTCTTTGGGCCCCAGCAGCAGCAGCCTGTCTAACACAAGAAGCAAAGAAACTCATTAGGGGTGGTAACCTAACAGTCTTCTCTACTCACCACCTTCAAGATCTTATTGCCCACAGAAGTATTAGCCATTTAACCCCGTCCAGACTCCAACTCTTTCACCTCTTATTCATAGAGGACTCCACCATTGCCCTAGGAGTCTGTTCCTCTCTGAATCCAGCAACCCTACTTCCTGACCCTCTCAGAACACTCCTGACCCTACTGAACACTCCTGTCCAGAACTTTTAGAGGCCCAACCACCTAGTCACTTACATTTACATGACCAGCTATTGGAAGGCTCACAGTTAACCCTATTTGTGGATGGCAGCTCTTTTATAAATTCTCTAGGAAACAGACAGGCAGGATACACGGTAGTTATATCTTTTGCTGTCCTGGAAGCTAAGCCTTTACCACAAGGAACAACATCACAGCAGGCAGAACTTATCGCACTAACTAGGGCTCTCCTCCTATCCAGAGGAAAAACGGTAAACATATACACAGACTCCAAGTATGCCTTCTTGATTGCACACACCCACTCTGTCATCTGGAAAGAGAGAGGGTTCCTAACCACCAGTGGTACCCCTATAGTCAACAAAAAACAGATACTCAAACTGCTAGACACTTTATCAGCGCCTTCCAGAGCAGCCATCAGACACTGTAAAGGTCATCAGACTCCATCTAACTCGGTGGCGGCTGGCAATAACTTTGCCGACAACACTGCCAAGTCGGCAGCCAGATTCTCCACTCCCACGCTTCCCTCTATTTGTTTTCTCTCTCCTCAATACACCCCTACTTATACCCAAGAGGAAAAGACCAAACTATTACAAGATTCAACAGCCAAACTAGTCACAGACAATTGGATTTACCTCAATAATAAATTAGTTATTCCTGAAACTCAACTGCACACCATTCTAAAAGACACACATAATTCCCTACACAGAGGACCCAAAGCTTTATATAACCTCCTAAGCCCCCTCATTCACTGCCCCACACTCATGAAACACCTAATTATAATCAACCGACAGTGTTCCACATGTCTCAAGTCAAACCCTCAAGGGGCATTGCGCAACCCCCATCCGAGCCATCAACTCAGAGGGCACCAACCAGGTGAAGATTGGCAAATTGACTTTACCCACATGCCAAGCCATAAAAAATTCAAATATCTCTTAACCCTCGTTGATACTTTTTCAGGATGCATAGAAGCCTATCCTACTACAGGAGAAACCGCCAATATAGTTGAATCCATACCCACTGAACACATTATTCCTAGGTTTGGCCTCCCACTCACTCTCTAGTCTGACAATGGCCCAGCGTTCATCTCCAAGGTAGTCCAACAGGTGGCAGCCCTCCTACACATCACCTGGACACTCCACATCCCTTATAGACCTCAGTCTTCTGGTAAAGTAGAGAAGGCCAACGGGCTCATTAAGCAGCAACTCACCAAACTCTCCCTCGAGACTCGACAATCATGGGTAACTCTCCTTCCCCTGACCCTAACCCGGCTGTGAGCAGGCCCAAGGAGTCCAACAGGCCTCAGTCTGTTTGAATTAGTTTACGGCCGGCCCCTCTCCCTCCAGCAGTTACCCACCCATTCTTCCCTGCTGGCAACTTATCTCCCATACCTCACCCTCTTGAGACAACTCCTGAGACAACATGCAGAACTAGCACACCCCTCTCCAACAGACACCTATAGCCCACATCTCTCTCTCAGCCCAGGAGACCAAGTGTACTTAAAAAATATCCAAGCCAAAGACCTTCAGCCTAGGTGGAAAGGCCCCTATACTGTCCTCCTATCCACATACACACAGCCAAAGTTCTAGGACACACGCACTGGGTCCATATATCACAATTAAAAAAGGCCCCCACACAAGACAATCAGTGGAAATCTACTAGACTTACCCTTACCCGTCTCAAATTCACCAAACTCTCTCAACCACCACACGTTCCCTGACCCCTTGTGCTTATCTCGATTTCTCACCATACTCTATATAAACATAACAGAATTCCAATATCTTACCCCAGATCCCTACTTGCCTCCAGATAATAGCCCATCACAGTGGTTCTCCCGCTTACCTTTATAGAACATCTTCAGTGACAAGGTGTACCCTGTGATTACACTGAAGATGAAGTACTATTTCATACTTATATTAATATCTTTTTCTTGCATTTCAATCTCTATTACTAACCCAACTTTCATATGGAGATTCTCTATAGTTGAAACTTGGTCACACAAAAATAAACAGCACTCACAGCTACAAGGCACTGCTGACTGTCCCCTTCAGGCTGCCAACCCCATCTTACTATAAATTTCACCCTATCGTGTTGCAGTGCGGCCGGAGCTAAGGCTCTCTGCTTCCTGCATGATTAGACACATTACAATTGTAAGACTTACTGGAAACAAAAGAACCTAGGATGCCCTTATATTTATTGTAAGATCCATTATGCAACCTTGAGACAGACAAAACCCACTGCTCTCTTCACCATTGCGAATCAACGAACCCCCCTTCAATACCAATTAAATATCAAGGACCCATGTGACCCCCGATGGGCAGACGGAGTCAAAGGTGGACTCTACACAGGCTACACAATCCTTAGTTCATATCCCATGGCTACTCTCCTGATAAAAAGAACACTTGTCCAGCAAAAATCCCTTCCTCAAAACATGCAAGCCCTACAGAATTTAACCTTAGCCATACAAGCACAAGGACAGGCCTTACAAGATCAATTACACTCCTCCAATAAGGACCCCTTCTCATGGTTAAAACTAGTCGGTCAAGGGTTAAACCTAACATGGGCAGCCAACCTAACAAATCTCTCCCACTCTTTCCTCTGCGCGGCCCTTGAAAAAGCCCTCTTAGTGGCAGTCCCCTTACCTACTGCTTTCAGGGCTACAACTAACTCCATAGGCACCTCCCAAAAACCGTTCTTACTCCAAGTCCCACTATACCAAAGCCCAGAAAGTCCAATCCTTCCTTTCTGCTACTCTACCCCAAACACCTCCTGCTGTAACTATACCCAGCCACCCACTAAGACCCAGACGGCTCCCATCGGAGGTTATTTCTGGTGCAACAAAACCCTCTTCAAGGTTCTTAATCACATATCCATTGGTCAATCGCTTTGTGTCCCAGTGTCCCTAGTACCTAGTTTAACCTTATATAGCAAAGCAGAAGTAGCTGAACTCGTCATACAATTTAACCCTCCTCCTAATGATCTCCAAAAATGGGCTGTCTTCCTTCCCCTTGTCATCGGAGTCTCCCTGGCTGCCTCCTTAGTGGCATCAGGGCTTGGAACTGGGGCACTTACCCACTCGGTACAGTCTACCCAATCTCTAGCAGCTCAAATCCGAGAGACCATAGAGGCTTCAGCTGAAAGCCTGGCCTCTCTGCAGCGTCAAATTACGTCAGTGGCCCAGGTAGCAGCACAAAATAGGTGAGCATTAGATTTACTTACTGCTGAAAAAGGAGGAACATGTCTCTTCTTAGGAGAAGAATGCTGCTATTACGTAAACAAGTCAGGCCTAGTAGACACTATCATCCAAACTCTAAACAGGATTAAAGCAGAATTAAAAACCTACAATACCCCCTTCACCCCCGGACCACCGGTATGGTGCTGCCCGTAATACAGCAGATGCTCCCGTTCCTAATTCCCATACTAATCCTCTGTTTTGTCTTATGTCTCGCTCCTGTTTTAATCAAATTTCTCTGAGTCAAAGTTCAAGAGATCACGCACGTCACCTTCAACCAGATGCTTCTTCATCCATACGTCCAAATACCAACCATAGACCCCAACCTTAATGACGTCCCTTAACAGCAGGAAGTAGCGAGACAGACCACGCCGACCCTTATCACTATTATCAATAAAAGGTTGGACTGTTTGGACAAATGGAGGCAAGATGGAGCAGTTCCGGGTTCTTCACCATCAACTTTCCCGCGCCTGGGAAAGACATGGGTCGATTGTGCAGGTGCAACCCGACCTCCGACAGAGAAGAACCGGAACCGCCTAGCCACGCCTACCGCCCCACCCCCGACCCGCCTATGTCCCGCCCACTGCCCTCCCACTCCCAGGCCCAGGACATAAAAGCCGCTCCCGGCCCCTCCTTGTACGCGGGACCCAGGAACCTCGTCTGAGAACGCCGGAGCGAACTTCCTCGGCCCCTCCTCGTGCGCGGGACCCAGGAACCTCGTCCGAGAATGCCGGAGCGAACTTCCTTGGTCCCTCCTCATACGCGGGACCCAGGAACCTCATCTGAGAACGCCAGTGCGAACTTCCTTGGCCCCTCCTCCTGTGCGGACCTAGGAACCTCGCCCGAGAATGCTGGAGTGACTTTGTCGGCCTCCACCGCCGGAGACCGGTGAACCTCGCCCCTCCCTCACATTGGCTTGTAAATAAAGTTTTTTTTGCCTTGCCTACTTGCCTTTTCTCTGGCATTTGCTCTGGGGGTCGCATTAAAGCAAATCATCCATGACATCTTCTGAGAGTGAAGTTGTGCTGTGTCAGGGGTTGGGACAGCAGCGGGGCAGGGTCACTCACAGAGCACAGTTCATCTCAAATGTGATGGCGGCACTGAATGATACACCAGCATGCCGGAAGAGAATTGCCAGAACTCACGTGCAGAAGGCATGGATCAGGCCACTCCCAGATATACACATGCCCTCACCACCCTGCAGCTGCCTCCCACCCCCACACACAGCAGCCTCCTGGGACAACATCCTGCTTCCACCTTGCGGTTGCCTCCTGTCCCCCAACCCCTCCCCACAGAGGCATCCTGGGACAACATCCTACTTCCACCCAACAGCTGCCTCCCTTCCCCAACACACAGCGGCTTCCTGGGACAACATCCTACTTGCCAGACACAGCCTGGAGCCCCCAAAGCATGGAGGGGCTTAGCGAGCCACACAGCATTTCCCCTTCACACCTGGGAAGTCAGCTCCTCACTGAAGTGGGTCCTGCGCCCGCCAGCTGTGCACAATCAGAGGTGTGAGGTTATGGACCTAGTCACCCACAGTACAGAGAGGCGTGAGGTCATGGACCTGGTCACCTGCTGTGCATGATCAGAGGTGTGCGAGGTTCCAGACTTGGTCACCCGCTGTGCACAATCAGAGGTGTGAGGTTATGGACTGGGTCACCTGCTGTGTATGAATAGAGGTGTGTGTGGTTAGGGACCTGGTCACCCGCTGTGCACAGTCAGAGCCATGCGAGGTTCCAGACATGGTCATCAGCTGCACCCAATCAGAAGCTTTTGAGTTAGGAACCTGGTCACCCGCTGTGCACAGAAGTGTGAGGTTATGGACCTGGTCACCTGCTGTGCATAATCAGAGGTGTGCGAGGTTAGGGACCTGGTTACCTGCTGTGTCCAATCAGAGCCAGGCAAGGTTACACACCTAGTCACCAGCTGCGCCCAATCAGAAGCTTTCAAGGTTACAGACCTGGTCACCCGCTGTGCGGGATCAGAGGTGTGCGAGGTCAGGGACCCACTGTGTCCAGTCAGAGGCATGCAAGGTTAGGGACCATGCATGTGGTGATGCACCTGGTCACCAGCCGAGACTCTCTACATTTCCAGTGTCATCCCATCTTCCTTCAAAACTTGAAAAGTCTTTAGATATTTCCCAAAAGCTCGTCCATCTTTGAAAACGATATGCGTGCGCACAGGTGAGTTTGTTCCTGCACATTCCTTTCAGTACCGATGACTGGAGATTGAAGGTTAGAGCATTCCAGCCCGGTGCCAATGTCCCATCCCATCTGCGAAAACTTGAGCACACGTATCCCTCTCTCTGAAGCTCCCTGAACCCCGTGGCAGGCCTGGGACTCAGGCCCAGTGTCCTATCAGTTACACTGAACAAAATGTAATTCAACACTGGCCATGTGCTCTATGCTTTAAACATCTAAAAACCACATGTAAACCTCCCAAAGAACTACAATCTATGAAAGCTTTCATGGCTAGTATTTTAGGAAGACTAGATCAAAGCTGACAAAGTCTTGACCTAAATCAAAGCCGACACTGCCCAAATTGACTCTGACCCCAGCTTTGTGCAAAAGCAGCCATCGCCTGGCCATCAGGGTGACCAGCGCCGGTCCCTCCCTGCACCTTAAGTGGGCTTCTGAGCTGCTGTCCATGACCAGTGATGGTGACGCTCAGAGCAGCTTTCCAGGAAAACAGTAAACCTTTCAGGTCATCACCTCACAAGGATGGCCATGTATAAATCAGCCGCCTTTCTGTTACTGCCCTGCCATTCTCAAAGAGGGGATGGGTTAAACTTGCTCCTCCATGTGCCCAACACAAGGAACACCTGCCCTAGCATAAGGCTCATCTGCTTAATCCCGGGAAACTCACACAACCCGCAATCAAAGACCGCGCACAGAGGCCGTGAACAATCAGAGACCTCACACAATCAGAGGCCGTGCAGAGACCACACACAGAGACCACACAGAATCAGAGGCCACAATCAGAGGCTGAGCACGATCAGAGACCACACATAATCAGAGACCACACACAATCAGAGTCCACACACAATCAGAGGCCGCACAGAGGCCAGAGGCAACACACAGAGACCACACATAATCAGAGACCACACACAATTAGAGGCGGCACACAATCAGAGGCCACACACAGTCTCTGCAACCTCATCAGAAACTGTTTCTGACCATTCACCTGAGGCCACCAAGTTTAAACGAGTGGACCAGGTTTTAAAAGACAGGAGGAGTTCTCTGGAAGCAGAGTCTGTGCATTCCACCATCAGCACCATTTGTGCCTGTCACGGTGAGGAAGAACCGCAACCACATCTCGGTGCCCTTGCAGTGCAGGGCGCTGTGTTTCTACCCCTTTCCAAGCCCGGGGTGGCTCCTGGCGACCCAGTGCCTCTGCTCAGCCATGCACCCCCAAGGCCTTCCTCCCTCACCCCACAGGGAAGCTCCTGCAGCCAGGCTTTCTGGCTCATCACTCCGATTCAGTCACTTACACCCTCATTCCAGGCTGAAAATCTCTTCTGAAAATATCCAAATCTTACACATGTCAGCCTCCATCTTTTCCCCAGAGCTCCTCAACCCCACCAAAAGCAGCAGCTCTGGTGCCCGTGCAGCCGGGGCCTGGGGGCGGATCCGCGGGCTCAGAGTGCCCAGTCCCTCAGGCCCTCTGTGTGTCCCCTTACTCCCTGCTCCCTGGCGTTAATGCCCTCCATCCTCGATTTCCTGATAGGCAAAAGGGGGTTAATTCTAAGAGTGCTAACCGAACTGGATCACTTAACACCGCGTCCGGCCCAGAATACCCCTTGATCAATGACAGGTATTGCTGCGCTGTTACCATTGCGCTGGGTCCAGGTTTCCTGTGAGCCCTTTAGGCTCTTTGCCGTAAAGACCACTCAATGGTCCGGTCCAGGCCTGTCTGTGGCAGACGGACAGGTGAGTGGCCAATGCACACGTGTGATGCTGAATGGGATCGTGCAAAGCTGGCCCTGCGTATTTTGGTCAACGTAAGGAAAAAGCCGCCCATGCTTGCTTGCTGCCGCCCTGCGGTGTCCAGAAGGAGCCGCTTAAAGGCAAGTGCGCCGCACCTACCTTCTTGGAAGGAGACGGCAAGACCAGATTGGCTGGAGCTGGGAAGTTGTGCGCTACAGATCAGGGCTGCGTAACCCAGGGAAGGCATCACTCGAAACACGTGCTGGAGGGCGGCCAATCCGACCCGACCGTCCACCTCCAGGGTCAGCCACGGGGCTCCTCTTGATGTGTCATCCTGATCACCCCTCACAGAATAAATGAGCCTTTGACTTCAGCCTGTCCTAGGTACAACACCGACTCCCACCTCCCACGTCCTGAACCAGCCTGTTCCGGGGATTGCTGTGGAGGTAGAGGAGCAGGCCCAAGACATCTAGTGGCATTTCCTGGCAAGGACACTCACCATGCTTGACCATAAAACTAGGGACACTCACCATGCTTGACCATAAAACTAGGGGTCAATTGGTTTTTCGGAGGGACTGTAATTTACTTGTGGCACGCATGGATACTGATTGACCCAGGGAGGGGCACGGAGGAGGCTGAAGGAAAACCCATAGTGACTGCGCCAGGCATTCCCGCACACACCGACATCTTCAGACTCGGGCGGCGTCCTAGTCTTACAATAAACGGAAGCCCAGAGAAACTAGGGAGCTTGTCCAAGACCAGCAACAAGTATGTGGGCAGCTGGCATTCAACTAAGTCCTTCCCTGGATCCATCCGCGCTTCTCCCCTCCCCCCCTCCCACCAGCCCGCCATGGCCCCTGATAGACACAGCAGGTCTGAACATCTGGCACCCCAAAAGCAGAGTAGGGAGCAGAGCTGGCTTCCCCAGTGGAACTCACATGCAGCCCACTCCCCTTCTTGCCGAATGCCTTGGGACTCTGTGCGGTAAGGTCTGCAGATGTGGCCTCACTCTGCGCCAGGAGATCCGGGTGGCAGGCAGCGTTTTGGAGAGTGCTCCTCCAGACAGGAGAGAGGCATCTGACAGGGCTCGCCGGCTGATCCATGAGACACAGGACACCTGAGAGAAGGGCCGACAAACCCCACAAAGTCACTCCTAGCCTGGAGAGGACAGGGCCATGGCGAGCTCCTCCCAGCCCACGCTTCCGACAGGTCTTGCTGCAGCCTGTGGTGCTCGTCAGGCGCGAGGAAGTTTCCCAGGGCAGGAGCTCTCGTTGCACAGCAAAAGCGGCACAGGCGATGCAGCAGGGCGTACTTCAGCCCAGGGCTCAGGAACCACGGGGTGCAGCGCGGCCTGCAGCAAACCAGACACATCAGAGGCCAAGCTCCCACCTTTTACATTCAGTGACATTAAACGGAGGGAGTTATCTGTAGCAATGGTCCTCCTGGGGGACCCGTACAGCACGCATGACCACCGACACTGACCACGAGTCCTTCCTAGGTCCTGGGGGCTACCCCACTTCACACGCACGGTTCCATGCACAAATCTATGCGGGGCAGTTCTTAGCCCCAGCTTAGAGATGAGGAAAACGCTGCTGGAAAAGCTAAGTGAGAAAATCAGACTTCAGCACACCTGCCATCTCCAAGACCCCTACTATTCTATGTGCTAGGGTCTCAAGGGTTGGGTGTGTGGCATTTTAAGTGACTAATCATAGGCGGTTTTCTTCTCTCCTACACTTGTTTAGCCTGAAACGTGCACGTACATGCTCTGCTGCAGGTGCACTGCCGTATGTGGACCAGCAACGCTCTTTCCTGCCTCGGGTTCTCGTCTCTGCCTTCCAGAAAGCTCTCGCCTGCTTTACAGCCATGCCAGGTAGGCCTGGTCAGCCGGACAGTCAAATTCCTACAGTGTCAGAGCTAAGTGCTGGCTGAGACTTTAACAGCGAAGACAGCGGAGTAATGGGGATAAACTGAACAAAACTGTATTGTAACGCAGATGAAAGTCTAGAAGCAAAAGAAGCTGACACCCCTAAGAGAGAAGGCGATTGCCTCTCACTATGATGTTAATAGCAGCTTGCTGTTTCCAGTGCCTCCGTGTGCCAGGGTTTCCAGTCAGCGTTTGTGTTTATCTGCTCCTGGGCTACCTGATCAAAGCTCTGCAGAGATCAGGGATATCTAAACTGACCCAGTATCTGCAGGCTGGCTGCTCAGATGCCGTGGTGTGGAACGGCCACGACATCGCTTAGTCATACGGGGCACAAGCACGTCACTTGCCACTCCTGTCTTTCCATTTCATCAAACCTTCTTTTCTCCTGTATATTGACCATAGCAAAGTCTTTAGCCTTCGAGATGCATTTGAAACATCAACTTGCTTTGTTCAAGAGGCTTAAGACACACGTAAGTCTTTCTTGCCATGCTCAACACACAGGGCTGGCTGTTTCTGAAGTCAGTGTTTCTGGAACAAAAGCCTTGGCCTGCCCCTTGAACATTCACACTGAGCACACTGTCGCAAGGCTGCTTGGCCATCCAGCAGGGGGCAGGAGAGAGCCTCAGGTGCTGCCTGGGGTCCCTGCAAACCCGTCTCACTCCCTCAATCAAGGACAGTGCCTCCGGCCAATCCAGTGGCTTCCTCCAAGGGGAAGCAGCCTCTTCAGCTGCCACCACACTGATTTCAGATGACTCAGCCAATGGGGCAACAGATTCAACAGAGTTCCATGTTGTTAAAGGAAAACTTCTGTTACCAGGCAACCTTAATATCAGATTCAACGTAAAATGACCAACAAGATTGTTTCCAAACAAACATGCTACTAGTCCTTATCCTTCAATGCTGCTTAAACATGGAAAAGTAGGAAAAAATAGCATGGCACATCTTAAAAAATAACGCCTCTTCCAGGTTCATTTTATCCATATCATAAAGACTTAGAACTGTGGATTCCCTACAGGAACGTGGAGTGCGGGTGGATCCCCACGCTGACCCAGCATCCCTCCAGGTCAGTCCCCCCCCACACCACAGGGTTCACACCTTTCCAGGCCCTGTCACCTCATCAAGGAAAGGTGGTGTCTCTAAGTTCTCTTCGCAGGGAGCACCTGAATGGGAGCTAGAGAGAGACACAGGCACACCCACAACTGCTTTAAAATCCTGAAATGCAATATATATTTAAGGACTTCATTATTAGTTTTTTAAAACTGTAAGAACAAAGTGAGCCTGGTTTCAACCTCTATGCCACAATAACACCTGTCTTTTGTACATCTGTCTTTTGCTGTTTGTTCCTTCTCCAGCAGCTGCTGCCTGGCTGGCGGACTGCAGAAGAAGAGCCTCTGGTATTCCCAGGAGACCCTCGGTAAAAGCATGAGCACCATGATCACGTCTCAGCACGCCGCACACGTTAGGGTCGCACACAGATCGCCATTCCCAGTGCCTATAAGGCACTGAACAGACTTCCTGCTCTTTGTAAATGTCAACCTTCCTAAGCTATGTTGTGTTGAAAAATTTTAACTGCAGTCCACAAATACTTCTTTGTTTCTGTCTTGTTTTTATCCTAGAGGCATATTATTATGGAAAATTAAGTTTGCAAGGTTGAAGGTTTTTCTGAAAGTCACCTTCTAATCCTGGAAGGAAAAAAAAATGGGCTAGATGTGGTGCTCACGTCTGTAATTCCAGCAGTTTGGGAGGCTGAGGCGGGCAGATTGCTTGAGCCCAGGAGCTCGAGACCAGTCTGGAAAACATGGCAAAACCCTGTCTCTATTAAAAATACAACAACAACAACAATTAGCTGGGCGTGGTGACATGTGTCTAGTCCCAGCTCCTCAGGAAGCTGAGGTGGGAGGATCATCTGAGCCCAGGAGGAGAAGGCTGCAGTCAGCCAAGATTTGCATCACTGCACTCCAGCCTGGGCAACAAGAGTGAGAGTCCACTTCAAAAAAAATAAATAAATAAAAATAAAAATAAAGGGAGCTAATGTTTTTCATTTAAGGGAAGGGAGAAGAACATTCAGTATTTATACATCTCATGCACATATCTGCAGTGGTGCCCTGAAGTATTTAAGATACACATTCCTACAAGTATAGCTCAAAATTACTCACCAAGTTACATGCTAAAAGCACATGCATTGTAAGAATGCAACACTATATTTTTTAAGCATCTGTATCCAATATTTTAGCATACTGGTAGTTTTCCCTTCAGGTGCTGTATGCCTAAATTATTACATGTTTAGTCATTCATTTTAGAATTTATGACTTGCTTTAGACAAAAAATATATTTAAACTTAAGCTACTAAATTAATGACAGGGGAAAAGTTACTAAGTTAACTTGGAAGTTAAACTTTGCAAACTGAATTTGTTGGACCTCATGCAAGCTAGATGATCAGTTTTTTAAATTATTTGTTGTGTGTTTCCCTCGAGGATGGAAATCTCTTTACTCTCATCCACTGTGTACACTGCAACCAGCGCCTCTCGTTCACTGCGCCACACTGCAGCCTGTAATTCACCCTGTACCATGCTTTCCACACCTTACCTGAAAGTCTCTAAGTATAACCAAGAAGGAAATGAAAAGCAGATAAATGACCTCCACCCCCACATCCAGCATGCAAATGTTAAACATTCATCATAGTAAAACCAAAAACCCATGTTAGCTCACGATTGTAACTGGTAGAGTTATGTGCATGGCAATTTTAAAAGTCTAGTTAAGTAAAAGCCTAACTGAGACTCTCATGAAATACAAAGTTTATACAAAAAGACATCTGCAAACATTGACAGTGAGGAGAGGACTTCACTCTGCATCCAGCCTGTCCTGGAAGCCATGGCCAAATTCCAGGTTGTATAGATCTGAAAAGCAGAAAAAAACAAGTGTTGAAATGTGTACAGTCTCAGCAATGTACAAATTCGACGTAGGATGCTCAGAAACCTTGAATTTCCAATCAGAAAACAGGGACATGAGCAAGTTCCCCAGTAGTGCCCACCTTCTGCCTATGGCACATGTAACAGGAATCCTAGCCACCTCTGGGGGGAACAACGGCTTCCTGGTCACATTCACTCTGGCAGCCGCACAGCTGTCCCCACCACAAACACCTGGCTAATACTGAAGGACCACCCATTTCCTGGGCTTTGGTCACTCTAGCCGGGAGAGCGTATTTACAGAGTACATTATTGACTGAGTCCTCATTCAATGCGTCAAGCTTGTTGAAGGCAGGGCAACCCCATTCCTGGCCTAATTAAATGAACTGAGCAGAGCAAATGCCCCCAGTTGGATGGCACTCCGTCATGACAGCAGTGGCCACTGTTCACAGGGCCCTGGCTTTGTGCTGGGAACAGTTCCGAGCATCTTCTCTGTCTGAGGAATGTGCACTGCAACCCTGTGGGGCCATTTGCAACGTCCACCAGAGCTCTGAGGCAGGCACGTCCAGGCTGTGGGCCTCACCGTGTGGCCGTTCACGTCCCCTGCAGACCAGACCTCACTGCAGGGACCTCGGGGTCCAGGGTTGCCTTGAGGCACATGCTCCCTTCGCCACCTCCTCTTGGCCCCTGACACCAACCCTCACCACCACTGCTGCCAACACTTTATTTTCTCATGGCTCCTGAGGGGCCTGTTCTGCCCTTCCCTGTCCCTGTGTCCAGCTTGGAGGATGCCCACATCAAAGCCAATGCTCACATAATCACCATCCCTTTCATGGGGCTGGATGCCTAGGAGTCTCAATATCAGAATGTCAGATTCCTGTGCTTGTTGGAGAATTTCTTCTAATTGTGGAAGTTAAGGAGATAAAATTCTAGGTGCCTGCAATAACCTCATTTCCACAGCTAAGCAACTTCAGTAGTAGCACAAAACAAAAACAGTTTTTTTTAACTTCTTTTATACAAACTAAATACAATTTAATTTTTACATCTACGTTTTCATCAGTTCCCATCTGGTGAGCAGGCAAATAGTAATTTTCAAAGAAACAAATTGTTCCATAATTTTAACACTTAGTATTATCACTGTTAAGCAATAATTATCCCCAAAATACACGATGATCTTGTTCTCACATTCAAAAATTGATTGTCACACAGTGAAATAGCACTTAATGCAAAGGAGTGTTTCTTTTCAGGTTTCTGTTCTGGAAAAAAAAAAAAAAGATTTCTGGCAAAGAGATAAACATTAATTATGTAACTATCCAAAATGCCTCCAGGAAAAATAATGTCATCCAATTAGTTCTTTAAAGTGTTACAAATGCAGCTGAGTTTTAATAGTAATTTGTCCAAAATTTTCAAAAGAATCTTTAAAAATCTTAATACTGAAAGAATAACCATAAATGGATATAAAACACAAAGCAGAAGAGTTAACATTTAGGGTAGATTTCGGTCCATATTTTTAACATAGGCATAGTTATTTACCTAGCTGAAGTATATCCCTCTCCTCCTAGGCTCTTCAAGACTCATTTTCAAACATAGACTGGCTTTTGGTACATGAAGGCAGCTTTAAAAGGTGTCAGGATCGGGTCAGGCACAGTGGGTAAAGCCTGTAATCCCAGAATTTTAGGAGGCTAAGGTGGGCTGATCACTTGAGGCAAGGAGTTTGAGATCAGCCTGGTCAATATGGCAAAACCCAGCCTGTATTAAAAATTTTTGTAATTAGCCAAGCGTGGTGGCACACACCTATAATCCCAACTACTTGGGAGGCTGAGGCAGGGAGAACTGCTTGAACCCAGGAGGCGGAGGTTGCAGTGAGCCAAGATCGCACCACTGCACTCCAGCCTGGGTGACAAAGTGAGACTGTATCAAACAAGAACTTAGCCCTCAGGGAAAGCTTTGAGCAACCCCCGACCCAACAAATCCAAGGAATCACATGGCCATGGTTATCATTTGATTTCAACACAATAAAGTTCTATTCTTCTCTCTAAACACAATGGTAAACACCTGCCATCAGCCCATAGACACTCCCAGGACCCAGTAACACCAGACTAGCAAGATTAATGGACCACGTACGCAGGGTTCGGCTGCAGAAATTGATAGCACCAAGAATGTGTGTGTGTTCAAAGCAGATTCCTCGCTTTCAGAGTGGAGGGGCTTCCCGGGAAGATCTAGTCCAGCGGGATGATTTCTACTTCCACCATGAGGATGAAACTGGGGGTTTCCTGAGGGCACTGACAGGACTTGGGTCTCTGCCCCTTTGTCCTCTGTCCTGTTACGGGATGAGGGTGGGCTGAAGGCAGGTTCTCCCTACATCTTCCGGGCAGGAGAGATGGAGCTGACAGGTGGACGACAGCTTTTCCAAAACATTCCCGTGTTTATAACCTGTTATCTACCAGCTTTCCCTGGAGATCAGTGAAGCAGAATCATTGATTCTCTTCCATTAGGGATAACCTGGTGGTATGGGAGGCAGGAGACAGCATCCATGATGGGTCAGCCTCTGCGGGGGTCTGAGTCAGTCACTTGTGCCTGGGCCTCAGCGTGCTTATGTGTCAAATGGGCAGACCCACAGACCAATGACTTTCAACCAGAGTTCCAAGGAGGTTGCCCAAGGACAGGGAGGGGTAAGAAGAGGAAGAAAGCTGTCCAAAGAAGGGGAGGAAGGCGTGGAAGGGGTGGAACGGGTAGAAGGGGAGGAAGGGGTGGAAGGGGAGGAAGGGAGGGAAGGGAGGAGGGCTGTCCAGGTAAAGGGAGGGGGAGGAAGAAGGGGAGGGGGAGGAAGAGGGCTGTGGAGGGAGGAGTATAAGGGGAGTTCTCTGAGGAGGAGGACCAAGTTTCTGTGGTGTCTTGGAGACAGAGGTGGCAGTGGCTTGGGCTCTAGGCCTTCTGTTGCACAGTTTTAGGCTTTAACTATTTATATTTGCGAACTCTTTAAAAGATTTAATTTGAAGAAAACCGGAGTTGGGGATAACTTCCTTCTAAAACACAATTTCTCTAGCCTGAGACTAAGTGCTAGGCATTGCTCATTCTGTTACCATCATTTTCTCCTATTTAAAATCAGCCACACACTCCCAATCTCCCTTCAGTGTAAGCACCACCTTTTCCGAGGATCTCAAAGAGCAGAGTGAGCAGCCCGTGACCCCGGCCGAGTGCTTGAGGAGCGAAGAGCTGACCTGCAGTGAGGGCTGCGGATGACACGAGAGGCCAAGACCCGGCACCTCCCTGCATGGGCTGTGCTCCTCCAGGCCTAAAGGACATCCTCACCTCTGGGGTAAACAAGCAGCACACGCTATCAACACTTATTCCAAAAGAACAGGAAGAAAATTCAAATGAAGTTAACACAGTTATCCCAACACAACACTGCAACAGCCCAGAAACAGGAGGGCCAGTAAGCCTGAGATGGGCGGTTCCCACAGCGGGACAGTGACATTGGCATTAGGACTTTTTGGCAAAAAAAGACAGAAAAGGTAACATGGGCCACCCATTATTTCCTGTCAGTGGAAAGACACCCACAGGCCCCCAGATGCCAACGGCCCCCCTGGAACTGAGTCCATGTAGCACCTCAGGTCTTTGCATGAGCAGACATGTGGTGTCCTCTGCACCCGCGCCTATGACAAACACACCACACTTGACTCCCTCACCTGAGGGTCCAGGGGAATGGCTGGAAGTCCTTGGAGGACAGGGGATCCTGTGAGGGCACTGCAGGGTTATGCACCTCAGAGGGGCCCCCAGGCAGGTGCTCTCTTCCCAAAAGGATGAGCCAGTCCTGACCACACCCAGATCGCGGTGGCCTCCAAGCTGAGAGCCAACATCTCATGTCCAAAAGGATAAGCAGGTGCCTGCTGTGCATGGAGCCCAAGCCCCTCGCAGAGCTCAGGATGAACCGTGTCCAGGCCCGGGGCCATCATCAGTCAGGAGAGGCATCCGGGGCACTTCCCAGCAATGGCCACAAGAAGTGACAACTCAGGACAAACCCAGTGTCCAGGCCCAGGGCTGTCACCAGCCAGGAGAGGCATCCAGGGCACTTCCCAGCAATGGCCACAGGAAGTAACAGCTCAGGCCCATCAGGGGCTTCCTCACTATGTGGGTTTTAGAAGTAGAGACAGAGGTTCAGGTCTAATGGCACAAACATCGATGGACCCCATGGAAATGAGGGTGCGGCCCCTCCATCCTACCAGCCTGCATGGCTGTTCCTTTCTGCTCCCATCACACATGTCCCCACCCAGCCAAGCCCCTTCTCCTTTTCCCTCACTGGATTCATCAAATCAAACCTCGCTGTCCTTGGCAAATGTACCATTAATTTACTTACTACCCAGAGCAAAAGCACACTTCCAGTTAACATGACACCCCCACTATGATAGAACAGCCTTAATTCAGACATGAGGCAGAAGAACAGAGGGAGGAGGGGTCGAGGGCCGTCCTGGAATCAGCAGCTGTTTTCTGGGGAAAGCCTCCATCCCACCCAAGCCTGACACTCATGCCACACTGTCCTCACGCTGTCTGAAAGCTCCATGAAGACAGGGTCGCTCTGACCCCTTCACACCTACAATGCCAAAGAGGAGCAGGTGTTCAGGAAAAGTCTCCTGCTAGTGGTAAAGACAGGAATAATTCCTCGTGGTGCCCAGAATGTCAGGAGGAAACAAGGCACCATGTGGACACCTTCCAGGTGAATTTTGCAGTGATTCTACCAAATGCCAGTCATCCTTTTTCAGAAAATCAATACCAGAAAACATGTGTCACCAGCAGAGAGATGGTCCCTTTGACGACTTACAAACACACCTATGTTACACTGAATTTATCTCAAGCCACCCACTCTGTGCTAATGTAGAAAGTCTCCTTTATTAACCAGTAGCCTTTCTCTTCTGGTGCTTTTTAACAAGCAAGAGGGCCGTGTAACACTCAGGCATTGTCTAAAACGTCAAATGGAAGCCTAGAATCCTCTTCCGTGCAGCTTCACTGCAAAGTATTTTGACGTGAGCCAAATTGTGCTATTCCTACACCTCCAAAGGAAATTCAATGCTTCATCAAGGAAACACAGCATGATTTCTGCTAGGCACAGAAATTGGTGGGGTGGGCATGGGGTTGAGGGAACATTACATAGAAAGCACACCCTGATAATCACCCACATGAGAGCCACACTGGCTGGCAAGCCCCAGTTGGCTCAGTCTCTGCACAGTCACAGGCGTGAGGCCTGGAGGGCAGACACTTGGCACTGCTGAGCACCCCGAGGTCGTGGCCTCCCTCTGTCTCTTCTCTGCTGCCCATCTGTTCCAAGCTTCTGGCAACATCACCTGCTGCCCGCACTGCCTGATCGACTCTTTGTGAAAAGCAAATGTTGCCAGGATAGCTTATGAGAACATTTGCCGGGAAAGCCTCTCCAATTGATGCTGAGACCCCGTTCTCGCACCCCTGGCAGCTCGCCTGACCCCAATGTGTACATGCTTGCAACTCTGACCTTGCTCAGTGTCCACACAGGCTCTGTCCCCTGGAGAGCCAAATGCAGACTCAATTTTGAGTCAGAAATACACAAAGAGGGTGATGGTTACAAGCTGCCTGCCTGTCTCCCAAAACACAGGTTGAAATCTTCACCCTCAATGCTATGCTATCAGGAGGTTTTTGGGAAGTGATGAGTTCCTGAGGCTGGAGGCCCGTGAATGGGATTTGTGACTCAGAAAGGGGCCCAGCAAATCCCTCACCCTCCCACTGTGTCAGGGCCAGAGAGAAGGTGTGTGCAAACCAGGAAGGAGCCCACACCAGAACCCACCCATGCGGCACCCTGATCCCACCTTCCAGCCTCTAGAACTGTGAGAAACAAATTCCTGTTGATCATAAGCCACTCAGTCAATGGTGTTTCATTACCGTAGCCTGTGTTGCCAGAGATGATGATGCTCACCGTCCTACAGAGATGGCTACTCCCCTCTCCCAGAAAGAGGGGTTTAATTAAAATCCCTGTCTCTCCTCCCAGCCACCACAGATCTCACTCCCCCACTCCATAAGCCAGCAGTTGCTAGGATTAAAGGAAAAGGAGGATCGTTTTAGACCAGCCCATCCATGTCGGTCTGAAACCTGTAACTTTGCCCACTTCCACGGTGGCCGTGTCACCGGATTCCCCATGCCAGCTCTGGGTCTGCTCTGGGTCCAAGGCGCTCCACAGGCTCCTCCAGCTGCCCGTCCAGCACACTCGTTTCCCCTTCTGCTTTGCAGGTTGTCCTTGGATATCCAACTCCCGCCCCTCTGCAACCCAAGGCCTTCCACTCCAGACATTCGGGGTGAGCTCAGCCCTGCACTGGAGTCCTTGGCTCAGGTAACCCAGGCCCAAGGCGTTGGTACCAACCATCTACTGGCTGTGGGGTCTGCACAGCCACTAGCTGCCACAGCCACACCAGGGCCTGGGAGGGGAGGCAGAGGAAGCTAGGAAGCTGTGAAGCTGTCAACAGCCGTGCGGGGACAGGGACCCCTGGGATGAAGAGGATGCCATGGAAGGAAATTCAGAGAAAGAGCCCCAGGGCGGGATGGGTCATGCCCAAAGCCTGCACTGCTGAATTTTCCAGGTTTCTGAACTCAATCGCTGACCCACACAGCACATGTTTCCTGAGTGCTGACCCTGCGTGGCATTGGATAGGGCAATAAAGCAGGACCCCCACCTCCCCCTTCCTTGACCTCTCCCCCAACACAGACACAGGGCCTCCGTCCTGGCGGAAAGTCAGGCCTGGGTGCCCAACTGGCACCGCGAGCCTGGGAAGGGGGCCGTTTCAGATGGACAGTGGGTGCAGCCTTGCCAAAGCCCAGCAGTCACCTGCACTGCCACAGCCAGGCGGAGTCTGTATCAAGCGCACAGAAACCTGACCCTCTCAAGAGCACGCCTGAGCTCATTAGGGACAGACACCATCTCCTGCTTATCTCCAACACTTTCTCTGCATGTCTAGTTACAAATGGAAGACACAGTCTCGGAAGCACAGCTGTGACTCTGGAGACAGATCCCAGGCCTCCTGCTCCTCTCCGTGGTGCCATTGATGGCGAGGGTCTGGTATGGCTGCGAGGCCACACAGCCACAGCCACCCTGCTACTGAGACACAGACCTTCGACGGTTACCTCTGCCAAGGAACTCTGCTGCATCTTGGAGCACACCATCATGGTGGGCGGGAAGCTCCACCCAGAGAAACAGCGATGCTTCTCCCCAGAACCAATGGAGGGCACCCCCACCCTGCACTTAGCAGCTTACTTACATTCTGGAAAACATCTGAATTAATGGGGAATGCTAAAATGAGAAGGTCACACAAGAAAGTTTAGAAGGCCGTGTGAAGTCTCAGGAGGTTCAAAGGTTTCTGAACCAAGACTGCTGCAGTCAACGAGCTTACAGGAAAAGTTTCTACACAGGCCTTCAACAAACAACGCTCAGCAGGGAGGACCCACGTTCTGGGCAGAACCTCAGAACCAGAACATCAGACACCACAAAGTCACATCAGAGCCAACAGTAACTGAAATACAGCGCTCTCCTAAGATGTGTGCGTTACCTGCAGAAAGTTACTAGACACTAAGATGGGGGAAGAAAAGGATAAGGTTAGAAACAAATTTAAAGTAATTTCTGCATACAAAAAAATTCTGTATCCACTGCTTTTCTTTCTGGGAGTAACAACTTTTACATGAGATGCACATCCCAGTTGGAAGGAGTTTGGGTTTTCCTGGGCAGAGACAAGGGCTCTCAAGGAAATGTGAACTTTTTCTCACTCACTGAGCCGTGTGCCCTGAGGCTGTCCTGGCCTGCCTGAGCACCTCCCTGCTCTGCCTACAGCTAGTTCCTTCCGGCACTCACCCGCTGCTCCTAGAGCCTGTGCTGGCCCAGGATGTCCTCTTCTGCTGCTGTCAATCTTCCAATTTAGGGCAAATAAGTTGGAAACTAGAAAGTTATAAGACCCCTTAGCTTTTTAAAAATTTGTCTTCTCAGAAAACAAAGAACACTAATTCTACTTCCATGATTTAATATGTTGCCCCAACCTGCATGTTCATGGATATGTGTTTTTATATATATTTTAATCAAGACTTATAAAAGCATGCACTGTTGGCTACATTCAGTTTAATTACACTTGATGTAAGAAGTTTTAAATTCAGTGAATTTAGGTACTCAAAATTTAAGCCCTCTGACATCTATTAATCAAATGGAAATATGACAGGTAGATATTACAAAAACCAAGGGAAGTGTTTAATATAAATCCTGGACTTTTGGATATTTCCACAAATGTATATATTAGTACACAAACTTGAGCATTTTCACAAATCTTTGAACTCAAATTCCATTCTTAACTTTTACAGGTAAATCGATATCCATATGCAATTTTAAGCAGCTCAAGCATCAGCTCTTAAAAACAACCAGAAATGTTGCAGGCAAATCCCACCGAGCAGCAAATAATGAAACGGCACCCAACAACCTAGGAACCTCCCCCCAGAGGCATCTGGAACTTGAGGATGATGAGCAGCCTTTGGTTTCTGAGGTGCCCGAGAGTGGGGACTCCTGACTCCCCAAGTCTAAGAAGGCCTCTCTGCCCCCAAAGCGTGACTCCTGGTTCCAGTCCTGCTGCTTGCTGGGGTGAGGCCATGGGTGCCAACTGCACCTGAAATGGGAGAAAACTGGTCAGGATACAGGATCCTGGCTATCCTGGCAGCGCTCAAGCTGATACTGTAATTAACTTTGTAGTGAGTTACTTAATGCAAAAGTTTAACTTCTGAATGATTTAGATATGTGTATTCTAACAGGAAAATCCTGAACATAGAACACAGGCCACACCCTCACACAGATGTTATCTGGCCAACACTTTTTTGTTTGGCTTTTCAATAGATGTTTTTAAAAGCAGTTTTCGGTTCATAGCAAAATCAGGAGGAAAGTACAGAGTCCTCACGTATCTCTTTTCCCAGCACAGGCACAGCCTCCACCATTCTCCTGCCCCCACCAGACCAGCATGTCTGTACAACCCACAGACCCGCATCAACACAGCACCACCACCCAGAGTCCACAGCTCAGCCTGCAGCCGAGGAACGGCATGGATCCCCCATAAAAGCCCCACCCAGAGTTGCTTCCCCACCCTACATATCCTCTATGCTCCTCCCCTTCATCTCTCCCTTCCCCAACCCCTGGCAGCCGCTGACTGTTTTACTCTCTCCACAGCTTTGCCTTTTCCAGACTGTCCTGTGGTTGGACTCAGACAGCAGGCAGCCTTTCCAGATTGGAGACTCACTTAGCAACATGCGTTTAAGATCCTTCTGTGTCTTTTCATGGCTTAGTGGTCCAGCTCTTTTTAGTGCTGAATAATATCCCAGTTTGACATACCACAGTTTATCCATTCACCTACTGAAGGGCATCTTGGTTGCTTTCAAGTTTTGGCAATTATAAATAAAGCTGCTGTCAACATCTGTGTGCACATTTCTGAATGGAAGTAAACTTTCAGCTCCTCTGAGTAAACGTCTAGGACTCTGATTGTTCCTGTGGTCGGAGTACTTGGTTCCACGGAAAACCACCACATTGCCTCCCACAGTAACTACCCCACTTCCCCCAGTGATGAGTGAGGGTCCTGATGCCCACACACCCACCAGCACGCAGTGGTGTCAGAGTTCTGGTTTTGTCCAGGCTGATGGGTGTGCAGTGATGCCTCGCTCTATGACATAAGACACGGGCCATCTTTCCAAGTGTAGATTTGCCATCTGTGTATCTTCTTTGTTGGGGTATCTGTCCAGGTCTTTGGTACATTTTTAATCAGGTTGTTCATTTTTTTGTTCAGTTTTGAGAGTTCCTTGCACGGTTTGGATAATAGCCTTTATCAGATGAGTCTTTTACAGATACGTTCTCCCTGTCTGTGGCCTGCCCTCTCATGCTCCTGAGACACTATGTTTATTTGAAAAAACACTTTAGACAGAAGACGGACCTCCCAGACCACCAAGGTTCTCATTTTGGCCATGGTCACCACCCTCCCAGCCCTGGTTCCCACCTTTTCACGATCTGCTGGTCCTATGGGGGTCAACCCATACCAAGTTCCTAACATATTTCCAATGATGGCAACGTCAAAGCAGGCAGTTTGCAGGTAGGAAGGAGCTGATGGAGGCCAGAGCAGAGCGTGAAGGCCAGCAGCTTCATCCCTTGGGGACAGGCAGGCCTCTCAGATGTCCCTCTGGGTCACCTTCCAAATGAAGTACCTGCCTTGGCCGTGGGCAGGAAGCAGGACCTGGCCCAGATCTCAGCATATTTGACCTGGCATGGCATTTACAGGTAAGCCTCCGTAACTGGAAACTCTACTCTCTGGGGAGAATGCATTTTCATTATCAAGGCTTTTAGGCTTTTAATTAAGAAATCAAAGAGCCATGCCTGGAGCAAGGATGCAGGGACTCTGCATGACCCACACGCTCGATTCCACCTGGTCCAAAGGACCCTGAAGTGCGGGTGTAGTGCCTGCTCTGAGTCACCAACACACTCGTCATTTCTACATAAAGAACCCTGTGAGTCTGTCCCAGGACTTTTTAGCCTAGACCCAAAAATTCACAGCCCAGGAAACCCTAACCATTTTAGGAACCTGAGGGGTGGGCCAAGGGGATCTCACAGAGTTTGGTGCTGGCTGTGGGGCCAGAAAAGTGCAGCTGGGGCTTCCCACCAGCACTCCCAGGAGGCCGTGCACTGGTCCGAGGCTAGTTCCGCCTCCTGTCCTCGGTTCTCATGCCCAGCCATGAGGGGAAACCCCATTCAGGAGCGGTCCCTGGCTCCAGGCCCTAACATCCATGTCCAGGCCCCTGGTGGGGCTGCTTCTACCCCAGGGAGGCTGGGACTGGAGACAGCCTGGAGCTCTAGGCAATCCTGTCAACCACCTGCTTCCTGAAGTGGCTGCAGACAAACTCCTGCTTCCAAAACCTGGCACGGGTTGTGTGAGGCCTGGGACACGGGAGGTGCACTTTGCAGCGTCCCTGCTCAGATGCAAAAGCAAGACTAAGAGCAGGAAAATTGTTTAATTACCCTCTCAGGGTTATCAAGTAAAATCATAGTCGCTTAGACCTATGTGTGAGTGGAAGTATACACATTATAGAAGTGTATATAAATGTAAATACATATATGCCTATTTTCCTTTTATACACCTTACATATACGTGTATACGTGTATATATATAAAAAATGGATGATAAACCATAGTTAAGATTTCAAATCTCAGTCACAAATATGTCAGAAGCAAATTACTATCCTTAAATTCTAAACAAAGATGTAACATTTTACATTCTTACAAACAAAACATTCTCTATTAGCATTTTAATTTAAAAACTAAGAATGCTTTGCACTCTCTCAATTTCCATTTTAAATAATCACTTTCACCTTTTCTATAACTTGCTACACCTTGAAGATTTCCAACAATAGCATCTCATTAGTTTAAGCATTAGGGAGTTTGTTTTTAAATACAAGCACTGATTAAGAAAAACTGCTCTACAGGACTTTCGCTATTTTAAAGCGTAATGATGTCTCTCTCTATATACTCAAGAACAGAAAGATGCCCGTGCAGATGCTTCCAAAGCAATTCAGATGAGATTGTCTAGAAACAGAGTTTAAGACAATCACATTTTCAAGGACAGAAGATCAAGACTAAATCCAGGATATTCTATAAGTGTCACCTTATATTTAAATTATTGCATGTATTTGTAATTTGGGTGGATCATGACATCCTTAAAGATAATGAAATGATGCATCACAGCCCTTAAAAACCCACAGCATATCTCTTTTGTTTTAAATACACTTATTTTGTCACATTTTCATTTTATAATTTCAAATTTCTAAACCTGCTAAAGCCTCAAATCGAGATAGAGTTTGACTTTGGCAATTCCCAAGTCACAAGCAGGTTGTATGTGCACAGCTATTCGGAATGTGATTTCTGATGGAAGCTTTTATGAACGCACATGAAATACCTCTGAACTGCAAAGGCTGACTCAGCATGTCTCAGAATGAAAATACATACATTTGTGATGGACAACAGAACAGATACTAATTACTAAAACAGGAAAGTCTACAGCACTTCTCATACAGAATGAATGCAAAGTGTTTGAGAAAAAGTCTTTCCAACTGAAAATATCAGAGCTGATTGGAACAAAGAAGCTTCTGAAGAAAATCCTGGTTGCTTTATGAGACTTCAGAATTTTCCTCATCAGCAAGTGAAAATGAACCTCCTGCTTGCCCACTGAGGACAGGGAAAGAACAGGTTAGGATAACAGGCCTTCAACTTCTTCACAGGGGGAGAAAGGAAGATGGGCCAGCCATCAGCACACCCACACCAGCTGTGCAGATGACTCAGCTAATTGCAATGGCAGGGCATCTCAATGAGACAGCCAGGCACGGGTGACCTGCCAAGCGACAAGATGGCCAAGTTTGGGTGGAATCCCTGGAGGGTGGTCACTCCAGGGCCTCTCAGGTCTGTGCCCAGGAATCAGCATTTCCAAGTAGCCCAGGTGAACTGCTGCCCAGAGGCCCTCACCAGTCATGGCTCGCACAGGCAATGGAACCCCGCATGCCTGCTCCTCCTGCAACGCCTGGCGTGGATTTTCCTTAGTTGCCAACACCGCGCTCCTCTATGCCTACTCTCACCATTGGTCCCGAGTTTACTGAACTGGTCCCGAGTTTACTGAACTTACAAACAGAAAAAGAGAAGGTAACCACAAAGGAAAGCATCCACCTGAAACAGGACTGACTGGGGCTTGCGTCAGCGGACACAGCAAACACAGCACATATCTGTGCATGGCTCACCATTCAAAGCCCACAGCAGCGCAGTTTCCACTCAGAACGTCCGGGTGGCTGTGGGCAGGGAGATGCTGCACAGCTGTTTCTATGCTAAATATTTAAAGGTGTGAATTTTATTACATATAGAAAAAAGTGTGTTTAGCATACAAATGTGTGCATTTATGTTAAATACATGAAAACACATAACCCAGGTGTTTGGGTTCATACCACTGTGGAGACTTTTCAGTTTCTTTTCATACAACTGCCCAACTGGGGCCCAGAACCAACACCTTCTAGCTGTGTCACTTCATCTGCTGTTTTACTGTCACACACCGGCCCTACCCACCACACACACACACACACACACACACACAAAAGCCATGGCACTTAAAAAAATTAATTTCACATTATTAGAGATGACTTGTCCTCTTTGAAGAGATTGCAGCACATGAAGGATTTCAAATACAAGTATGTACTGGGTCTCCTGATCTCAGGACCCATCCACACTGGTGACTTTAACAGTGCTTCATGGAAACTTCCGGAAGGCATGTGTGTCATGTCTAAGAGCAAACTAGAGTTCACATCTCAGCACTGTGTGCCTCTTCTTTCTTCTGTCCCACGGGCACCGTCTTCTCCCAGGGAGCTGGTGCTGTGCTCTGAGGCCCTGTCCCACCCGACAGAGGCTTGGTCCCTGGTGCCATTTTGGAGAACCAGCCTCCATCTGTCCAGGTGTGTTGTGCAGAAAGCAACTCATCCAAATCTGTTTAAAAACCACACATTTGTGATGCCTGTAGGCCTCAGAAGGTGGAGGCAGACAGGATAAGGGCAACTGTCATGAGGGCTGAAGATCAAGGGCGTCTGTCTGGTGATTGAAGGGCACTGTCTGCAGCGAGCCACCGCACATTTAGTGAGGCTGTCTGGCTCCTCACCTCCGCCAAACCTCCACCCGTCGCGTCTGGCCTGGATTCTCTGACACCTGCATGGCCTTCACCTGGTTCATAACTCAGCTCAGAAAGGGCCCCGTACAGCAGCAATGACGGTGGTGGCTGTGGCCATTTATCCTCTCTGCATCTAGCTCCTCTCCCTGACTCAACAGTACCTCTGAAGTCACAGACTGGCCTCCCAACTCTCCCCCGTCCTGGGCTGCTTGGCGTGTTGCTCTGCTCACACACCTCAGCAAATACTGCTGATTAGCCAGAATCACCCAGAAATCACTTAACCTTGATTCTG
Organism: Rhinopithecus roxellana; assembly: GCF_007565055.1. NCBI lineage: Eukaryota > Metazoa > Chordata > Mammalia > Primates > Cercopithecidae > Rhinopithecus > Rhinopithecus roxellana. The sequence goes on along the minus strand of NC_044561.1, from coordinate 40,700,002 downwards.
GCTGCTTTTGTAATTTGTAATATTTGTACTTCTGGTGTGATCTGAGGAACAACAAATTTTAAAATTAGAGAAGATGTGGTTTTTATTCTCTCCTTTCTACTTGCAACCTTAAAAATTCAAGTAGCACAAGGGTTTGTTGAAAGTAACTTCCACTAAATAGAACCTATTACAAATGTACTACAGAGTGTCAAATAACCACACAGATGTAAAATAGAGATGCAGACACAGATATAAAATCCAATGGTTAAACCAAATTGGGAAATGCTCGCCAGTTTGTAGGACTTCTAAAACTTGGCATAAATGTTGGCTAAGGGATATAATATGTTATGAGATGAGTGAGATGCTTGGCCTAGGACCACAGGCTCTCTCCTCTTTACAGCAGAAAATCCATAAGGAAGTCAAATCTTAAAGAACCAGGTACTGTTGAATGACATAATCAGTGGTCCTTCCCATCCCTGGGCCAGCTGCGGTGAGTGTAACCAGTCGTTCACCAACATCCATCATCCATCCTCCAGGTCATGGCTACACTTTACTCCCAGCTCCCTGCCATTATGTAGATTAGATAAATCATGGCCACTCTCGCCTTAAGCATCCCCCCCGCAGCGTGGCAATCATCCAGTCCCAACCACAACAAGGACGGCCATGTCCTTGGGAACACAGAGCAGGGGTCTGGAACGAACCTGGATCCCTGAATGGAGCAGTCACCAGCCTGGAACATCCTCCCTGATGGGTTTGCAAGAGAGAAAACCCCTTTGGTTCCTCAAGCTACGATACTGCAGAATCTCTGGTCACAGCATCCTTACCTACCCTCGTCAGGAGCCATTCATGCTCATCAAACATGAGAATAAAACTGCAGTGACACAGTCACACACACCCAGAACACGGACCACCTGCTGCTCACATTCATCGTATTAACACCAAAAGGCCACCGTGGTGGATATCCTGGATGTGGACACTCGGCGGCTTTTTGCTGGAGATGCGCTTTGTGTGTTTATCACATGACCATCTTGGCGTCAGGAGGGGTTGTGCAGATGGCAGCTGTGCTCGTTACAGGGAGTCTCACTTGCTGGACTCTCGGCCAGCTCCCAGTATCAACGCCCGCAGGGTCCTCTCCTCCAGGAGCACGTGCTTGGACGCCACAGTGTCCTGTGGATCCACGTAACCATGCTGTGTGTCCCAGGAGCTTAGAAAGTACCACTGCATCAATGCATCCACAGGTGAGGCCGGGGGCAGAAGCCAACCTCAAGCAGTTACAGTCCTCCGTGGGGCTGGCGTCCAGGCAGGAAGGCGGCTCAGCAGCTCTCCTCTCACTGTGGAACTTCCTAAGTCCCCACATGAACAGACCCTAAATAACACGCAACAAACAACAGGAGCGAGAATGCTACCAGGAGCTTCTGAGATGAACAAGCTGGGCTGATCGTGAGACACCTGACGGGGATGGTGCCAGAGCTCCTCCCAGTGACCTGTGAGGACAGTGCTGCCAGCGTCTCCCCAAAACCAGCCCAAGTCGGTTTAGAGTCGAAGCTTCCCAGGTGTGGTCAGATCCATTCAATCCCACAGTCTGAACCTCCTAGGCCATCTCATGGCCCTCATCTCACAGTTGGGAACCAGGACACTGCACCATAGACCCGGCCCTGAGCCCCCGTTCCTTCTTCTACACCACACACCAGTACAGTGAGCACTTAGGGACTGGGCATTCACGTAAAATAGTGCTTAACTAAAACTTCTGATTTAGAAAATGTTTAATTCCTACTCACAGAGCTGAAAGTGTTCTGTCCTAGGAGGCGGCAGCTGTAATTAAGCCTGAGAGAAGAAGAAGGAATCAGAGCAGTGCCAAGTATTAAATATTCCTCTATATCTATTCACCACATCACCACGCTCCTGTCACCTGCTTCATTTTCTACCCTTAAAAGACACAATAGTTACTTTGCAAAATAGACAATCTGTTTTACTGATGCTTAGCTATAAAGTAAGGAGCTATGTATCCAAAAGGGACATATGGGAAAACAGAAAATGTCCACAAGCGGTTGGGTGGGAGGGCAGGTGCAGCAGCATCTGGCTCTATTCCATTGTGAGCCAGCCATGTGGGCTGGACAGCTCACTTAGCCACTGAAATTACATCATCTAAGATTTTGTTGCAGTTACTTTGATAAATTCTCCCTCCTGCTATGAAGAGTAAGGTTTAGTTGCCTTTTCTTTCTTTCTTTCTTTCTTTCTTTCTTTCTTTCTTTCTTTCTTTCTTTCTTTCTTTCTTTCTTTTTTTTTTTTTTTTTTTTTTTTTTTTTTTGCATCAGAGTCTCACTCTGTTACCCAGGCTGGAGTGCAGTATTACAATCATGGCTCATCGCGGCCTTGACCTTCTGGTTCAAGCAATCCTCCTGCCTCAGCCTTCCAAGTAGCTGGGACCCACAGGCGAGTTTCATTTCTTTGCTAACAAATTCCTAATTCACCACGCAGCAGGCCTGTCTGGTCCATCTGCCTGGACGTCCACCTTGCTGACCGGCTGTGTGATCTCTAAAGTGGATGCACTCCGGTTGCCCAGACTCTGCACGTGATGCTGAATCTCCAAGTCTGCCACCATCTAAGGGACTGACAGCCCAGAGAATCCCGATGTGCCACTGTGAGCCGGGCTTTATTCCACAGGGCGACTCTGCTTACCGTGACGAGATGCAGCACGTGAGCACAGATCAAAGGGTGTCAGCAACTAACCCATTCCCAAGGTACTAAGCAGAGGACCAAGGGTTTAGTTCCTTATTTGCTATAGGCTTGATTCAAAACAACTTTCTGGGATCCTGGGGACAAATATCTCGAACTGGTAAGAATTCTTGCTTTAGTAACGGAAGAATCACCTAATGCCCACTTTATAACTGTTGTTCTCATCAGAACTTGAGGCCAAAGGGAAAAGTAAAAGGGGGGCCAAAATCGTGACACCCCAGTTTGCACAAGGCCAACCAGCCTGCTTGAGGGGGTGAAAGGAGTAGGGTTTTTAAACTGCTGAGTTTTAAAAACATGGCTGTAGGCTGGGCGCACTGGCTCATGTCTATAAGCCCAGCACTTTGGGAAGCCCAGGTGGGAGGATTGTTTGAGGCCAGGAGTTCAAGACTAGCTTCAGTAACACAGCAATACCTTATCTCTTTAGAAAGAAAAAAAAAGGTTATTAAACTAGTAATAGAAAGGTTAATACAATAAATTACTATGTCAACATGGCACCCCCTACAGTCAGATGAAGTGCACTCTCTGTGGCTACGATGAGGCCTGTAGAGAAATGTAACCAGCATCACAGGGAGGAAGGTCGAACCCAAAGCCCCACGGCACTAACTCCTGTACAGTATGTAACCAGCACGAAGTCTCCTCCGCAATCAGACAGAAGCCTAGTTTAGAGGAATGCTGCCCACCGGACCTGGGTGGACTCCCGATGCCGGCCGCGCAGACAGCCCCACCCTGGGACCCTGCTGGCAGCCCCGACTGGACAGAATGGCCTCGTGAGTGTCCTTTCCCACCACAAGCTGCAGACCCTGAGCCAGTCCTGGCTGTGACTGAGGCTGCACATAAATGTCTGCGCCCAACAGCTCACCTTTGTACATGACACGCTGAGTCCACCTCATTTCAAATGTTACACTCGTCCCAAGGCAAACATGGATATTACAGGTTAACTCACTGCGCATGTGCTAGACTTTCCCTGTAAGTGTTCAGACATTCCACAAACCGGATGAACAAACTCCACTTTCCCTGTAAACTTTCAGACATTCCATGAGCCCGATGAACACACACAGTGAACAAACCCCGGAACGTTTAACGCCGCGGCCTCCTCCCCTGCGGAGGAGTGCATGCTTACAGCTCCCCCAAGACCACATTTCCCAAAGCACAGACTGTTACTCTGAAAATTAAACCTCTTTCTTCCTTCCTCTGTACGTCTCGTGGTCATGTTAACAACTATTGCTACAAATGCAGAGAAATGGGGTATCATCCGTGCCGGTCACCGAATTCCTAGCACCAAAGCTTCAGGGCCCCCCAGTCTGAAGGAAGCGTCCATCACCCTAAAGCCAACTCTGGAGATGAAGGCCAAGCTGGGGAAAGGCTGTGTCACCCACAAATCCACACCACGGGGCCCTCTGCAGTTGTGTGTTAGAATTCTTGGCCTGTCCTAGGGTTTGGAGAAATCAGGATGCAAGCAGATACCCTACGCTCTGCCACGGGACCGTGAAGTCTGCGGAACCTGAGGAACACGGACAAACGGCTGCATGAGTCCCACAGGCCGAGCCTCGACGGGCACCCGTGTCAAGAACACAGACACGCCTGGAGGGGCAGCCGATGCAGGCAACATTTGCAACCCCAGCACGCGGTGGCATCCGAGTGTGAGGGTCTCTGGCCAGGCTCCACCACAACTGCCATAGTCTGCAGCAAAATTTTAAAAATAGGTTTTAACTAGTTATAACTCTAACTTGTTTTACAGATAAACAGAACACAGGGTACCAACGGGCTCCAAAATACTTTGCCTAGAACCAAGTCTAGAATGCAGATGGCTGCTGCTTCAAGTGTGATGAGTCACCTGTAGCGCCATAAATCCTAGATCGAGGTGACTAAGTGCTCTTCCTAAACCAGAAAGTACCCTGAGGCTCTGAGGGAACTCTCTGTCTCCAGGCCAGTCCATCAGCCCTGGCAGAAGCTTCTAGAGTAAGAGTCTGTGGATTTGTACTGGACGGATGTAAACCAGGCAAAGTCACAGGGGCTCATCCTAGAAGCCCATCCATCCATTTACCCACTCATGCCCTGGAGAGCCCTGGCCCCAGGTCCACACCCGCAGTCACGCTGAACCACAAGAACTGACTTCTAGGCCCTCAAGCCACTCCCTCTCGCCCCTGGACAGACCCCTCTCAAACTGTGAGGCCCAGAGTAACCTTAACAGATGGTCCCAGCAGAACTGGCCACTGCATGAATTGATATTGTGTGTGTGTGTACATGTGTGGTGATTCTTTTTCTGCCACTCAGGCACAGTGCACCATAACTACAGTGGTGCTATTATAGTTCACTGCAGCCTCAACCTGCCAGGCTTGGGTGATCCTACAGCCTCAGCTTCCCAAGTAGCTGGGACCACAGGCGCACATCACCACACCTATTTAATTTTTTGTAGAGTCAGGGTCTTGCTATGTTGACCAGGCTGGTCTCAAATTCCTGGGCTCAAAAGTGAACTGCCCACCTCAGCCTCACAAGGTGCTGGGATTACATGTGTGAGCCACTATGCCCAGCCTAGAATTGGTATTTCTTAAACCTGAATTTGACACATGAACTCCACTTACATAGACATCAGCACTCTCTCAGAGCTCAAGGGCTTTTCTGAATCTTGATTCTGTCCAGTTTCAAGTTCAATGTCTAAGAAAGAGTCAGAACTGACTCTCCCTCAATGAAGCCTAAGGGCAAATGCAGCAGCATCTCAGGGTATGAGGAGACAAAATAAGAAGGGTGGAAAATACACACTGAAATTCTAGTGTTAGAATCATAATCACCAACACTGTAAGAGGCAATCTGCTTTCCAAAACATGTAGCTGCTGGATTAACTTCAAAGTCCTCAGATACCACAGCTAGGCACTCAGAGTGGCATAGCTTTCTAAGGTCGCACTGCCCAGGGCAGCCTAACAGCCTCGGGGCAAACTAAACAAAGGCTTGATTCTCTCAAGGAGGAAGGTGCTCAAGTCCTTCCAAATAGATTCTTCTTCTAAGTTAGATGCCTCCTACAACACTGTTTAGAGTGCCAGTGTGTTCAGAAGCATGAAGTTGAAAATACATCTCAGGACCCCAAAATCACTAAACTAAAGGGACACCAAGGTGGGGAACAGCTTACGGCAAACCTGCCTCCCATGCTCTTCCTAACAGAGACAGCTACTGGGGGGCAAAAAAAAAGCCACGTACCTCCCTCACAACCGGTCCACAAGGAAATTCCTCATGGACAGAGGACAGAACTCAAAGTCACCATCTGCACACGGAGATAAATGTGGATTTGACTGCTTCCTCTGGAAAGGTTAACCAGAAACGCATTTGTCTGATTTACCTGTGACCTGGAAACCCCTCCCCATTTCGAGCTGTCCCTCCGTCCTGGACAGAACCAATGTACATCTCACATATATTGATATCTCACGTCTCCCTAAAATGTGTAAGACCAAGTTGTGCCCCAAACACCTTGGGCACACGTCCAAGACCTCCTGAGGCTGTGTCTTTAACCTTGGGAAAATGAGCTCTCTATGGGCAGAGAACCGTCTCAGAGATGCTTCTGGTTTACGGGAAGCATTCTCTCCTACAGGTGTAACGATGAAATCATGTGGAATTACAAAATGCCACTTTAGCAAAGGCTGAAGGAATTCGGGTTCGATGTGCTTAAAAAAAAAAAAGTAACATTCTATTTATTAATGGACCATGAAGCCCACACCCTCTTCTGCATTGAAGATGTCAACTGGGACGAGGGGACCCTCCTGTGGATTCAACAAAGACTACCCTCTGACTCCACTTCCCAGAGTCCCAGCTCCTGCTGCTCAGGGAACAGCAACCCCAGCTTCACGGGGCTCAGGCCTCCAAACTCAACTCCCACCCACGCTGGAGAATCACCCCAGGGACTTGCGAAATGGCAGGTGTAACTCTCACCTCATCCCCTTAAAGAGGAAAAGGCACCTTCCCGCTCCTCTTCCTGCTGGTGGGAACAGGGGCAGGAGCTGGAGGAGCACGAGCTGGAGGAGCAGGAGTTGGGCGGCAGGAGGGGAGCAGCCTGGGTCCCTGCTAGTCACAGATGGCAAATGCCAACCAGCCCCGACCTTCACATTGCAGAGAAGAAATCCTTCTCTTTTGTCAGGTCCCTGTTAGAAGTTTGCTCCCATTCCCTAAAAAAAAAAAAAAAAAAAAAAAAAACTCAGACAGAACATGGGTGTTTTGCTGACAATATGTCAATTATTTGGGGTCCTTGGGTCAAATGACGCCAAAACAGAAAACTGAACCCTGTTATTCAGGAAACTACCTTCCAAGCCCCATCTACCCTCCCAGGCTGTCACCTTATGGTGTTTGTCTGTTAGATGATTAACAATAACTGCTCTTAAGAGCTAGGTGTACAGAATAGACAAGAAGTCAGCTTGGGTTGAGGGGAAGCAGCAAAAGGCCCCTCTCCCTGCAGGACAGTGGAGGAGGAACCTTCAGCACCTGGGTTTGCAGGATGCTGGATCTTTGAAAGCATCTCTCACAGTTAAAGTATGGCCAGACCCTCCTCTGCCACAACCTATTCAGGCGAAGGTGGCACCTGCCCTAGAGACCCACAAGCCCTGTGCAGGGCTCCGCTGGAGCTGAAATTTCCTCCCTTGGTAAGAGTCAGGGCCAGGGGTTGGGAGAGAAACAGCAGACCTGAGGGGCATTGCGGAAACTCCATGCCATGCTAACTCTCGTCTGACGTGCTCCGGCCAAAGCCATGCTTCTCGGAGGGCATTTCCCTTCACACATCCAGAAATCATCAATGTCTAGTCTCCCCATCTCCCCACAGAACAGATCATTCCTCAGGAGGCAGGCGCTTGGCTGTAACACGTGGTAATGAGGGGCGCGCCTTCTTGCCCATTCTATAGTGTTTCCTGTTACCTATTTTACCTTAAGCTGAAAATGGTTCCCTTTTACACTCTGCAGTGACAAAGATAGCAAAACACACGAGATTTAGTGTGATCCCACACCTGTCACTGATGACCTCAAGTTCTTTATTTGTTTGTTTTGCTTCTAGAGTTTGTACTCTCTCCCGGGGTTCCAGGCCTGTGGATTCAACCATAGATCAAGATTTTTTTTAATGTGTTTGTACTAAGCATTCAGACTTTATTATTCATTAAACAACTACTCGCATGGCATGTCCATGGTACAGCCGTTACGAGCAATACTGACATGACTGCAGGAGGATGTGCATATGTCATACGCAAACACGATGCCATTTTATAGCAGGGACCTCAACGCCCACAGACCTTGGATTCCATAGGCAGTCCTGCAGCCCACCCCCATGGGCACTGTGGAATGGCTATAATAGAAAATATGGAGGTTTTAAACAGTTATGTACTAAATCTAATCTTTTGTTAAGAAATTACTGTGTATCACTTGTATTATTTGGAAGTCCTTCCTGGCCCAGAGACTTGATATGTTATCTTTTTGTCCACGGATCTAGTCATTCCAGTAAGCTTATTGAACACAAATCAATTTTACAATTAAATTCTTACAGGAATCACACTCATACTGTAAGCTGCTTTGGTTTTTAAAGTGAAATAACCAATAGTTTTGCAAACCAGCTATATCATAGAATAACAGGATAAAGCAGTCCCATGACATGCAAAAACATAGGGTTTCAAAGCTAACCAGTATAAAACACATTAGAAATCCCTAAATATGAAAATGTTTTACACCACAACAGATATTCCAGAAAAACACAAGATGTTCAAAAAAGCCCTTTGCAGAAAGGCACTTTCCCCTTCATTGTTCACATGGTTTCCAGAAGCTTGTATTTGGCAATGACCATGAAACCAGAAGGAGCATCTGCTTCAACTACTGCTCTACCGCTATTGCAACACACAATATTAAGGCAAAAAAAAAAAAAAAAAAAAGACATAGCATATTTCCTATTGATGAGAACAGGTAGAGTGTTATAAAAATGAGTGTGTTCTAAAGTCAACAATGTTCAAATTCTAGGTCTCTCGCAGACACTAGACGGTAACCGCCAAAGCTTATGTACTTGGCAACATTCAAGGAGACCAAGTTCAGAGCTGTCATAATGCAGCACCATCCTCACGCGATTATCTCAGGCGGGTTTGAGGGCAAGTGCCCCCGTCACAGCGGGAAAGCTGCCCAGCCCGGCACTTCCTGAGATCATAGACCTTCGCCCTCTCACATCTTCAATAGCTCCTTTACACTGGGAACCAGAGAGCAAAACCTAAAACACATACTCAAATCTCAAGACAGTCTTGAGAGCTCTTCTCCTTGACCCTTCTTTTACTGAAAAAACCTATTTTGCAAACAATCTGTCGTGTTTACCAGAGCTGGGGCAGGAGGAGAGCTAGTGTTTGATAGACTGAGTTTCAAGCGTGAGGAGACCAGGAAGTTCTGGAGATGGATGGCAGTGATCGCGGCATGACAGTGTGAACACACTTAATGCCATCAAACCATACACTTAAAAATAGTTAGAGTGCTATGTAATTTTACCACAATAAAAAGACTGAGAAAAGTCATCTATAATTGCTGTCTCCAATATCTTGCATCCTGTAGGGTGCATTTGCTTTTGGAAATCCTCAGAGCAATCATGAAAGACAATACCCTGTCATCTCTGAAACACAGGCAAAGTCAAGGGTTTTGATTATAGGAAAGTACCTGGAAAGCAAAGCATCCATTAGACAGGGCAGCCGTGGTAGGACAAACACATGGTAGGAAGGTGGTGGTCATGCTACACACAGATGGGAAGGGTGTGGGGAGCCACAACACCCGATGCTCGGGAGGCACCTGGGTAGGAGCTGAGAATGTGCCAAACACGTTCAATCACGCAACATTCACGGACCCTGAGTCCAGCCACGGCCACTGACATCCACTGTGCCCAGGGTGTCCTCTGCCATAGAGATACACACCCTGCCGAGGATAGTGCACAGATTAAATGTCAAAGCACAGACATGCTCACGCCCAGCTTCTTAGATAGAAGCAAAAACACATTTCCCAGACACCAGCAGCATGACTCTCCACCTGACTGTACCCCTGCGTCCCATTTATTCTCAAATACGTCTCTCCCGGACCCCACAGCATGACTTTCCACCTGACTGCACCCCGTCCCGTGCATCTCTGAACCTATGTCTCGGCCCTCACTCACTCCCTCCCTCTTTGGGTCAGGCACCAACAGTCCACTGTGTGAGCCTTGTCAAGGGCTTCTGGGCCACATGCCAGGACACGAACCTGAGAACTCCCAGTGCACACATTGGTCTTCTGCAGGACGCTTGGCTCTTGTATCTGCGGGAGCCGGCACCCACCCGTAGAACTGGCTGCACTCTCAGAAAAGTCACAGAAGGACCCTCACCAACCCAGCAGCACCCTGAGGTCACATCCCACTCACCTGCTGGCTCCTGAGCCTCCCACCCTGTGACGGCTCACTCCTTCCTGAGCTCCTTCGGTTCCCTGACTTGAATCCACTGGTTCCTCTCCTCATGGGCCTCTTTCCTGTCATCTGTCAGGGTTACACCAGGACCCTCTGGCTGTCACGCCACCCCAGCTCCACAGACCACCCACTGAGTGGAGCACATGCATCTAGCCCGAACTTGCTGATATGCTGCAGCCGGCCCTGGACTCGAACCACCCTACTGTGGCTTTCCATCAGTGTGGTATCTGCGAGTTACCTCCTGGGCAATGCCAGCTGATGGGAACATCAACCAGGAGGCACCGCTGAGAAGAAGAACGTATGGTGCAGTGCCCTGAACATCACATCCCTCAACAGACGCTCCGTATCTTTTGTCCTGGCAGAGCTTCCCTGTAGGAAGAAGGCCATTCCTCCAGTGCTGCTACTTCCAACAACGGGGAAAGAAATGAACGGTGTCAAAGAAGCAGAACCCACCAGCAGGGCTGCCGGCGGTCCGACGACCACAGCCCCCAGCATTCCCCAGCCACCACGGTTGACAGTCCAGGCTCCAGAAATGCATGGCTTCAACCTAAGGAGTAAAACCCCTCCCAAGCCAACTATTACTTTTCAACAATCGGATTGGGGAGTGGGGTGTTCTAACCCTGCCTCTCTCGACAGCACAGATCATCAGATCCCAGTTCTTATAGGATTGGGGAGTGGGGTGGGGGTTCTAACCCTGCCCCCCTTCATAGAAAAGAACTGGGATCTGATGATCTGTGCTAGGTCAGCACTTTGCTTCCGCCACATGCAGTCATCCTCAGCACCAGGAAAGTCAGAAGCGTTGAGTGATGACACCAATACCAACACATGCGGTTCTGCGGCTCTGGTAACTGGCTGCACAGATACAACCCGACAGCGGTGAGATCCACGGACATCACCAGTCTTCCCAAGGATCGTGTTCCTGAATCTTCTGCATTCGGAATAACGGTCTTCTTTGCCAGGGCTGAGCCATGCTTCCCTCTCGCCTGTCCTCTGCCTTCACCAGCTTCGTGCGCATTTCCGGGCAAGTGTTTGTGCAGGTGCTATCACTTATTTCCACAGCGAGAACATACACAGACACCACACAGAAATGGGCAACCCCGTTAGGAGCTGTGCAGGGAGATCTAACTCATCAGATGTGCCAAATTCCTGTTGCCATCGAAATTAAACTAAACTACCGTTGCTATGACCTCATCTCTTACTGCACCACTAAAGATCATCCGGGTAAGAGGAATGTGCCTCTGCGTAGCATTCAGCTCACGTTTCCATGTCGGTTTTTCCTGAATATGGTTATGTGAGATAGAAATCAGTAAGATGGGGTGTAACATACAGTATAGGATCGTTGTGTCTCCTAGCCTCAAACACTTCAAGATCCTCAGAAAATGAAGTTTAACTCTGGGGACGTGAGTTACATAGTAACTTGTTTTGGATACTGTCATATCAACACCAAAGAACTTCTTGAATTCCTTTTTAAATTGAAAAGCAGTTTACAAAGCATAAAAGCCCCAATATTAAAAATACAATTCAGTCTTTTTAGCATATTCTAAAAGCTGCACATCAACCACTAGTATGTAATTCCGGGACTTTTTCACCACTGGCCAAAAAAACCTTGAACTCATTAAGAGTCAGCACCTGCTCCTTTCTTCCACCAGACCCTGGCAATGGCCAGCCCACTTCCGTTTCTCTAGATTTGCCCATTCTGGACACCTGTTGTGAGGAGAATCGTACAGTGCGTGACTTTTGGCATGACCTTCGGTGATGATATCTTTCACGTCCAAGGTGAGTGGAATCTCACAGTGTGTTACCTTTGGAGTGGCCTTTGGTGCCGGCATCTTTCACGTCCAAGGCTCATTTGGGTTGGAGCACATGTTCTTTTGTTCCTTTTTATGGCTGACTGATATTCCATTGTGTACATATTTTCTTCATCCATTCATCTGTTGACAGACACCTGGCTGTTTCTGCTATTATGAATAATGCTGCTATAAAGATTCTTGCGTAGGATTTTTTTTGTAAAGACATTTACAATTTTCTTGGCACATGCCTAGGAGTGAAATTGCTGGGTCGTACGGTGATTTCATGCTTAACTTTTCTGAGGAACTGCCAGACTTTTCTAAAGTCAACTGCTACCATTTTACTTCCCCTCCCACTAGCAATATATCAAGATTTCAGTTTTCCCAAATTCACCACACATGTCACTGTCCAATACTGGGGTTTTACCTATCCCGGTGGTTGTGAAGTGCTATCTCACAGTGGTTTTGATTTCCATTTGTAAGATGACGAATTCTGCTTAAACATCTATGTGCTTTTTAAGACATTTATATGTCTTTCTTTGGAGAATGTCTATTCAAATCCTTTGTCCAGTTTTAAATTGGATTTTTATTAAGAGTTTTTAAATATATTCTTGATATCAGGCCCTTATCAGGATAATGTATCCTGTTCTGTGGGTTGTCTTTTTACTTTAATAGTATCCTCTGAAATGAACATTTTTAATTTTGATACCGTCTTTTTCCCTTCAGTTGCTTGTTATAGCTTTAGACGTCTCAGCTAAGGAAACATTGCCTAATCCAATGTAACAGTTTCATCCAGGATTCTCCCCTAAAGGTGTCATGGGCTGAACTGTCCCCCCCCCCAAGATTCCCATGTTAAAGTCACAACCCCAGAAACTCAAAATGTCACTGTATTTAGATACAGGGCCTTTAACTTGGCAATTTAGGTCCCATAAGATCTTAAGAGTAGGCCCTGATCCAGTATGACTGGTGTTCTTATAAGAGAATTTAGACACAGTCCTCAGTGCTGCACGCACATAAGAGAAACCTGTGAGGACACAGAGAAGACGCCAGTCTACACAGCATGGGGTGAGGCCCCAGAGAATCCAACCCTGCCCGCACCTTGATCCCAGGCTTCCAGTCCTCCAGAACAAAGGAAATAAGATGCTGTTGTTTAAGCTGCACCATCTGTGGTGTCCGTTATGGTATCCAGCAGACTGATAGAATGGGTCTCACAGTCGGCTCCTTACGTCTGGAACCATGTTGAGCTTTGTGTGTAGGGTGAGGAAGGGTCCAGTCCATCCTTTTCCATGTGGATACCCCAGTTGTCCCAGCACCATTGAGTTGTGAAAGGAAAAAAGTAAAGCAACCCTTACGTCCTTTCTCCATCAACAGATTAGAAGATACACTGAAGAATCGTGGACAATTTTGTTGGTTTAAGGCAGTGGTTTTCAAACTTTTGGGTCTCAGGAACCCTTTGCACTTTATCAAGATCACAAAAAAGCTTTCTCATCAGGCCGGGAGTGGTGGCTGCTCATGCCTGTAATCCCAGCACTTTGGGAGGCAGAGGCAGGTGGATCACTTGAGGTCAGGAGTTCGAGACCGGCCTGGCCAACATGGTGAAACCCCGTCTCTACTAAAATACAAAAATTAGCCTGGCATGGTCCCGAACACCTGTAGTACCAGCTACTAGGGAGGCTGAGGCAGGAGAATCGCTTGAACTCAGGAGGCAGAGGTTGAAGTGAGCTGAGGTCACACCACTGCACTCCAGCCTGGGTGGCAGAGCAAGACTCCGTCTCAAAAGAAAAAAAAAAATTAACAATTTAGTTCGTTTTACAATGATAAAGTCATTACATCTTAACACGGTCTTAAAGAAGAAACCATTTTTCCAAAATAAGCCGCAGCATGGCAACAGGTTGTGCTGCTCTGAAAACACCTAACATCTCTGCACCTCTGACAGCGGGTTCTCATGCCTGCATCTACGTTCAGTGGGCTGCAGAGCCGTGGCTGAAGTTTATGAAGAAAGTCCAACCCCATGCTGATATACAATTAGGAAGAAGTATTTTCATTGTGTTTTCAGATTATTTTAGGTATTATCTGCTGCCAAATGTAACAGCACTTCCATACAGGCTGTCTGCAACTCGGAGTCTGCGCTCTGGTCGACCGGCCTTTCTGCCTCAATTCCTTCTAAGTCGACTGGTCCGTCCTGCACTTGAATGGCTTTTACCAGCACACAATTTTGTAATCACACATTGGTTAGAAAACACTGGTTCAGAGTTATGAGCAGCTTCCATATTTCATTATATGTCAAAAAAAAATCTATATGACCATTGATCACATGAGAAAGTGGTAGACACAAGATTTTCATATTTTAATACTCACTGGAAAGCTCAAATGTCTATCACTGGGAATAACGTAAGGTACTTTCCTTGAGATGAGTCATTTCATTCATTTTTCAGGCTACTCCTGCAAGTATCTCCATCTGAAGTGGCATCGTTTGTAAGTCATTCTTTATATAAAGGCGAACGTTAGTGGAAGAAGTGGTTCTGCAGATTCATCGCTCAGAGGCACCAGTGCTCTCCCAAGATAACCATAAAATCCGCAGAGGACGCACCTGTGCACACTTCCTGTTTCTCACTCAGAACATTCCAGAAGGAACTCTGAATCCTGGTGCCGCAGCGGGACTGAAGTTTGCTCTCACCCACACAATAAACCCAGGGAGATCCCCCAGCTCCCATCCCAAGGCCACAGTCTTGGTCCTCTGTTTGGTCTCGGAGGGCTCCTGCAGCTCCAGCCTAACAGGAAAAAGCAGGCATCCACATGTCAGAAAGCCCTCCCAAGGCCTGGCGAACGCTTCTGCTTATGTGCCAGCCAAGTGCGTTTGACAAGGCTACAGCCAGCTGTACAGCAGGCAGTGAGGTACCCAGCAAATACTCAGGGCTCACGTTACTGAGGAAGGAAGGTGGATAGCGAGGTACCCAGCAAGTACTCAGGGCTCACTTTATGGAGGAAGAAGCCAGGCAGATAGTGAGGCACCCAGCAGGGTTCACGTTACTGAGGAGGAAAGGAGGGTAGAGACAAGGGGGCTGGAACAGTCTGTCATAAGTTTTAGCATTTACAAGGCTCATTGAAGATTACTCAATTTGATCTTCACAGCTCACAAGATAGGCAGAGGCATGACTGTTTTCATTTCACAAAGAGATCCCGAGAACTGATGGTGACCACGTGCTCTTCCCACAGGCTCCCAGAAATCATCCTCAAATCATCTCTCAGTTGTATACGTGTGATAATATCTCAGTCACGTCCCCTTATCTGCAGGGGGATTTTAATGCTGTCCTGCTGTTCCTTCGCACCCCTGCCCTCTCCTGCATTTCAGTCATGCCCACCAACCATGGGGAGTCCGCCCCACACCACCCCCGCTGCTGCTGATGGCTTGGGTCACCCTTATCTTTCATTTCCACCTGCAGGGACCTGTTCTTCCTTCAAATGCAGCTCAAACTCACTCATTGTGTGAAGCCTTTTCCAGCCATCACAGCTGTCATGTGTAAAATCAGTCTGTGGAATGCTTCATTTAGGTCCTTATGTTGCCTCATTGGCTGTGATTGGGACCAAATTCTAAGCAAACCAGGAGGTCCCCTCTCCCCATCTCTGCTCCAGTGCACTTAAAACAAGGATTCCTGGAAGCAAATTTTTAGTCCAATTCACACATGAGTCTACCCCACACCCTGCAGAAAAGCCCTGGTGGTCAGGGCTCAGGGCCCCCAGGTAGGTGAGGAGAGCTTAGTGCCCTCTCTGGAGTTGTCGCTCAAAGACCCACGGCTGAAAAGGAAGAAACTTGCATCCTGTGAAACATCCAGGTCCCCAGACCCACTCAGGAACAGAAAACAGGGATGGAGCCTCGAACAGACCCTCGGGAGGGCAATCAGCAGGAGCCACAGAGGTCACCAAGAGGGAGGGAGGCAGGCAGTGAGGCCAGAGGTGATGTGGCCAGGATGGAGGTGATGTGGCCAGAGGTGACGGGAGGAGACATGGCCAGAGGCAACATTGCCAGGGAAGGAGACACGGCTGGAAGGAAGTGACAAAAGGTGTCTCCAGGCCTCAGACTGTGCCTGATTTATGGATGACATTTTAATTAAGATGTTATGTCTAACTTTAAAGAAAAGTAGCAATTTAGAACCATTGTGTACATTTAAAGCATGGTACAAATATAGCACTTTTTCAAACCAAAGAACAATGCACTGAAGGAAAACATAGCAGCTCACCAAAAAAAAAAAAAAAAAAAAAAAAAAAAAAAAAGTGAGTGAAGAAAAAATTCATTTAAGATCAGAAATAAAGAGATCTTACAGTTCTTCTAGTCCAATCCCCACCCTAACGTCAATGGGGGGAAAAGGGAAGTAGATTCTAGTCAATCAGAATTAAAGGCAAAACCGATCCACTTTACTTTCTACTTGACAGAAAAAAAGAAAAGCTCTTCAAGGAATCCCAACAAACAGGAGCTTTAGGAGTCCCCAAAATACAAAATTCATCTTCAAATTAAATCAACTGCTAAATGTGTATAAAGTTATTTTTTTCCTCATCCCCAGGGACTTTTTTAGACCTTGTTTCCCCTTAATTGCCTCCCAAACCCAGGAAATTTAAATCCCACAAGTAAACAGTGTCTCGATTCACACACAGCGTCCTTTGGAGCAGACAGTCCGTTGCTCTAAGACATTCTTGTCACCTAACCACCGAGTACAGCCTGAGAACGCACAACACGCACACACACGAACTCGGACAGACAGCAGGTGAGATATGGCACATGAGGAGGAAGATGAGACAAATGAGCTTCACCGACTTCACCGACACCCTAGATCCATGAAGAAGTGACACACGCAGCCTGCTCAGGCGCCAGTGACTCTTGGAAAACAGCCAAGGGCAGTATTTGGAGAAGCAGCACCGCAGGCCAGGAGGGTCTGTGGGCTTCAGAAGGGAAGGGCGCCCCAACCAAGTGCTGGGGGGGCCTTCAGATGGAAGGGCACCCTCGACAAAGTGCTGGGGGCCTTCAGAAGGGAGGCAACCCTGACCAGGTGCTGGGGGCTTCAGAAAGGAGGGGCGACCTGACCAGCTGCTGGGGCTTCAGAGGGGAGGGGTGCCCCAACCAAGTGCTGGGGACTTCAGAGGGGAGGGTTACCCGACCAGGTGCTGTGGCTCCAGACGGAAAGGCGCCCCGAGCAGGTCCTGGGGTGGAAGGACAAGCCTTGGGTCCACTCTTCACTTTTCACTCCCTACTCCCGAATCTCACCCTGAAGTTGCAGCAAGTCCAGGTATTCATTTACCTACAAAATTAAGTATCTGTGAGTAAAACAAGTCACTAATCCACACAGATCTGAGTCCACAGATACCTCCCAGAGTTGCCACCATCCCTTCTGGCAGAAGAACAGCCCAGAGGTCCACGCTGCTAGGAAGGGAGACTGTCTGCAGCCTGACACTGCAGAGTCCACAAAGTTTACCTTCTGGAACCATGCTGTCTCCCACAGAAGCAACTAGGGGCATGTAGGGTTTTTTTTAATCTTTTTTTTTTTTTTTTCTTAAGACAGAGTCTCCCTCTGTCACCCAAGCTGGAGTGCAGTGGCACAATCTCGGCTCACTGCAACCTCTGCCTCTCAAGTTCAAGTGATTCTCCTGCCTTGGCCTCCCGAGTAGCTGGGATTACAGGCGCCTGTCACCATGCCTGGCTAATTTTTTGTATTTTTAGTAGAGACAGGATTTCACCCTGTTGGCCAGGCTGGTCTAGAACACCTGACCTCACGTGATCCACCCGCCTCGACCTCCCAAACTGCTGGGAATACAGGCATGAGCCACGGTGCCCGGCCTATATAGCTATTTAAATTTGACTAAAATTAATAAAATTAGAAGTTCAGTTTCTCATTTAAACTTCAAGTATTCAGTTACCCACAGACAGCCACTGACCAGAGGCTAGTAGAGATGTCACACTCCACACTGCAGAAGGATCTATGGACAAAGTGGCTCTAAGATCATCTCGGCATCTTTATATTGAAGCTACCGAAGTTTTACTCTGATTATTGTAGACATCAGCATTCTCCCATTTAAAAATGTCAGTCCTGTTACAACGATCAGATCTGTGACTTCCCAGAAGCTCTTCTCTTCCTGGACAGATAACTGGAGAGCATCTGCACTCTGCCTCCACACTAAGGGACAGCAGAAGTCTCTGTGTAAAATCAGGGGGAGGAAAAAAGAAAAAAAATCCTAGTCCCTCTCCCCCTACAATTTTGTGAAACTCCTCTTAATATTCAGAATAACTGCAGAGTTGCAATAAACAAGCATCCCTTGACCAGGAAGCAACAGGGAAGCAAGAAGAGGGAGATGCAAGGACGCTCTCTTCCCTCTGGGACCCCAGGCCCAGCCAGGACTGAGAAGGACAGCACAGCCCGGCAGAACTGCACATCTGATGCGAACCGTGCACATGGCTTCCCCGGGCCTCAGTCCCCCACTCTGCCCTCACTGGCCACTGTGGCTCTGGTAGAGGCAGCTCCCTGAGCCCCAACACCCACAGCCAGTCCCCTCCTTGCAGGTCTCAGCTCTGCTGTCACTGCCTCCCTGATGCTTCTCATCATTCGTGAACTGTGCCCCCTCTACCCAACAGCCCTTGCTACCACCCACCCCACCACGGAGCTTGGCACACAGCAGGTGCCTGAGACGCCCCAACAGGCGGGCATGCCAGGGTTGGGCTTGGAGTTCCAAGGGCCACGTCCCGCATACCACCACAAGCGCCACAGAGACTGTGGAAGGGGTCCAGGCTTCAGGCCTGCACTCAGCTTCTTCCGGCCCTGGAGGCCAAGAACCTAGCAAGGGAGAGCAGCCAGAAGCAGGATCCCAAACCCCCTTCCTGCTCAAGAGGAAGGGAGCTTCAGGGCACAACCCCATGAGCGCCTTCCTCCTACCAGGCTGACTGTCACAGCACCGACACCTTCATTGCAGGGAAACCCACTCCTGTGAGGAGAAAACCATCAAGTACCACAGGAGCCACATCCACTGGCAGCGTCTGCTGAGCCCAATTAGTGACAACAGCAGCCGGAACCCCCACGTAGCACGCACCGACTCCGAACCTGCCCCACACACCACAAGGCCGACCATCCTGAAGCTCAGTTTCCACTCATCAGGGGCCTCTTCCAGGAGAGCTCAGCATGTCTATCTTCCCTGGACTCACAGAAAGGTGAGGGACTCAGCCCCGAGTGTGAAGAGTCAAGGCCCACTAGCTGTGCAGACAACCTCCCTAGCCCTGGCCTGGGAAGGGGCCAAGCCCAAACAGCCATCTTTTGCAGGCACGGGTACAGAATTCAGCCAGCTCTCTCAATAGAGTCGTGACAGGTCAACTCCAGGCTCCTCAGTGCTCTGGGGTTCACCTCGGGCCAATGCACCTTTGAAACGTGGCTGTGGACTCCTCTAGGCTGCTCGGTGTCACGGCCCATTTCATTCCGACACTGCAGGCCCCTGCCGTCGTGTCAATACCCAGGACACCCCTGTCGGCATCCTGCGAGATGCTGCTGTGATCTGAGAACAGCCACGTGCAGGCATCAAAGGGAGGACTTCTCAAGTCTCCTCCGAGAGCAGTGGCTACCAGCTTTGGAAGACATTGCACTGAATCCTGGGTGAGCCTGACTCAGTCTGCAATCTAAGCCAGGTTGCTGGGGAGATACACTCTTTTGTAACTGACAGAGGCTGTTGGTGGCAGCTCTACCAAGACCAAGAATGGCAACTAATCTGAGATTTACTAACCATCCTTTCTATCTGACGTTTAAAAGGAAAACATCGTGAAGTTCCAGTAGCAAGGAATTTTCCATAATCTATCACAAGATACAGCAGAAATGTAGCTAAAATGTTAGTAGGGTCTGTGCAGAGGAACAGACGAGTCTATTTCAGGAAAAGTGTTGCTGATGTTTTAGAAACAGAGTGAAATCCCTGCCAAGTAAAAGGTTTATACTTTTGCTTTGGAAACAGAGAGGGAAAGTTCTTCCTTATTATTCAAATATATTAACTATATTTAAGTGCTCTGGTAGACTAACTATTAAATATTCAAAAGTAAGCAATTCTATTCAGTCTATTTCATTCTCTAAATGCAGCTTTCAAAAACTGAGAAACACCTGGCTGAGTGCGGTGGCTCACGCCTATAATCCCAGAACTTTGGGAGGCCAAGGCGGGTGGATCATGAGGTCAGGAGATCGAGACCACCCTGGCTAACATGGTGAAGCCCTCTCTCTACTAAAAATGCAAAAAAATGAGCTGGGCCTGGTGGCAGGCGCCTGTGGTCCCAGCTACTCGGGAGGCTGAGGCAGGAGAATGGTGTGAACCAGGGAGGTGGAGCTTGCAGTGAACTGAGATCACACTACTGCACTCCAGCTTGGGTGACAGAGCAAGACTCCATCTCAAAAAAAAAAAAAAAAAGTGGCAAACACCCCATGTCTGCCCTGGCTCTGGCCATCTCCATGGAGTGGAGAGAGCTTGGGAAAACCTCACTGTGGAGGCCCAGAAGGCCAGGCCGAGCCTTTGCTCAGCAGATTAGCGAGAGGTTCAGCCACCCTAGGGAAGAAGCCCATATTTGCTATGTTACTGATGATATCCACATAAATTTCTATTTTGCCTCCCACACACAGACCTGGGATCCACGTTTGAGCAAGCGGCTCATACCAACAGACCCTCCATGCCATCATTTCCCTGACCTCCCCAAGAAGAGGCAGGCCAGGAAGCATCCCCACACGGGCGCTGGGGCCCAGGAAGATCTGGGTCCTGACCCTCTTCTCCCTCATCCCTGCAGCACCTGGCTTGCTGTGGAAGCCCAGCCATGCTGAACTGAACCCACGTTCACCGGGGGTGTTCAGGAGAAGCCTCTGTGCAGAAATCAGCTGGGAAGCAGGGCCGTGTGTGTTACAGATCACTTGAATGGATTTGGAGAACTGAATTTTCAACACAGGTTCTGCCACCAAGTCCCTCAAGCCCTTCGGGAGCCTAGAGCCACAGAGCCATTTGCTGCACTCCCACAATCTCTAACCACCCTTCAAAGAATCCCGGTTTATCCAAAGGACCATAAATTTTTGCCCGTAAACAAAGTTTGGCATAGTGAATTAAAAGTGAAGTCACCACTTCTAGTTTCCATTAATCCATTCATTCAAACAAGCATCTCTTGAGTATGTGCATCGAATACTGTGGAATTAGGATTCAGTCCATGCCTTCAGGAAATATACATCACAGAAGAAAAGGTATAGCTTGTAACTAACAGTGGTGAACCGGCAAGAAATACACATCACAGAAGAAAAGGTAGAGCTTGTAACTGTAACAGTGGTGAACAGGCAAGAAATAAGCATCATAGGAGGAAAGGTAGAACTTGTAGCTAACATCATAGAAGGAAAGGTGTAGTTTATAACAGTGGTGAACAGGACAGAATCTCACAGGCTCATCAGGAGCCACTGAGGAAGAAGCCATGATTCATTTCCACCTGCAGTAGATAAATGTTTCCTGGATAAAGTAATTTTCTAGGGTGATATCTGCTCCTTATTGTTGAGATCTTGCTTGATAGGGTATTCAATTACCACTTTATGTGCTGCTTATATAAAATACATCATTGTCAGGGGAGGTTATAAAATAACAAATACTTCACACAAGCTTGGGCTGTGAATGGTGTGAGGCAATGGGACGATGTGTTCCTGTGTTCTTGAGATGCAGAACTGCCCTGTTCCCAGGTGAGGGGTAGAGGCAAGGCCGTTGTGCAGTCCTAGAGCTGGCTCCAGGGCCAGAACACCACACCCAGACACAAAGGGATTAAACTTCGTGTACCCCAATTTTTTTAATTAAAATATCACATTTATTGCAACTAATTCTAAATCCAATGAAGAAAAACAAATAAGTATAAAAATGCATGCCTACAAAAAGGAAACCACAATCTCTTTCGCCATAGGAGACTCAAAATTTAGTTTACCTTTTCTTCAGTATTATCTCAATTTTTTTAAGCCATTACTGAGGTGTCTCCTCACTGCCCCATGACGAGGTTCATGGGCTTTTTGGGGCTTTTTGCTGTTTTATCATTTTTTAGGTTTAAGGGCAGGATCATTTTCCCACACTTGTTTGCTTCCTTGATCACCAATTTTTCACAAGGACATCAATGTGCATCAGAAAACCTAGTAACTGAACTTCATTAAAAGTGAAAAAAATAAGGTCATGTTGGCTGCTATGACAACATCCTCAGTCACCGAATCACCCTGGGGGACCAGACACACCCCCAATCTCCTTGTAACCCCAGCATGCATGTATCGCTGCAGCTGACAGGACTGGCCCACCCTGGGGGAGGCATGAAAGCAAAGAGAAGAGAAGGCAGGTGACTCATTTAGGAAACTCGGGTGATCCTCTCTACCCATGTTTCTCAGGGCGTCTGGGGACCAGCCACATGCAGGGAACCTCCTGGCCTGGCAGGTGGCAGACTCCTGGGACCCACCTCAGACACGTTAATCAGAGAATCTAAAGTCGGGCAAACTCTGAAAAGAAGCGTCTGTAAAGGAAGAACTTAGCTCTGCTGTGAGTCCAGTACACGTGGGGTTATGCAGGACGCCACTCCCAGTGTCCAGTCTCCATTCCACCCTCCTGGGAGAAACACCCGTCAAGTCACAGAGCACGGTCTTCAGCAAACACCTTCCTGCATGACTTCCACTGTCGCCCAGCCCTGCAGGAGTAGCCGCTGAGTAGGGGAAACAAGTCTTTTCTTCTGACCCGGCCAACTTGATGCTGGGGGTAAGACCAACACTCCTACATCTCTGGGGAAAGGAGCAGCCCTGGGCAGGAATGCACTTGGCAGCCCCAGGGAGGGGCCAGGTGTGGAGGACCAGGCCTCTGCCCACAGACACATCAGCACAGCATCCTAGAGCAGAACCTCCAGCCCAGCTGAGCCTACAGATGGCCGCATCATTTACTTTGCTAGAGAAAGAAACCGGCTCTGAGAGAAACTTCCTGAGGCCAGGCAGCTGCCTCCAAACCCACCTCGCACCTCCTGACCCTGAACGTGGAGAACCCAAGTCATCCACGTGAATGATTTACCTACATGCATGTCAGATTGAGACTCAGCCCCCACATCTAATCATCTCTATGCAGGATTGTGTCAAGGAAGGTACAATTCTATGACCTCAAGCTGGGGAAACAAAGGCAGGCACCCTCAACACAGATGTGGGGTGGAGGCAGGCACCCAGTGCAGGGGTGGGCAGGAGCACATCCAGCCCTGCCCAGTCACACAGCCACCCTGTCATGGTAGTGCAGGAGCCACCACCGTGTCTTGGGGAAAAGCAGCCTCTCCTGCACAGGAATCTACCCCTGAAAGTGTGGTTCTGAGAAGGTGTGGAGCAACATCTTGGAAATCAGACACTGTGTAACACGCTTATCTCTACACGCTGCCTATGTCAGGGAATCATCTCGCCATCAATTATTTCTGGTAAATACTGATTATTCTAAGTTAACTGAGGCAACACAAGAACAAAATAATGGAAATGTCAGTGAATCCACTCCACCTGCTGAAGAGCTGGGACTAACGATGAAACGGAAGGAATCCTGGAGAACACAGCAGGACCCCAGACCCCACGGACCACCCCCAGCCTCTCCACAGTAGAGTTAGCCGTGGGGCCAAGGAGTGATTTCCAAGGAATCTCAGAGGTTCTCAAGGTCTTGAAAGTTTAATGGGAATTGAATATTTGCATCTGAGTCACACGAGCACATTAAAAGTAAAATGTCTCCTTTCCACTAGAATTATGAGCTTGGGGCAGCGGCACTGGTTGTATCTCATACTCATGAGATGTATGGGGGCAACTGTGCATCTCAGGTGAATCATTTATAATAATGAAAGAAGTGCTTGGGCCCTCAATCCAGGACTTGGGCCCTCGATTCAGGACCACAGACCCCACCAACGAGGGTCTAACCAGGACAAGCCTCGGCCTGGAACGGCTGGTGTCCGTGGGGGCTGGGAGGAGCACAAAGGAAACTCAGGGGCAAGCCCCACACAAGCTTGGCATGTCTTACTCCACGCAGTTGGCATCAGCCACAGGGATCTTTTGTTGTTTTTTGTTCAGGAAGGAACATATTAAAAAGCCAGGGGCCCAGGACCTGGACTCCTCAAAGCTCCCCACAGAGCCGAGTTAATTGGCACCTTCCCTCATGTTAAAATCAACTGTATATGGCTGCTGAGAGCATCTCAGAGCAGGAACAACCCTGAGCTTCCTTGATGTCTAGGGAAAGCAGGAATTCCAGGCTTCTGCCTTCCTACCTTCCCAGAGGCTCTGGCCCAGGTGAGCTCAGCTTCTCCCAGGTAAGGAGCACAGACCAGCTTCCCACATGGCCCTCAGGTCACACAGCAGTGGTGCAGACCCTTGCACCTTGGCACAAGCCCTCACAACCCACCCCAGAGGCAGAAGCCCAGCCCTGTGGCCCTGGCCTGAAAGGAGGCAGCTACTGGGGCCCCTGCTCAGGGTTCAGCACAGCGAGGTCTGGCCACACCAGGTGAGACATCCATCCACCTGGACATTTGTCTTTAACCTAAAACAGACACAGGAATTCGGCGAGGGGTTCCTTCCCCTGATGAACCCATCCCTTCTGTTCTTATCTCTCCCTCCTGCCCCATCACGGCCACACAGCACTGCGCCCAAGGCCTAACTCCCAGTTTCACAGGGAATCCAAGACAATTAGGATTTTGAGAAACTGGGAGCTACATATAAATCGAGTCGGTAAAGCCAATGTCCACTGATGCTCCACTCCACACAGTGGAGAGCTGTCCTCGGGATAAAACCCACGAGGCGGGGAAGAGGCGATCAAGGCAGGCAGGACGGAGGAGCTGCAAAGCAGGTGGAGAACAAGGTCATGTGAAAACAAAGTTAAAGTTCTCAGCGGCTGGAAGACAAAACACAGGAGACAGAAACACTGACCGTTTAAAAAGAAAAGAAAAAAAAAAAAAGCCTCACTGTTAAGAGTCCTTCAAGATTTAAAGTCTCAAGTCACAATATATCAGCACAGACTTCTCATAATGCCTGAAACTTGGGACAGTAAACACGTGAATCAGTTCTCCCAAGTCCATCGTTTTCTTTAATGAGTCTCTTGATTCTCAGGCTGGTTTCAAAGTAAGCCCTTCTCTGTTGATGACTTAATAATTAACATACTTGAAAACACATTGACTTCCAAATTAATCTGCTAATAAAATATTAATTACCACACAGAGAAAACACAATCACTTTCTGGTTGTAAAAACATGAGAATTCGAAGTCCACTTGGCCGTCTGAACAGCCTCTGCTTTTGACAAGGGCATTCCAAAGCTAATCTGAAAAACTAGTCCAGGCCATGGTGTGTGAGGGTTTGAACTTGCCTCATCACCCCACCTCCCTTCTGGAATTAGACAGAACTTAGACTCTTAGTCTGATGTGAAACATTTACAATCCTCCGAAGCTACCTGGAGGATTCTCTCCACATGACAAAGCCTTGGTCTCCACAACCGCTTATTTTACAACTCTCTCGACCAACTGTCAATCAGGAAATTTTTGAATCTACCTATGACCTGGACACCCTTGCTTCCAGTTGTACCACCTTTCCAGACCAAACCAATGAACATCTTACACTTATTTGATTGATGTCTCATGTCTCCCTAAAAGCTACAAAACCAGGCTGTGCTCCGACAACCTCGGGAATACATTCTTAGGATCTCCGGAGGGCTGTATCAAGGGTTATGGTAACTCACTTGGCTCATAATCAATCTCTAAATGCTTCACAGAGTTTGACTCTCTTTGCTGACACAGTACCTTTCATGGGTATTCATCTGGGGGACTCACAATTAACCGGAGGCAGCAGTTGCCCACTGTACAAAAGTCTCTGCAGGACTGAGCCTCTGGCATGGGGACTCCAACCACTGAAGTAGCAGCTCTCCCACGTCCCACAGCCTGATAGACCTGCACCTCCAGGGCTTCTCACTTCAGAGTCTCAGCAACAAATCTACCAAATGTGGTCAGCATCACAGAATATTCGAGGCTTTTGGCTGTTGCTTCTCCCCAGGTTTACTCTAAAACCACAATGGGAACACTTGGAACAGGATGGTTCTCAGTCACTGACCCTTCTGGTAACACACTGTCTCCAAGGCCCTTTCCCGCCAGTCACAGCTTCCTTCGAGTCAGGCTCGAAGGCCACCTCCCCAAGAAGGAAACCTCTTCAATCCAGCAACCACAGCTCCTGGTCCCATCCAGAGCTTGTTTGCCAGGAAGGGAAGACTCCTCATTCCAGAGAGAGCAGGTGCCACAAACTCAGGGTTTTAGCCATTGTGAAGGCAAACACTCATGAAATTAATGCACTTTTTCCTCCTTGGATACTAACGTTTCCTCTTCTGGAGGTCAGCCAAGGCCATCTGCACAAGTCACAAGCGTGAGGTTTCCAGACCCTCCTTCGGTGTCAGGAGTGTGGCTCCGCTCTGAGACCCTCCTGAACCAGCCAGGCCATGCACCTGTTCCCATGACTGCTGTCAGCAGACTACAGCCATTCTAGAATAATCAGCAAGTTGACGTTCCAAAGGATGCATTTTAAAGAAAAGTGTAGGTTTTACTGTATGAAACCAGCTACATCTTTTTCTACTCCTGAGGCTTTTTGCTTTGCTTTCTCAAGGTTCTCTACAATGATCCCGACACTCAAGGTTCTCAGTTACAGGCAGAGGGTTGGGCAGGCCACGTCTGATGTTTAACGCACACAGAGGATCCACGTCAAAGGATTTTCCCTGTTCTCCAACATCATCAGGACAAGCTTTAAGCA
The DNA here is from genome assembly GCF_007565055.1 of Rhinopithecus roxellana. Lineage (NCBI taxonomy): Eukaryota > Metazoa > Chordata > Mammalia > Primates > Cercopithecidae > Rhinopithecus > Rhinopithecus roxellana. The sequence continues at coordinate 40,673,302 of NC_044561.1, read as the reverse complement.
GTAATAACCTCCCTGTCTGGAAAACTGAGCTCACTTGAGAACCAATGCAATAGGTGTGTTTGATAAAGTTGCAGGTGGACATTTTAGTGAATGAATCACTATTTCAATTAGGATAACGGCTCACTATTCAATGGCATGTTTTTTTCAATTTTTATAATTTCAGCTTCATGCATTTGAATCATGAAGTGAGACTTGTACCTGATACATTACAGAATCTCTACAAAATAGACAAAATTCCAATTCTGTACATTCACTCTTTTTCCATAGGCATACGGATGGTCATAATTTAAGTTGGCATTCCAACAGGATTTCTCAATTAAAATGTCTTCTACTTTACACACTACATGTTAAACATTACACAATCCATTCTTAAACATTTATAACAGGCTCTGTATGGCCAGTTTTAAAGAGTTCTTCCTAACTGAAAACAATTGTTTAACCAATAAATAGTCTACTCTAAAATATTCTAGAGACAGAGATACATTTGGAGAGTGGACACACTCAACACAGAAATCCAGAACATCAGTCACAACCAGCAGTGAGGGTGGAAGGGGCGCCATGTGAGTGACCCTAAAAACACACACAAGCCTGGCTGCTTAAAAGGAATGAATAGAGCTCAGTACTCCTATGTGAACCTTGACGTGTCTACTCCCTTAAAGAATCCTCCTAGCTGAGCTGCAGGAATCTTCCTTGGAGCCTTTTCTCACCTACACTGCCTACAGGTGCCCACTGGGCTCCCTGGGCAGTATCGTGTCTTTGTTTAGAATATCACAGTATTTGGAGGCCTGTTTAGTCCCAAGTCAGAGCCTTATCATAACACAGACACCATCCCTCAGGGCTTGTGGGCCAACTTTGGCTAATGCAAACTGCTCCACAGTACCCTGCAGGTGGGCTTCATGCATCCACACAATTTTAAGATTTGGGGCTGCCGTTTTCTGCAGTCACAGATGCAGACTTACATATTCATAATGACTGAAAGCAGCACGTATTTTTATGTTCCTTCTGTGATGGTAATAATAATGGCAACATTTCCCTGATCCTTAAAAAAGCCTCCTAACAGCAGTTGTATTCCACCCCATTCCTTAAAATTAATAGAATTTACCAAACTAGGTGAAATCAGTCTTCATGAGAAAGTGACAAATCAGTGTTCACACAATGGCATAGTAGCTGGGCATACAGTGTACATCAACATCCCAAACTAAGCACCCATCACAATTATTCCCAACTCTCAGGAAAGCTAGAAAAATCAGAAGGCTTAAAATATAATTATAAATGAAAATAACAAGAAACCAAAGTTTCTGAGGAGCATTTGTTAGCCAAGCAAGGAAACCCATTAACTAGTGCTGATTACATTGCATTTGATTACAGCAGCCAAAGACGTGTCCAGACGAAAAGAGACTTTTAAAGATTAATCTTTCATTAAGAATGGTTGCTTAACAAGTTCAGACTACTGGGCTAAACCAATCGTCAATTAAGAAGCAAGGCAAATAAGTGTGAGATGTTTTTCTTAATTCTTAATGTGTTGAAAATCCCATCACTGCTAAGGTCATTCAGGGAATTGAGGCTCAATTTGAAGAAACTGAAGAATTAAAGTCTATGAATAATATGAATGAACCAATTATCTAAGAGAAGTTTTCAAAGCTGAGAACACACTAATTCCACACAACCTGAAGTGGAATCTGCTAAGATGTGTCATAACTAATAAAAAGACTTCGGGGAGCAAATTATCAGACCCTGTGAGAATATGAAGTGTCTGAGTCCATGGTGCTCCTCTCATTACTCACTGGCAGGCCCTCAGGGGAGAACGTCCCCCCTCTTGTGTGCAGTTGAGGCTGCAGAGTTTGGGTGAAAGTCACTAGCTGTCTTGGACATAACCATCCTCATCTCCTTGGTCTCTCCAGCCCACAGCTCCATCTGCTCAACCATGGATCACCCTCCTCACACCCACAGCCTGCAAGACGCCTTGGGGCAGTCTTACTCACTTCCCCTCTCACCCACAGTCTGGATGCCACCTTGGGGTGGCCTCACTCACTTCCCCTCTCACCCACAGGCCTTCACCGCCTGATGTTTAAAGTCTTAAGAACCATTGTTCCACATATTTTCTCCAGGAACAGGGGCAAGTCTAGTACCTGTTATTCCATCTTGGCAAGTAACTGAGGGCCAAATGCAGCAGAGCTAAAGATATCCACACAGAAGCTGAGCACTGCGTTCTGATCCCGGTTCTGCCGCTAGACTCTGCGGTGTTTTGCCTCTCTCCTTTTGACCTGTTTCCTCATCTCTAACATGAGGCAAAAGAAGTTCCCACCTTAACAGGTTTCCATGAGGACTCAATGAGGCAATGTGCCTGAATCACTCAGCATAGCGTCCGACAGACACCAGGCACTGCACAGAACTCAGCCTACTCGGCCAAACATCAGCTCCCTACACCCAGTGCTCTTTGCATCTCAGAAATAAATGCATAACACATGAGCAGAAACTGGAAAATAAATATCTTCCCAACGTGACTTCCTAGAAGACTCACTCAAATGCACAATAGAAATCTTTCCTCTGTGTTTGACCATCACCTTTTCGATAATATCCAAGCAAAACCGCATTACAACTCAGTGATTCAACATCTACTGGAAACCTGGTGAAGATGAAGAAAACACACTTTTCTGGTCCCCTTTGCTACCAGCAATTTCCCTTCCTCTATCCAATGAGAAGCTGCCAGGTGCTGCAGGAGAGGGCAGTGCTGTCACTCCCCTAATCAGTTAGGAAGCCCTCCATGGAGCCCAGACCACCCCTAGGTCAGTATCAGGGCCTCAAGTGAGCACAGACAGGACAACATGTCCATTCCATCAATAAACCAGGTGTCAACATCCTCTCTGTACAAAGGATCATGCTGGCATTTGTATGTATGCAACATTTAAGTACCACCCTTCCACAAGTTTAAATTCAGCTTAGGAAACCACATGAGACTCCTAAAAATATGAAGCAGTATCTGAGTTCTTAAAACAAAACAAAACAAAACAAAACAAAAGCCTAGACAAACACGCACACTGCTGTAATGCAGAGTCAAACTTTCAAAACCTCACATTTCACATGCAGTGAAACTGTTGGCAACTATAGTCAGCCCAGAAGATCCCTTTTCCATCTTAGCTCTTTTTAAACAAGGTATATGAGAAGTAATCAGCTTTTCCAATAGTAAGAGATGGCATTTTCCACAGACTAACCCAAATTCACCTAGAATTTAAAACCACAGAATTCACATGTGCTAAAGGAATAAGGATATAAAATCGTGCATTTCCCATTTGCTACATGTAAGCTTAGTTTTAAAAGGCATATCATCAAATGCACTTAAATTTCTAACTCCTGCAATTGCCCAAAACCCAAGCATAAAAATGCGTGCTTGTGGTCATGAAAGGGAGTCAAGCACAACAGGGAGACTAAAGCAGGAGTTACCCTCCCAGGCTGGCGCCCTGCTCCGAGGTATGTAACAGTCTAATAACTGAGTCCAAGGGTGGAAGGAAACCAATGACCAGCACTACACACGCTGGGAAGCAGGCAAGGCCATGTGAGCACTCAGCTTTCATTTGCTGTTTCAGATCCGCATCACCCGCTCTCCTGCTAGAGGCAACACCTTGTACTCCTGCAAAGGCTGGCATTCAGATGCTGTCGGATCCTGACAGAGAGGGGGGAAATTCCAAACCCACCAGAACAAAAGAAAAAGAAAAAAGAAAAATAAAAAACCTATTTCAACACTGGGACATGCTCTAAGAATAGAAACTTCTAAAACCAATGCCTTATTTTAGGACTTTCTAAGATCTTTAGTCCAAAAAAATGTAGTAGCTTACATTTTAGAGTGTCTGAAGAAATGTAATCTTTTTGCCCATTTTTAAACTAATTGTAGTTACTCTTTACTAAAAGCCTGGCCTGCAATCTTACCAACACACTTTTTCACGTGACCCTCATGGGGTAACCATGCCAGGCCTTCCTCAGAAGCGGTGTTGCTGCTGCTGGTTCACCTGGTGCATGTGCCACTGACCCACCGGAGGCACCACCAACCCTGGAGCGTTACAGTTGCCTTTCCTCTCGAGTAGTATGCCACAAACAGCACCAACACACCACACACTGATACTTTTACAGTTCACTTAGACTTTGACACTTACACATTCAGATAGCAAAACAGATGCCAGTGCTGAGGAGACAGGTGTCAGCACCTTCTCCTGCCCTCTCCAGAGGCGAGGGCCCGTCGGCCCAGGCACACAGAAGCCCAGGCTTTCTTCATAGCAACCCCTGGCCGAGATTTGAGTCTCTCACATGGAGGTGGTGTTTTCAATGACAATGATAGCACCTCTGAGGGTCCCAGCAGGGTGCAGCCGTGGCCACAGGCACCACGCGGAACAGCGTCTGTGGCTGCTGTGATGCCACAGAGACATCTCCTCCACAGCATGTACTGCTTCTGAACCAAGGCTCAGATGACTGAAATCCCATTCCATAAACCATCAAAGGCTGAGGAAGCCATCTCAGGACTGATGTTCCAGTGGCTCAAATCTCTTTGAGATGAACTGACCTATTCAGAAAGGGAAAAATAATTCTTTGTAATTGGAAGGAAGCTAAATGTTAAGACTCACTTGGTTGCACAGAGCCCAGATCAGCGTCATCTGAGAATTTGGAATTACATGTATCCAGGGCCCAATCTCAGAGCCGCCAAATCAAACCCAACTCTGGTGGAAGGAGGACAGGCACCATTTTGGGGGGTTGTTCTTTTGTTTTGCTTTTTGAGACAGAGTATCACTCTGTTGTCCAGACTGGAGTACAGTGGCACGATCTGAGCTCACTGCAAACTCCACTTCCCAGATTCAAGCAATTCTCCTGCCTCAGCCTCCTGAATATCTGGGATTACAGGTGCATGCTACCACACCCAGCTAATTTTTATATTTTTAGTAGAGATGGGTTTCCACCATGTTGGTCTGGCTGGTCTCGAACTCCTGGTCTTGTGATCTACCCGGCTCTGCCTCCCAAAGACAGGCACCTGTTTTAACAGCCACCCCTACTCCCAGCCACATGACTGAAAATCGGCAGATAATTAACTGAGTTGTTGATTCTCTTAATCAGAAGAGAATTTCTAAATCATCTGAATATTTCTGCCAAACAAATATTCTCTCCTCTGCTTACAAGCCGTGAGCATGATATAGAGAAGTTTGGTTTTGTTTTTCTGTGACAGAGTCTTGCTGTCATCCAGGCTGGAATGCCATGGTGTGATCTCTGCTCACTGCAGCCTCCACCTCCCAGGTTCAAGGGATCTTCCTGCCTCAGCCTCTAGAGTAGCTGGGACTATAGGTGGCCACCACCTCACCCCGATAATTTTTAGTTGAGACAGGGTCTTATCACGTTGGCCAAGCTGGTCTCCAACTCCTGACCTCAGATGATCCCCCTCCCCAGCCTCTCAAAGCGCTGGGATTACAGGCATGAGCCACCACACCTGGCTGAGAAGTGTTTGACAGAAGCTGAGGGGAGGCTCCTGTCCCATCCTGGAACATCCACGTCCCACCCAGCTTTCCACAACAGCTATGACACTCAAAACCATCACAGCAAGGGCAGCTGCATCCCCGCAGCTCTCTGCATTAACGTCACAGCTGCGTGAGCTGCTATAGCCCTGGAGATGCCACTCAGCCTTATCATGCTGGCACAAGCACAGCAGAAACTACCAAGCCCCCAAGAGGGAGGAGAGCGGCCCAGGGGAGTGAACCAGGAGGGAGGAGTGAGGGCCCAGGGAAGTGAACCAGGAGGGAGGAGTGGGAGCCCATGGGAGTGAACCAGGAGGCAGGAGTGGGGGCCCAGGGCAGTGAACCAGAAAGGGAGGAGTGCAGGCCCAGGGGAGTGAACCAGGAGGGTGGAGGGAGGAGTGTAGCCCAGGGAGTTAACCAGGAGGGAGGAGTGTGGCCCAGGGAGTTAACCACGAGAGAGGAGTGTGGTCCACGGAGGAACTAGGAGGGAGGCGTGCAGTCCAGGGAGAAATTAGGAGGGAGGAGTATGGTCCAGGGGAGTGAACCAGGAGGGAGGAGGGAAGAATGTGGTCCGGGAAATGAACCAGGAGGGAGGAGTGAAATCCAGGGGAGTAGGGAGGAGTACAGTCCAGGGGAGTAAACCAAGAGGCTGTGGGGGTAGCAAGTTCACATACCTCAAATACCTCCCACATCCATCTGCCTGCAGGGAAGGGACGGAAGCCATGCAGGACCTGCAGCACTTTCTCCTCACAAATGAGGAGTGAGGATACATGAAATCAGATTTAAAGTTCTACCATGGTGGGGGACGCTGTTCAACAAGTTTCATAGAACCAATGGGAGCAAAAAGAAACAAATCATAAAAGATGAGTGGATGGAAAGGGATCAGAAATTTAAGCCTGTAACAAGCTTTCAGAAAAAAACTTCACTTGATCTGCAAGATGGCTGCGGCTCTGCTTGATCATTTCGGCAAATGTCTAACCTGCGACGAGCCATCTCAGAGCCGTTCAAGAGGAGTAACAAAATCAAAACGCCAAGGCATGCTCTGTATTTTAGATGGCCTGCAACAGTACGGAAATGAGCAGCGGTGCCAGAGCTTTCAAGTTTGTTTGAAGTAAATTCCAGCATGAGGGCAGCATCTTCCTGGCTGAAGCAATGAGGTGGGCTCCTGTTCACCGCATGGGAGACCAGCTTTCAGGTAAGGTGCATTCAAGGGTCTGCAAACCATGTTCCCCAACCGAGCCATGGCCAGGGAACCAGAAGTGATTTTTACACTTTGAAGTTTTAACAAAAGAAAAATACGCAGAGACTTCTGTGGCCCACAAAACATAACATGTTGCCTACCCTGTCCTTTACAGGAGCTTCTAGCTTTGGTGTCAGTTACAAAGTGTTTCTATAAAATATTGTCACTGATTCTTAAGCATGCCAGGAAAAGTCACACTTCTGAACAACCCTCAGTGGAGATGCATCATCCTGTGTTTCACACATATTTTAGTTTTGTAAAAGCCAAAATAAGGGAGTTAATTCAGCTAAGTATTATAGTAACACAATTTGAGATACATAATGTGTGACAACAGAATAATTGGCATTCCTGTGAGAAAATAAACTAGCTCAAAGTCAAACACAAAATAACAAACCAAAGCATGTTTTGGTCTCTCAAAGTGATCAGTGGAATTGGGAATAACATTCAGTTAAATGATACTTAAAAAAAAAAAAAATCAAAAACAAAACAAATACCACTACACCATCACTCCTTAAATTTATTTAACTACTCCTGGAAAATAAAGTGGAGAGACTTCTTACTGCAGGGTAATAATCGGCCATCGTCACCACAAAATAGACCACTGTGGAGGCTCAGGCCCTTCTGCCCACAAAGGCAGGGGGAGGGAGGAGAAACAATGGCAAGAAAGGGAAAGGGCAACCAACACCTAGTCAGCAATTGTACCCTCTCACCTTTCTTCTGGACTTAAAATTTTGGAGCCATTTGGGTTTATCTTCCTATGTCAAGTAGGTAAGTTCTTGAAGCCAGAAATCTACAATCCTTCTGACAGCCAAGTCCTCTCGGCCTTCCCCCATGTTTTAGGGTCCCATCAGCTCACCCCTGGATAGTATCAATGGCTTCGGAGCTCCAGCCAACCTTGCACTCCACAGACTGAAGTATGCCAAGAGCCACTTGAGGCTGCCACTGCCATAACCAAAGGCTTTCAGAGACAGCCGGCACTGGCCTAATGACATGATGGGAGTGGTGCCCCCAACAACTACAGGATCTGAAGCTGGCCGACTTCTCTGTAGAACGGAGACATGTTAGTAATCCCTGAAATTTCCACTGACAGGCTGCTCAGCTAAACTGGGAAAAATCCACAAAATACAAAGAACCCATGGGGAGGAGCACTTGTCTCTCCAACCTGACAGCAAACGGTGGCTGTGAGGATGACCTCTTCGGGATAACCGTCGACTGTATCTCAGGTCAGCAACAGCACAACTGAAGGCCAAAAAATCAGCTCCCCCCGGCCCTCACTTCCTAAGGGTCAGCCCTCCCAGGCCGCCTCTCCTGGAAGATCAGCTCTGATGCACCCACAAGCCTCAGGAACTGGCTCCAGGGCTCATTTTCCAGGCTCCTGCTCACTGCCCTCTCTCTTCCTCCTTCCTCCATCTCCCTCTTCACTCCCATCCTCCCTTCCCCTTTCACTTCCTTTCTCTCCTTTCCTCTCCCTCCCTCATTTCCTTTCAGCCCTCACCTTCCTCACTGAACTTCCCCATCCAACTCAGCTGACGCATTCTCAAGTCAGTAGAGAGTTATCTTTCACTCTATGTTTTTATTGCAATGATCATTCTTAATGAACAGAAACCTGTTTTGGACCATGTGGATGCCACCTCATGACCAGCTGCTGCCCTGTGGCTCCATGCCCACTCAGTGACCTCATGGCGCCAGTGCCCAGCAGTATGGCTGTGACCAGGGGTAGCAACATGAGACATGGGAGAGATATCCCAGCCAAGATGCCTTGCAAAGCCTCACCAGCAAACCAGAGCAAGGCCCAGGGTGGTAGGGAGAGTGCCGTGCTCATGATGTAAACAGTTCAGCTTCTGTAAACTGTACATTGACTGCAAATTACGTTGTTTCCATGGTTACAAAAGAACCATAAGCATTCTGAAATAAGTTCTTGGTTTCATGTTTGGGAAATCTAAGAAACATTATAATAAAAATCACTGAATTCTGCCCGAGGCTCTAGGGGTGTTTTCCTCTCTGAAAGGAGCCCCTTCCAGGACACGGGATTGAGTGACAACCTTCAATCAGGGTTATCCAAGTGGTAACAGGGAACTCCTCGGCCTGCCAGGACCTGGGGCCCTCGACAGCCTCATGACTCCACACGCCACTGTTCTAAGGATCACATGTGTGCAGATAGCAAAGCTTGCTACACACACGCCAGGTGCTAACAAGCCCCAAACATCTCACTCATACTTGCTAACCACATCTCTTCTCTCAGCCTCCATGGCATTTCACACTCTGCCTTTATATAGAGATGAACTGTGCATCCTGAGCGCCACAAAAATTCAATTCCTTCCGAGCAGAGCGGTGCATCTTTCCATGACGGGGTCCTCACTCCAGCCGGCACAGGATTTGCAGGGTAGGCAAGTCTAATGTTGATGACACTTTCTCAATATTCCCTTCATATCCCTCCAAAAACAAAAGAGTACTGCCAGCTTCTTACCGAGGTTGTAATGATGAAAATATTTTTCTATTATTTGTCACTTTTTAGTGTAATACTTGTGAAGAATGTGACTCTGTATATACCCTGTAAGCACCCACACCATGAACATTCTGCTCTCCCGTGACTGTATTCACAGGTCACAAGGACAAAACTTCTCCATAGTAGCCCCCAAAAAAAAAAAAAAAAAAAGTTCAATATGACTTTCACTCATCTGCAAGTCATAGATGTGGTTTTTCTTTCATAAAAAGATCCAAATGATCCACAAGCCAAGTTTAATAAACACATTGGTCCAGGTGGGAAAAAGACCCCTCAGTCTCTCTCCCCTCAAACACCAGGGCAGCCAGCAAACCGTGCTCTCCAGTAAATGACAGCTGGCAGGATTCACTTAGTAAGCAGCCGGAAGATTCCCATTCTCACAGAGTGCGCCTTTCAAGACTCAAGATGTCCCCAACTACCTGAATGTCCTACAGACAACAGGACTACCCAACTGCAGACTGAGGCAGTAAACAAACATGTTTTCAGCAGGGTGTGGTGGCTCACGCCTGTCATCCCAGCACTTTGGGAGGCCGAGGCTGACAGATCACAAGGTCACGCGATGAAGACCATCCTGGCTAACACAGTGAAAACCCCATCTCTACTAAAAATACAAAAAATTAGCTGGGCATGGTGGCGGGTGCCTGTAGTCCCAGTTACTCAAGAGGCTGAGGCAGGAGAATGGCGTGAACCCGGGAGGCAGAGCTTGCAGTGAGCTGAGATCATGCCACTGAACTCCAGCCTGGGCGACAGAGCGGGACTCCGTCTCAAAAAATAAATAAAATAAAAATAGTTTTCAGCAAATAACATCATTGACCCATAAATGAGAGGTATCATTTTCATTCTAGAAGGGAAACACTACAAACCACATACATTTTAGCCCATAAGTGAATTCTTTGGGTGTTTCTGTGTCTGCTGTCAAATACAGCACATCACCTCAAAAGGCAAAGTTCTGTAAGTCACACCCAAGGAGGGGAAAAATCATTCTAAGTTTTAGCAATCCAGTAAGAACCTGATCAAGTGAAGTCTACTTGTTCCAGACTCTAAGGAGCAATATATTGCTACAATGTAATGAAAACACAGGGATGATTAAGAAAATTTCAATGCTAATGAAAGACTAAAACATAATTGGATTTATTCTACTCTAGACAGAGAGCAGCCAGGCAGTTCACCCATACGTTATCATCGTTGCTGTTTTTCAGACAGGGTGGCAATTCTGTCAACAATGCTTGACAGCAGGGGTGTGATCTCCATTCACTGCAAGCTCCGCCTCCCAGGCTAAAAGGATTCTCTTCAGCCTCTTAGTAGCTGGGACTACAGGTGTGTAGTCATCATGCCCAGCTAATTTGTGTGTTTTCAGTAGAGATGGGATTTCACCAGGTTGCCCGGGCTGGTCTCAAGCTCCCAGGCTCAAGCAATCCACCTGCCTCAGCCTCCCAAAGTGCTGGGATTACAGGCATGAGCCATCATGCCCGGCCCTGTTTTTTTTCTTTTCTTTTTAAGTGATTCATGTGCTTCAGAGTCTTGTAGGCATTTAAAGAAAAAAAAAAAAAAAAAAAGAATGAGCAAAGTAATTCTGTAGGGAAAGAAACCATTAACATATTTTACACATCTCAAAACTCAAAACTGAAATGCTAAGAATAAAATGTATTTTATTCACAGAAGCAGCATCCTTAAAGTTCTGTAAAAGTGATACCATGGACACCACCGCATCACAGACGAGCGTGGCAGGACTGCTCAGATTCCAAACACATTCTGAACAGTCCTCCTGCCACTTTCCTCAATGGGAACACTTCAGTCAGTCTTCTATTCAAATTAAGTATCTTGCAAGGGAGTCGAAGAAAACTGCATAGCAGATTTTAAAACTTCAATGCTTTTCTCAATTTTTGCCACATTCTGATGCATTTTACTGACTACACGGCCAATAAATTTAAAGCTTTTTGCATCGATAAAGACAATGATCCTTTTAGCAATAGGCTTTTTGTTTTATATACAAAGATCTATAACTTAAGCTAGTAAACTGGGCATTTCACAAAGATTTTGCACAATTCCTAGCACAGATTTTAGCAAAAAAAAAAAAAAAAAAAAAAAAAAAAAAAAAAAAAAAAAGGGATCTTTCTGCAATTAAATAACCAAGGATAGGAAACTGCACGGTCAAAATAACCGTTCCATTATTTTACATAAATACAAATGATAAAGTAGAGTATGCTTTGGAAAACAGTATTTCCATATGCTAACAATGAAGCAGAAGACAGTTCCTCAGCCTCATATGACATTTGACAACCGAAGTACTGTGGCCCAAGCCCAGACCGGTTAAACGGAAATGAAGTAAACATGTGAGTGACCGTGGTGGGGCACTCTGATAGCCACAGTCCAGGAAAGAACAGCTAACATCTTTCTTCTTCATGGGAAAACCGAAACATACTCAAGAGACCTTGATTCTTTAAAACACAGTCTGGCTTAAAGGAAAATGGCCATAGAAGGAACTAAAAAGGCTCACTACATCTAATATGACAATGTTCTCAACTTTACCTTAGCCAAAAATAAAAGAGGAAAAGCAAAACTACTCCAGGGTATGATTCCGGTGCTAATTTGAAACATGGACTATTTAGAAGACAAAGCTTATTTTGAGTGCAATTAATATACACATGAAACACTGGTTTCACAAAACCCAGGCTTTGTGATTGCTTTTACAAAAGTAAAATTCTCATGAGAATCGCATACATTAACTGATTTTCAAATAAAGGGACTGGTAAACTTCAGGGCATATGATTTCTGCCACACACGAGGGGAGCAGTGAGAGAGAAGAGCTAGGATCAAGTGTGCTGCAGCTGTCCTAGGACTGAAATTCAGTTTCTGCCAAAACAAAACAAACACAGGAGTCTGTCAACTTCGATAGCAGGCTCTGCTTGAGAGTCAAGATGTTAAAGTTGCAGAGGGGCTTCTCCCTGGTATGGACACATGTGATCCTTGCAAACTCATAGCTCAGCATCATCAAAGACCAGAAGCCAAGACAAGCCTTCCAGACATGAAATCCAAGAACAGAAGGGAGCAGAGTCCAAGCTTGCTCAACAGAACTGTTCCCAGAGGAGAACAGCACAGAGGACGTCACAGGGAGGGCAGGGCAAGCAACAGCAGCTTCCGTCTCCCCACACGCAGGGTCTGAGCCAGGGCCGCAGTCTCCTCCAAAATGACAAGGAGACACTAGGAGCCACAGAGAACTCAACTTAGGGTCCATTTTCAGGAAGGGGCAACAATGAGAAACAATCTGGTCTTACCCGCCCCCTTCTCCACGGTAACAGCTGAGCTCGCATGTTCAGGATCTCAGTGGTTGTGTGTCTGTCACGTTCCCCACCCCCTCATGCAGATGCTCTTCCTGCACCTGGGTGCCCATCTCTGCGTTGCTCCTGAGGCCACAACTTGTGCCATGTAGTAGTGACCAGGAATTCACCTTTGTCCAGGAGAAGTAAACACAGAGTTCACACACTCCTGTGGGGGTTTGCTGGCCGAGAATCTAACTACGCTGTCTGATTCCAGATGTGCTGCCATCAAGCAGAACGTCAGGTGTCCAGCATTTATAAATGGTATCAGTGGGTTCTCCTGGGACTCCCAGGCAGCCACACGAGGAAGGGAGCTGTTGCCCAGTTATCCCGAGCCAAAGAAACGCTGCGAGGCAAACACCACAGGTCACATTGCACTCGAGCACTGACTCTTGACAATTGCTCGTTCGCTTGTTGAAAGGCAGTATTAAGAACAGTTTGGGGTACAGGCGTCAGACAGGCCTAGTCTCAGCCATGGGACAGCAGTGACTGCCCACAAGTCCCGTATCTAAGCCCTGACTCCCCATCCGGCGTTCCTTCAGGATCAATGCCCACCTCACAGTGCTGCCATGAATGCTAAGTCGGCACGTACATACACAACCAAATTCATTTCAATTGTGCTTTCTACCCCAATTTGATACAACCAGGCGCTATCATTGAGACTGAATAACCAATATTAGAACAGAAGGTCAGGCCAGGGATGGTGGCACAGATGTGTAATCCTAGCACTTTGGGAAGCTGAGGTGGGTGGATCACTTGAGGTCAGGAGTTGGAGACCAGCCTGGCAAACATGGCAAAACCCCATCTCTACTAAAAATAAAATGTTATCCATGCATGGTTCCACACACTTTTAACCCCAGCTACTAGGGAGGCTGAGCCATAAGAATCACTTGAACCTGGGAGATGGAAGTTGCAGGGAACCGAAATCGTACTACTGTGCTCCACCCTTCCAGCCTGGGTGACAGAGCAAGATTCTGTCTAATAAAAAAAATAAAAATAAAAGGTCAAGATGAAAACTAACTGCCAAGGTCCATGTTCCATGTACTTAAAACATAAAATTCATTAGCTGGTACTTGATCAAGTTGTTGTTGTCTTCATTAAATCTTGTATATCCTAACACAGCTCAAAACGTTTACATTTGAGCACACCTTGAGTGTGACTAACAACAAAATATAAAGTGCCTACATTTCCTAAATGAGCAAGTTCCAGTAAGGCTGCATCCTGCTCTAGTTAATCCTTTGACAACATAAAACTGAGCCATCCTGACAGCACTGACACATGGTACAAGAAGAATGACCTCCAGTTAAGTCCCTAGCTTTAGAGAACACATACAGTTTATCACTAATTCGCTAGTGATTAGCAAGAATTTAAAGGAAGAAAAAGTGTCAGGACTGTCACTAGGAATAAAGGAAAAAAACATGAGAAATTAGTCACGTTCAAATCACCCTTTCTGTGTGGTCGTAACAGTTTGCACGCCTGTTGTGTATACTTTATCATTCATAAGCATTCACCAAGCTCTCTATGAAGGTGGTAAGAACGTCCCGAGTTGCAGAGCCTCGTATATCGCATTTAAACTCTAAACAGCCAACACTACACACAGCACGCACTGAGACTTCTGAATGCTCAGAAGAATGCATGATGGGATGAAGGGCCCCAGCCCTGCCATCAGCCTGCTGCTTATTAAAACTATAAAAGCCCTGCCCTTCAAGGTGCTCAGATCTAACTAGTACAAGGTTTTGCTTTTAACAAGTTAAATAACTATATATACATTATCTTAGTAGAAAGAAGGTATAGGATAGCTAGTTGGGAACTTTTTTAAACAGTTTATATGGAATGAGTTATCCCAGGGAGCATGTTTGGTACCTGCATTAAAAGGTAATTCATTATTCTACATCAAACCTTTACAGAAGGTTCACAGTAAGATCCCTGGAAATGGCTTTCCCCTAGTGAATTCTCAATGCTCAGATTTCTGTATCGATACACCTTTGTAAGCAATCAGGAGAGGGGTGGCTCAGAGGCTGAAAGCACACAGGTCAGGGCCCTCCTGTGTCCAACAGCCTCACCTGGGCGTCGCTTTCTGCACCGCCCAGGGCTTCTCATGAGATTGTGCCTAAACAGATCTGTGTACACCAAACAGCTCTCAGCAGGCGCTCAACAGCTGGAAGCAATTCCACCACCGTCATCCCCCTTCTAACCAAATAGAGAACACCTGGTACAGAAGCAAGAGAAACAGGTCTTAAATGAGCTGGCAAACTCAAAATCCACCCATTCTACCACTCCAAAACAAACATACACCACTGCCCAATATGGATGTGAGCCAAAAACATGGAAGTCCTGAGGGCCTACACTGGCCACAGCCAGACACCACTTCTGCAAGAACCAAGCACGTGCCTAGAGATCACCCGTGATGACCCAGGAGAGCAGCTTTAAGCAGAGACAAACGTGAAGGAGAGGCACAGGGGCCAGGGTGCTGGGTGTGCCCATCTTTGTGACCTCACTGAGATTGCTGACCCCTGGCCCTTGGTGTCCATCCTATGGAGGTAGCCCCCAAATCCCTGCCTTCCTTCAGCACTGACTCTGAGGCTGCCCTGAAGTCTCCCCAAGGCTGAGACTGCTTCTAAATCCTGTTAACTGCATAACCACATAACTGAAGAACAAAAAACAAAATATCAATTATGCAGACAGGAAAAGAAAAATGTGAATCCTCCCCTATTCAACAGGCATTTAAAAAGTAACAGGAAAATTGTGATAGTCTTCAACCACCAGATATCACATCCTGTTGAAATGTTTCAGCTAATCAGGAACATCTTTACCAAGCACCCGTGTTTTAGGAAATCAGTTGACAGATTCCAAATAAACACGGAGCCTGCAACCTGACCCCCACATTCAACAACATCACCTCTCCAGGGGAACGAACCTTGGACACCATTCAAATGGTGAGGAACAGGAACAAGGGTAGCTTTCCCTCAAATCCCTCAACACAAAACAAGCTCGACCCCGAGGAGCACACTGGCCCCGAGTATTCCACACCTGGAGAATATTCAAACAACAAACGCTGCAAAAGATGTTCTCCTAAAGATAAACTCAGTTTCTAACTTCACTTAGGGAAAAATATGATGCCCAGAACTTTCCAGAAAATCACAAGTGTGGGAGGAAACTACTCACCTCTGGCACTTCCTAAACCTCCCTTCCCGCATGTGCTCAGGGGTGCCCCCAGGCCAGCCCCATCCACCCAGGACAGCAGCAGGGCTCAGGCAGCCAGCACCTGGGTAGCTGGTGAAGCAACCCCAGGCTGAAACCGTCATCCCAGGTACCACTTCCCGGAGCCCATTAGCAAGAAAAACAGAGGTGGGACAGAACCGAGGGCTGAATCGAGGTGGGGGAGCCACAGACCCGCACAGGTCAATCATCGGGCACGCTCTGCTGTGGACAGAGCCCAGGGAGAGACCAGCACAGAGACCCTTGTGCCAGCTCCACGGGCCAGCGTCCTCCAGAGCTGCAAGCTTCTGATCACAGCTTCAGAATCTGGTACCAGAATTTTCCAGTCAAAGACACACCGAACTGTGAAGCTGCCAGGACAACAGGGCCCAGGAGCAGGTTCGGGGAGGACCAGGTAGAAAACAAACACACAGCACACACCTGTGCATCCTTTCTCCACACATGCCACACCTTCACCCAATACTATACACGCAAACGCATGTATGCACTCATACATACCCTCAAATACACTCACCAAATGTGATGCGTGTACACACTCCACACACACCCTCAAATATACACGACACACACATAAACATGCTCACTCCACACACCTGCTAAATACACTCACCACACATGCACAAACGTGACACACATACACACTCATTCCAGACATCACACCCCTCATTAAGTACACAGGTGCACACACACCCCAGTCCAGAACCTTCAGACCCCACAAGCTTTGGTGTCTCCCACTGTTTCTCTCATCACATAAGATCCACACACAGGTGTCATTTAGTGACATCTAACACTTGGGGAGGCCCTTAAACAGAATTGCAGTCACAAGTCAGCTTCATTCAGGCATTCATCACCAGCCTCCTGAAGCCACCTCCTGTCTCCACGGGGAACGGGGGGTGAGACTGGGGACCCACGGGGAGTGGGGGCTAATACCGGAGACGTCACTGGGCTTACAGATCCCCAAGGGTGGCAACCTAGCGAAATCAGGAGAGCTCGGCCATGGCCTGGGAAGAAGAAGGGTACTGGCTCAGGTAAGCGGAACATGAGTCCTCATTTCCATACAGTGCCACCTACGACAGCATCAGGTGAAAGCCAGTGGTTTGGCATTCCTGGGATAGACAGTCCTGGAATGAAAAGGGAAGCTTTTTACTCCTCCCTTCTGAACACATGAGGTCCATGGTCCCCTCACATCTAACCCTGGGAATTGGAATCGGTGACTCCTTGTCCACCTGAGGACCACCCAAGAGGATCCACACACCTGCTGCAACAGCAGCACCACACCTGGTCTGCAGGGGAGGAAAGCAAATCCCATATTTTGACTAAAACTGGATTACCCTGACACTGGCAGACTGCAGTGTGTATATCATCAAACCCCCACATCTGCACCACCAGATGAACACAAGCCCTTAGTCCTGGGTTCTCAGGGTTGCCTGTGAGGTGGACACTGACACCTTCATCTCCCAGTGGAGAGGAGAGCAGGCCAGGGTCAGGGCTGGCATATCAGGAGGTCAGGGTTCAAAACCCCATCTGCCTCACAAAGAAGCCCTTACCGTTCAAGTGACTTCTATCAGTCTTAAAATATACCACAGTTACCAGCAATTCTGAGTGCTGTTCCTTGGGATGTCATAAGCAACATTTTATTAGAAAGGTTTTGCCAAATCTGCTTTCAAAATCCTATGTTATGAAATGACTAATGAAAATTTGAGCTATGAAATAAAGAACATATTTAAATGAATCCCAAAATGACTATCACGAAGGAAATTTTAACTTGAAGTGAAAAATATTCTCTAAATGACATCAGCCAGAATTATCTTAAATCATTACTGATCCCGTATGATTAATGAATTATACAGCATCATCTCATATGAACTTCAAACCGTTAGCTGAATGCACATTTTAGCACGAACAAAGTTCTGCTATAATAAGCAGTACAGACATCTCTAGAGAGGATTTTAATTGGACTACATTGCGCACGATCATGGTAAGAGGTTTCATGCTGGCTGTTCTCCAAGGTGCAACACAGAGAAACACCACTAACCTCGAAGACACCTGCTGCTTTGTGACGAGATGATGACAGACGATGTGGACAGAATACTGTAAATATTTGAAAAGGAAAAACAATGCAAGGAAAGCATCTTATCAGTTACCCTTTTTCAGATTTCGCCTAAGCATACCATGTTTTATCAGAAAATAGACATTCCAGCAAATGCATTTCTATAAGATTTTCTACCTCTTTTCTCTGGGGAAAAAAAAAAAAAGGTAACTTGCCCCCAAGGGCTGAAGACAAAGCCAGGGCTGGGGTGCACAGAGAAGAGCACTGAGCACCCTGGGAACTGCTAAGCTACGAGGCATGGCCCTGCACCCTGGATGCAGGAGCAACACACGAGGCTAGCATAGGCTGAAGCCAGCCCTCTTCAGAAGCAGGCCTATCCTTCCTACTCCTCAGCCCCCTTTCCCCCCAAGCTCCCACCAGGCATCAGTGGCTGCTGACAGGGCAGAGGACACAACTAGAGGAGGCTCTCAACTCCACCAGGAATAGGAGCCCCAGGCGCTGGGGACTTCGCTGCTGCCCTCCGCGCCTGCCTCCCTCTGGTCCGCCCTTCTCAAGAGCCAGGTGTGCCCAGTTTGACCCTCTTTCCTTTCTGTGGCTCCTACAAAAACCAGTCCAGCGAGCCCAGGCTGCCTCACACTCCAGGGATGCCCGGCAAAGGCCACATGTCCTTATCCAAGCTCCTGGGGCCAGAAAGGTCTTGCAATATTTCACTTTCTGGTTGGGCATCCCCAGCGTGAAATCCAAAGTGCTCCCAAGAGCATTTCCTTTGAGTGTCTTGAGGAAGCTCGGAATGTTTCAGGTTTCAGAGCATTTTGGAGTAGGGACCCTCAGCCTTAATTTGAACCTCTTCAAGGAAGCCGCACACTGAAGCCCCCAATGTCTGCCACAAACAATCCCAGCACACCCTCTGAAGTCCTCAGCAACAGATTTTCTTTCTTCAAAAATAACCACAAGTCCCATAAACTCACATGCAATCACAGAAGGGGGTTGTGGACAACTGCAGACTGGATGAAATTTAACTGTCACGTTTTTACCTGGGTAAAGTCATTCCTCTAAATGCACCAGTTTTATTGAGTTGCATTTTAAGGTGACCACACACGAATCATTTCAGGGCAACAAAAATATCACTTTGAGCTGTGTGTGGTTTCTTGACTCCCGTGAATAACTCAGTGTTCACCCTCACTTCTCGATAAGGGAGAAGATGCAAAGAAATTTGCTGAAACAAAGACGTGAAAACAAGTTTAAGAAGGGTTTGAAAGGTTCCTCCTGTCCCCGTGGAGGGGAGAGAAAGACGCCTGGAAGGCTCACGGGGGACAGGAACATAGCCTCCTCAGTGTGCCATGGACGCCGCCTCACCGAGGGGAGAAGGGAGGATGCCTGGAAGGCTCATGGGGGTTGGGGCAGGAGCACAGCCTCCTCTGTGTGCCAAGGACACCAGCTCACCAAGGGGAGGGAACGATGTCTTGAAGGCTCACGGGGGTGGGAGCACAGCCTCCTCTGTGCTTTCTACACTCAGTAGCTTTAGATATTCCCGTAGAAGCAGAATGCATGAGAACTGAGACCAGAACACCCCAAAGAAAGAGGACGAGGGGTCAAAAAAAGCATTCGATCATTAGCAAGGAGTGTGAGCATGAAGCCGCTTCAAAGACCGTATGAGAAGTCACTCACAGGCGTTTCAGAAAATAAGGGTAGCATGAGATTGCTCGATCAGCTCAAACAGGCTGCTGTGTCTCAGGCCATGAAGTCCCTGAGATGAACCTCTCAGTGAGAAGTCACTTGCATCTCTGCCAGACAAAGGCCTACAAGTCATCCCGTGACCTCAGGAAACCCAGGCTTCAGCCTGCCGACAACAGTGAGTCTGACACGGTACATCCCTCCAGATGGTTAAAGACCCCAGGAGCTCATCAGACAACCTCGAAGGGCTGTGTCTGTCCAGCCCCTTTCCAAGTACTGGACGATTTTTCTTAACGTACTGTAAGCAGCAGGTTCCAATAGAGACATAATTAACTGGCTCTGGATCCTCTATTTTGAAATTAGAAACATGCTTGACCAGGCACAGTGGCTCATGCCTGTGATCTCAGTACTTTGGGAGGGTGAGGCAGCTGGACTGCTTAAGTCCAGGAGTTTGAGTCCAGCCTAGGCAACATTGCAGAACTCCATCTCTACAAAAAATACAAAAATAAGCCAGGCGTGGGGACATGTGCCACCTGTGGTCCTAGCTACTCAGGAGGCTGAGGCAGGAGGATCGCTTCAGCCTGGGAGGTCAAGGCTGTAGTAAAGCTGTGCTCACACCACTGCCTGGGCAACAAAAGTGAGACCCCATCTCAAAAAAAAAAAAAAAAAAAAAAAAAAAAAAAAAAAAAACCAAGAGAAAAAGAAGAATTATATACCTGACTAGGCCAAAATAAAAGAGGCCTGGTGGGACCACCTGAAACACAGCTGCAAATTCTGGAAGGGCCTCCCCCGGCTTGATTTGTGGTGAGTGTGGGACCGCTCTGAAGGATATTACCCCAGGCACCTTCCAAGACTAGACCATATAGTACAACTTGCCCTTGCTGGACAGAACACTGGCCTTGGAGCCTGGGACACCCTGGGGTGGTGCTACCATCCCAAAGCCGCCATGGCACAAGGAGACCCTAGCATCATGAAGCCTGAGACGTCCGTCGGAGCAGTGCCACCGGCCCGAGGCTGCCATGCCAGGGGAGCCTGGACATCATGAAGCCTGGGACATCCTGGGGGCAGTGTCACCAACCCGACACCACTGTGACACACGGGGGCCCTGGTGCCACTGAGAGGCTGCACAGCAGGTCCAAGCCCAGGCCAGGAGTGAAGAGGCTCCACATCCTTTCCATCTCTCCAGCTGAGGCCACAGATGTCTCGGAGCAGAAGTGCATCACCCATCAATGTCCATGGGTAAGTTTTGGGCCACAGAATCTGGAAGCATAAAACATGGTTCTGGGCTGGTTGGTTGCTGGCTTAGACCGGGGCTCAGGTTCCTGCGTATGACCTGTCCTTTTTCCACACAAAACCTAGCTCACACCAAGCAGCGTCTAAGTCCTGGAAGACCTGCTAAACACAAGTGCAGTTACAAAGCGGAGAAACCGGGACGCCTGGAGGGGGCTGGGCTGTGCTCCAATGGCACCAGGGTTTCTCAGGAAGACCCCGGGCATTACAGGGTCCAGGGCACGGGCTTCCTGGGATCCAGGACAAGGAACAAGAGCCCTTCCCCCGGTCCTGTTGAATGTGAATCAGCTAAGAACCGCTTCCCTCGGAGGGCTGAGCACCGCCCCACAACACATACCAAGGTAATAACAAGCCTGGTACTATCAGGAGGCTGGTGATGAAGACATGAGGACCAGATGAGCACGAGGGATCCTGACAGATTCGCCCTGGCACCGAACAAGAGGTGACAGCACCGCCTCTTCCTGACACATCAACCCTGTCACTGAGCGAGGGGTGGCAGCACGGCCTGTGCCCCTGCAGATGCAGAGGGATGTGAGGGGGGTGCAGGCCAGGATTGGAGACTGATTCAGTCACCTCCGCTTGCACTTCTGTTCCTCAGGGCAGGGAGGCGAGGCACAGGCAGCATTAGCGCTCACCTTACACCCGGGTTGCATTTTTTTTCTGCTTATGAGACGTGCTCGCTTTACGTGGACAGGCATAGCTATAATAATGGTTCCCTGATTATTTCACTTCCTACATAAAGGGTTTTCAGAATTCACTTCCATCCTTAGGAAAGGGGGCCAATATCAGGCTGTCTCCCTTAAGATGCCATGTCTCATATAGGGAAAAAAAAAACAATCAAGAGTGAAATCAAATAAAAGCCATAAAATACATCAATTTCAACATTAAAATTTAATAGTACATTTTAAATTGAAGGTGAGTTAAGTCACCTTTCCAAATCTCTGAAAGCACGGTTACTGGGAGGGAGTGGTTTGCAACACACAAAGGCAGCTCTGTAAGAAGGGCTCAGGCTAGACCAGGGCTCAAACGTCAGTGCAAGGAGAAAGTCTGAACAAAGGCTCCCACTGCCCTGTAGCTGTCCTCTTCCAAAACACCCTGATTATCTGTCAGTTTAAAATAAGGCCTGGGGAGGTGGGAGGCGGGCCTGGGAGGGTCACCTAGCAACCAAGCTCCTCACCTACATAGCCGCACCAAGCAGAGCTGAGCAGGACACACAAACACCACAAATTCTCCCAAAAAAGAAGACGGAAGGCAACAGACTGACACGCCAGGAGTCCTGCAGGTGAGAAGACTGAGGGGAGCCAGAGGCACATTTAATCTTGCTTGCATGGTGGAGGGAAGGGAATAATGCAGCTCTCACTTGAGTGTTGCACAATTCTTTCTAGCACTGAGTGGCAGAAAACAAAAATTATAGATGCTCCTCAGAGAAATGTTTCTGAAGAACTGCACATAAGTTACAATCAGGAAATAGCATTTAAATGTCTCAAGAGCTATTATTTTTAATAATCCCAGAGTAATTCTATAAAACCAGGAATCACAGTCTCACCCAGCTCCAGGATCACGGCCCAGGTGAAGTGGGCACACACATCCTGAAGCTCCAATGCTCAACTCAAGTGGGGCGAGTGAAAATGATCCTTGGTATAATTTACATGGACACAGGAAGGTGGCTAAGCCCAAAACCTCTAAACCAGGAATACCGGCGTCCTGCAGGGGCCTCACCTCTGTCCTTTCCCAGCCTCTGGGAACCACCACTCTGCTCTCTACTGCCACAAACGCCGCTCCAAGGTACAACCAGGAAGATCATTATTCAAAAACTGAGGAACGTGGCACAACAACGTGTCAGGAGATTTTAATCACCAACAACACTAGTTACATGACCCAAAGATGATGAAAACCCCAGACCCCTCAAGACTGAATGTTATCTATACTTAAATGCATTTAATCACCATATTGGGGGGTTATTCCTTTGTTTTGCTGCAAGTATGTCCAACTGCTGTAAAAGGAAAAGGCAATTTGTTAACGAAGCTTCTTGGAGTGTCTCAACGGGCCTCAAAGAGAGGAGGATAAAAGGCAGGACTTCCTGGCAGAAACACTCAGCTGAGGGCAGGCGGAGTTCTTGAGCACCAACCAAGGCAAAATAAGGTCGAAGACCACACCCACTTTTCTCAATCACTTCTTCATTCCACGTTTCCTTCTGTTTCTCTCAACTTCTTTGGGAGAGATAATTAAATTGTACTGAGCCTCTGAAAGGAAATGGACACACACCCAGGAAGGCCCTGCAGATGCTGAGAATGGATGCAGCCATCACAATCCGAATTTCCATTCAGGGCCATCTGACCTGGCTGGGGTCCAGGTATCCAAGAGCAGGAATGTACGTCGGACCCGTAAAGCCGGGATTACAGCCACTGAACGGCAGTTTTCCATCCCACCGCAACCGGCCTTGCTAGGGGCTTCCTTAGGGACCACTGACCTCACGCCACCACCCCTCACTACCTTCAACTAACCTACGACATGGAAGAGGCCCCTCCAGACAGACCAGCCCTGCCTGAGTCCTGCTTCACGGCAAACCCTCCAGGCAAACGTCCTCGGCCTCCTCCAGGAGGCTGTGCTCAGAAACTGCCCTCATTTACTTCTGTGGCTCTGAGACATTTAACTAGAGCCCAACACACCTCTCCCTGTTCACATATTATTGAGTTAACAGGTTTTTATGAGTAGTTTTTACTTCTCCTTACATGACATCCACAAGGCCAGGTCCAGGGAACGTTCTGTATCTCAGATAATGGCTTATCCACTCATAGTAAGTCTTGTTCTTGTTTCACAGGGTATCAAATGCTGCGCAGAAGCAGGAAAATCCCCACAACGTGGCAGGGAGGGGCGACCAGCGTGAGTTCTAAGGCCAGACCACACTGGTCTGCTGACAGCGTGGTAAGGGGCAAAGAGTACAGGGTCTAAGGCCAGACCACCCGGTTCCCGCTGACAGTGTGGCTTCAGGAGTTTCCTAAACCCTCTGCTCTCCAAGCTTCATGTCAGAAAAATGCTGTGATAAAAATGGCCACCTCGTGGGATGACAGGAACACAGACAAGAACAGTGTGAGCAGGTGACGTGCTGGGCACGTGGCGTGGCCACCCTGCTGTAGGTTGCCCCATGTGAAATCCAATTCGTTTTTATTTAAAAAAATAAAAATAAAAATACCCCAAACCTACAATCCTATAAAGGTCATTAATCCTAGCTATCCTCAAGGCATTGAACGATCAATAATGGGTCATCCCCTTGCTGCTGACCTGCCTCGGCCCCACCCTCTGGAAACCCCGCATCCACACCAGCCACACAGAACGAGGGCAGGGAAGGAGCAGGACTCTGTCTTGGGAACTTAAACTCTGGAAGCTGAATCAAATCAGTGCTTCTCAAATCTTGTCACCAACGATCTTGTTAAATTGGGAGATTCTGTCTCTGAGGATCTGGAGGGAACCTGAGGCTCTGCATTGAGTGAGGTGAGCACTCGGGTGGAACGAGACGTCAGGGAAAGCAACCGAATCTGGGGTTGCAGCTGCCTGAGGCTTGGGTCCCGCCAGGAAAGTGGCACCAGGGCCCTCAGGACAGCAGCGGAGGTCCCGGGAGGCAAGACCAGGTGCAGAGACTCCTGGACCCAAAGCTTGCTCCAGAGCCAGGAGGGGCTGCTGCACTGACAGCCATGAGGCAGGCAGCCTTCGAGCTCCTCCAGCTGCCATCCTGCAGGCAGGGACGACAGTGCCCAGACCACCCAGTGGGCTCCCCCAGCCTGCCAGGCTGGTACTCTTACTCCAGCCACAGACAAGAGTCCCCATGTTCCAAGCTAGGTTTAAACAGTGCCCCAGGCCTCGGGGCACGTACACCCCTGCAGGGCCACTACTACCCAACACCGATGGCTATTCCCACACACCCCCAACTCATAGCACAACTTAAAAATGAAAGTCGGAAGATACAGCCAGGAAACCAATGCTCAAGAAGCAACTCCAGGGTGACTCTTCCTAAGGGAGCTATTGCTTCTGAACATCTTGCACATCTGGGCACAGTTTTTCTTGAACATCAGCTTCTGTTTCTCTAGGGTAAATACCCAGGATTGGGGTCACCAGGCCCCACGTTTGTGTGAGTTCAGTTTTGTTAAGAAGCTGCCGAGCTGTCTGCACGGTGCTGAACCCCAGCATTACACAGGATTCCGGGATGCCTGTCCTCACCAGCACCTGGGGCTGTCGGAAGACTTTACATCAGTCGCTCCAGCAGGGGTGTGAACAAATTCACTGTGGCTTCGATGCACATCTCGGTGCAACCAGTCACACTGAAAGTCATTTCAGATTATTTCGGGCCATCCTCCCGTCCTTCTCAGTGAAGCATCTGTTCAGGTCTCTGCCCTCTTTCAAGTCAGGTGGTTTGTTCTCTGTCATGAGCCATGAGAGTCCTGTGCATTCCTTTGCTGGCTGCATGGTTCGTAGACATCTTCTCCCCATCTATAGAAAATGTGTCTCTTCAATTCCCTAGGGATATCTTTTGCATTAAAAGTTTAATTTTGATGGGTCTTTCCTACTTGTTTTCTTCTTTATGGATCATTGTATCATGGCTAAGAACTCTAACCCTAGGTCAAGTCCCTAGGTCTCGACAATTTCCGTTTCTTCTACAGGTTTTGTAGTTTGGCATTTTACATTCAGGGCTATCGTCCACCTTAATTTTCATACAGGAATTTCTCCTTGTTTTCACTCTTTTGCATACAGCTGTCCCATGATTTCAGCACCATTTGTTGAAAAGACTCAAATTCCATTGAACTGCTTTTGCGTCTTTGGGTCTGTTCTGGACTCCACTCTGTCAGCTGACCCATGTGTCCATCCTGAGCATAATTTACAACTTTAGTGGCTGTCTCTTTGTGGAAAAAAGTAATTCTGTCTGGAAGCAAAAACCACACTAGAAATGCTCTAATAAGATTCTTCCTCTTGACAGGAGAGCAAAGCCACCGCCCTAAGCAGAGGTGAAGCCTCAACAGCTCCCAGGCAAAACCCTTAACACAAAATGGGGAAGGCAATTCATTTCAAGATAGTTACCAAGGACCACAACATGAGACCAGCATAGTCATGAAAACTGCAATAATTTCACAACAGAATGAAATTCATAAAGAACTGCTGAGAAGCATGTGATAAGTTACATAAATCACTGTATCTTAAATACTGACTGTTGACTAGAAGAACAGAAATAGCTTCATGGTACAGTTCAAACAGGAGAAAGGTAGGTAGGGATGTTTTCCACACCACACAGGGCCTGCAGGAAATGGACACTCTACCTCTAAATGGGAGATCCTGGGAGCAATGTGATAAACCACGGTGAGAGGCACGAAATTGTGCAAGCTGGAGTTGCAGCCTGGGCCCCACCTCGGAGCCTGTGTCCATGAATGACGAGGCTCAAATGTCAGGCCGGGGCAACTGAGGCAATTATCAGGGACAAGAAAACGAGCGCACGATGCTGAAACTGTTGAAGTACGCTCCTTCTATGCTTAGTTTTTTGAGAGTTTTTAAAATGAAGCTATGTTAAATTTTATCAAATGCTTTCTCTGCATCTGTTATGATGATCAGATTGCTTTTGTTCTTCATTGTGTTGATGTAACATATTACATTATTGATTTGTGCATATTGAACCATTCTTGCATTCCCAAAATACACCTCACTTGATGCTGAAACTGTGCAGCATCTTCGAGTCAAGTGGGACAAATTGACTCAAAATACAGGTTCTAAAACCACCACAGTGAGCTGTTCCTCGGCTCTGGAAAGGCTAAGCAACTAAAGTCCACACTGAGCATCTGCTCCCGGAGACGACCCTGGTGATGCAAGGTCCAGCTCCTTCAAACCCTCGCCAAACCTCAGTGAGGAAATTTGCTAGTATCTTACGGTATATAGTCCTTTAAAATCTGGTATTTCATCAACAATGCAGGCGCCAGCTTTGACTCATTCACATTTTGATTAAACAAGATAATTTATACCTTGATCATGCCAGGTAAGAGTTTACTACAATCTTGAAACAAAGCCAGAGGCTACAGTCTGCTCCTACACAGCACCACATCTCTATAAATTTGATGGGTTTTTACTTTCCATGTCTTCACTTGTCTAGTGCTAAAAAGCAGATTAAAAACAGAAGGAACCCAGGAACACTATCGAATGAGACTCAAATATCTTGCAGTCATCATCATGATGAGATGTTTATTAAACAGAGAAATGTTCTCACCTGTAGAAAGCATCACACATCAACACGCACTGATAACTGTCACCAGCATTCCAGATCATCTTCCCTTCCATGGCCACAGTGTAGAGCGATGGACCACGCACACCTGCAGACCCACAGAAAGCAAGGTGACATGGCCGATTCTTGTAGCGAGCAGGCCAGCGTGTACTCAAAGTGCATCTCTTTCCAGAGGGCCACCACAGAAAGCTACACATTTATTCCACGAGTTAATGGTGCTGCACCAAACATTTCTGTAAGATTCTCTAAGTGACCTTTTCCTTCTGCCTAAAATGGCCCGACACAAACTGAAAAAGCTCTTGGAGCTTTTTTCATAGTTAAGGAGTAACTCCTTAACTATAGTCTTCACTTTTAAGGTGTGGGGTAAGATCCTATAATCCCCAACTAGCCTCCTGATGCTGTGTGTGGCATCCAGCAACAGCAAGTCCAATTCCTGGATTAAATTTGAGTCAAGAGTCCACAGTGAGAACGATTTCTGGTGAATGAACCACCAGGCAGGGGGGTGATTCCGCTGGGCAGCTCTTCACACAAAGCCCAGAAGCTGGGGGGAAGAGGAAGAGGCCGACATGTGTTGACCATGGTCGCACCCTTCGAATGTCCCCCACTCCTGGAGGCCCGGACCCAAGGGAAATCTGACCTGAAAATGGGCAAACCCTCACTTTAGCAGAGGTACGTGGACTTGGGGACACACCTTGACCTCAGAGCAACACAAATTGCAGACACAACACCCCAGGACACCCTCCCCACACAAATTCAAGGAGGAAAACCAAAGCCCCACCTCCTTGTGGAAACCCCCGGCTGCTGGAGGAGACGCCTGCCGCCCTGGGTGTGCAGCCTCTCGTGACCCATGTTCTGGGCTCAGCACCTGTGTCTCAGCCCTGGCACTGCTTACCACACCCACAGGTGTGCCAGGAGGGGCAGGTCCTAAGGTCTTCACTGCACCAAAGCCTGCAAGGTGAAGGAGCAGCTCCCTCCAGCAAGAGTCCAGAAGCAGTGACTGCACCAGCGTCATGGCGTGAGAATTCTCCCCTTGGTCTCCAAGCCTCCAGTCTGTTGCCCACCAGGGTCTTCTGCCAATGGCGAGGTCCAAGCTGGGTGGCACATTTGGTTCTGACCATTTCCCTTGTCAAGATCAATACTGCAACCACACATCCAATTCATCCTGTCACTAAAAATGAAATAATCCGCCAGTTCCATCACAGATGATGCAGTCAGGTTTCTATTACCAGGTTTTTGTTTGTTTGTTTGTTTTTTGAGATGGAATTTCTGCTCTGTCACCCAGGGTGGAGTGCAGAGGTGCAATCTTGGCTCTCTGCAACCTCTGCCTCCTGGGTACAACTGATTCTCCTGCCTCAGCCTCCCAAGTAGCTGGGATTACAGGTTCTCATCAACATACCTGGCTAATTTTCATATTTTCAGTACAGACGGGGTTTCACCATGTTGGCCAGGCTGGTCTCAATCTCCTAACATCAGGTAATCCACCTGCCTTATCCTCTCAAAGTGCGGGGATTACAGGTGTGAGCCACTGCACCCTGCCATTACAGGTGTAATTTCTAAGCCACTCTCTCACATCCACTCCCATTTTTTTAAAAACACCAGCTTTATGGCTATATTTTTTTTTCCAAGAGAACCAGTTACCCATTTGAAGTACAAATAAGACACCATATTTAAAAACCAAAAATGTCAGTTTGCACAGAAGTCTCCAAATACCCAGTCGATTTGAGCCTTGAGAATAAGATCACGCTGTTGGCTGAATACAACTCCCCTTTCCATCTGTCTGCCTGTGAGCTAGACACAAGGACTAAGCCATGAGCTAGAGACGTAAAGGCAGGAACCACCAAGGCAGCCGAGACGCCAAATAAAAGCTTAAGGGACCAACACAAAGGTACCACCCCCTGCATGCCCTACTCTTCTTCCTTTTCAGAACTTCCAGAGGATGAATCAGGGACCTCCTTCAGACATCCCACTGTGCAGGCGGCCAGAGGGGAAGGCGGTGGCAGCCTGAATGAGGCCACCGGGAAATCACATTCCACAAATTCTCCATGTGCTTTATATCCTCTGTCTCTGAAGAACTATGCGAGACAAAGAGTCGCTAGAAAACCGTATTCAAGTGTCATTTCACATTTCAAGCAAAGAAAACAGTGGTGGGGCATGAGGGAAAAACAGCCACGTGTTCTGGGGTGTTAAGTAAGGTTTTTTCTGTTAGTAACAAAAAGTGAACTCCAAGTGTAAGATCGGAGGACCTATTCACATGCCTTCAGGTTCTGCTACTGCACTTCAACTTAAGAAAATGATTCTGTGTATTGGTAACAAGGCGTGAAAGTCTGTGTGAGAGTCTGCATGGCTGTAATCAGGGTTCGTGTTGGCTCCATAGTAGAGGATGTTACACTGTTACATTATCTTCTACAAAAAATCCTGAAAAAAATGAAGGCTGAATAGACATACACACCCTCCCAAATTAATCCAAATATCCATCGATATGAAAACAGATGAATTACAGTTTCCATCATGGAATATTCCTCAGCAGTGAAAACAAACTATAGCCACAGGTGCCAACCAGGATAAAGAAAACCTTTTAAACACGCTTAAAGTGAATTGGCTAGGCGGAATTCCTCCACTACAGGCATCGGCTCCAAAAGGGTACTGTTTTGAATCCTGTGATGTAGAATGATAATTAGCAACTGTGTTTAGGGGCACTTAAAAGTGCCCCTAAAAAAGCAAAATAATGACTACACAATTTTAAATTCTTTGTAAATTATAACTATTATTATGAAAATTCTAAAACTGTGAACACTTTCCCAACCGTTCCTTTGACAAACTTCAAAATGCCCTGGCATTGCTCGCCACACCCACAGGTGTGCCAAAATAAATGAAAATATAGCTCAAGTTAGTACAATCGAAACCTGAAGATGTCCGAGCTGTCCCTGCCTTGCTATCTACACATCATGTAGAAATCTAAGAGCATGTAGTGACACTGCAATGCAAGGCTCAAACCAACTGAGTATTTGGAAACTTCTGTGCAAATTGGCATTTTTGGCTTTTAAACACGGTGTCATTTGTACTTCAAACAGGTAACTGTTTCGTTCCCTTGGAAAAAATACAGCCATAAACCTGGTTTAAAAAAAATAATAAATACGGGAGTGGGTATGAGAGAGAGTAGCTTAGAAATTTTACCAGTAATGGCAGGGAGCAGTGGCTCATGCCTATAATCCCAGCACTTTGAGAGGCAGGCCCCACAGGGCCTCTCAGGGCACCGGTCTCCTCTGCTGCCTTCCTGCTGGACCAACCAAAGGACATTCACTGGGTTTCCACCCCTGTATTATCCACCCCCAAGGTGGTCTCATCCTCGTCTGGGGCTCAGCTCTGCCCTAGTTTCCTAAATCTCTGCCTTCAGAGCCTGAAAACACCCACGCCCAGGGTACCCCTAAGTCCACATTTACCCCAGAGAGTCCCGATTTTATCTGTTTTCCCAGCATCGCCCTAGTGATAATTTATCCTGTAAATTCCAACTGCCTTCACACCTCACCCCCGCTGTCTCCCTCCAGACCCCACTCAGATGCACCTGTCCCGGACCCCACACCCAGGTCTGTGCATGCTGCCCTGCTCTGTCCATGTGGGGACCATCTCTCTTTCTTGAGGAATCAGCTGATGATCATCTCCTTGTGAAAAGCTGCCCTGACTTCCAGCCCTCTCCAGCAAAGACAGAGGTCGTCCTTGGTACTTCGCCCGAAACTCAGACCAAGCATGAAGGTGGCAAAGATGCTAGCTGTGCCTGGGATGCCATGGGCAGGGTCCCCAGATGCTCTGCACATTGTCCAGGGCACCACCTGAACACAAGTGCTAAAGAAATAAAACCGACGTGTGCTGACCCCTGATAGGGCCTCCTTTTCCATCCACATCTGTCTCTCCTCTGGACAGTAAAATGCACAAGACAGGGAGGGCTTGTCTCACTCATCTTCAAACTCCCAGGGTCACCCTGGCAGGTAAAGGGGACTCGAATGTCTTCTGAAGGAAGCAGCTGGTTAGCTGCCAAGTTAAGGGGTCTCTGAAATTCAGAGCTCTGCATAGGAGACCAGCACACTTTATTATGAATGACTCCAACCATGGCAGAACTGGCCGTGGAACCAGTGCTAACCAATTCAGGGTTTGTTCACTGTTTCTCAGTTCATTATTGATTTGCTTTAAGGCGACCCCCAGAGCAAATGCCAGAGAAAAGGCAAGTAGGCAAGGCAAAAAAAAAAAAAAAAAAACTTTATTTACAAACCAACGTGAGGGAGGAGCGAGGTTCACTGGTCTCTGGCGGTGGAGGCCGAAGAAGTCGCTCCGGCGTTCTCAGGCGAGGTTCCTGGGTCCCGCGCACAAGGAGGGGCCGAGGAAGTTCGCTCCGGCGTTCTCGGACGAGGTTGCTGGGTCCCGCGTACAAGGAGGGGCCGAGGAAGTTGGCTCCGCGCGCCCGCCGGGAGCGGCTTTTATGTCCTGGGCCCGGGAGTGGGAGGGCAGTGGGCGGGACATAGGCGGGTCGGGGGCGGGTCGATAGGCTTGGCTAGGAGGGTTCCGGTTTCTCTCCATCGGAGGTCAGGTTGCCCCTGCGCAGTCAAACCGTGTCTTTCCCGGGCACGGGAAAGTTGACAGTGAAGAACCCGGAATTGTGCCATCTTGCCTCCGTTTGTCCAAAGAGTACAACCTTTTATTGATAATAGTGATAAGGGGTGGCGTGGTCTATCTGGCTACTTCCTGCTGTTAAGGGACGTCGTTAAGGTTGGGGTCTATGGTTGGTATTTGGACGTACGGATGAAGAAGCATCTGGTTGAAGGTGACATGCGTGATCTCTTGAACTTTGGCTCAGAGAAATTTGATTAAAACAGGAGCGAGACATAAGACAAAACAGAGGATTAGTATGGGAATTAGGAACGGGGGCATCTGCTGTATTACGGGCAGCAGTCATACCGGTGGTCCAGGGGTGAAGGGGGTATTGTAGGTTTTTAGTTCTGCTTTAAACCTGTTTAGGGTTTGGATGTTAGTGTCCACTAGGCCTGATTCGTTTACATAATAGCAGCATTCTTCTCCTAAGAAGAGACATGTTCCTCCTTTTTCGGCAGTAAGTAAATCTAATGCTCGCCTATTTTGTGCTGCTACCTGGGCCACTGAGGTAATTTGATGCTGCAGAGAGGCCAGGCTTTCAGCTGAAGCCTCTATGGCCTCTCGGATTTGAGCTGCTAGAGATCGGGTAGACTGCACTGAGTGGACAAGTGCCCCAGTTCCAAGCCCTGACGCCACTAAGGAGGTGGCCAGGGAGACTCCGATGACTAGGGGAAGGAAGACAGCCCGTTTTTGGAGATCATTAGGAGGAGGGTTAAATTGTACGATGAGTTCACCTACTTCTGCTTTGCTATATAAGGTTAAACTAGGTACTAGGGACACTGGAAAACAAAGGGATTGACCAATGGATGTGTGATTAAGGACCTTGAAGAGAGTTTTGTTGCAACAGAAATAACCTCCGATGGGAGCTGTGTGGGTTTTAGCAGGTGGCTGGGTATACTTACACCAGGAGGTGTTTGGGGTAGAGTAGCAGAAAGGAAGGATTGGACTTTCTGGGCTTTGGTATAGTGGGACATGGAGTAAGAACGGTTTTTGGGAGGTGCCTATGGAGTTAGTTGTAGCCTTGAAAGCAGTAGGTAAAGGGACTGCCACTAAAGGGGCTCTTTCAAGGGCTGCACAGAGGAAACAGTGGGAGAGATTTCTTAGGTTGGATGCCCGTGTTAGGTTTAACCCTTGACGGACTAGTTTTAACCATGAGAAGGGGTCCTTATTGGAGGAGTGTAATTGATCTTGTAAGGCCTATTCTTGTGCTTGTATGGCTAAGGTTAAATTCAGTAGGGCTTGTATGTTTTGAGGAAGGGATTTTCGCTGGACAAGTGTTCTTTTTACCAGGAGAGCAGCCATGGGATATGAACTAAGGATTGTGTAGCCTGTGTAGAGTCCACCTTTGACTCCGTCTGCCCATCGGGGGTCCCATGGGTCTTTGATATTTAATTGGTATTGAAGGGGGGTTCGTTGATTCACAATGGTGAAGAGAGCAGTGGGTTTCGTCTGGCTCAAGGTTGCATAATGGATCTAACAATAGATATAAGGGCATCCTAGGTTCTTTTGTTTCCAGTAAGTCTTACAATTGTAATGTGTCTGATCATGCAGGAAGCAGAGAGCCTTAGCTCCGGCCACACTGCAACACGATAGGGTGAAATTTATAGTAAGATGGGGTTGGCAGCCTGAAGGGGGCAGTCAGCAGTGCCTTGTAGCTGTGAGTGCTGTTTATTTTTCTGTGACCAAGTTTCAACTATAGAGAATCTCCATATGAAAGTTGGGTTAGTAATAGAGATTGAAATGCAAGAAAAAGATAGTAATATAAGTATGAAATAGTACTTCATCTTCAGTGTAATCACAGGGTACACCTTGTCACTGAAGATGTTCTATAAAGGTAAGCGAGAGAACCACTGTGATGGGTTATTATCTGGAGGCAAGTAGGGATCTGGGGTAAGATACTGTAATTCTATTATGTTTATGTAGAGTATGGTGAGAAATCGGGATAAGCGCAAGGGGTCAGGGAACTTGTGGTGGTTGAGAGAGTTTGGTGAATTTGAGACAGATACGGGTAAGTCTAGTAGATGTCCACTGATTGTCTTCTGTGGGGGCCTTTCTTAATTGCGATATATGGACCCAGTGCGTGTGTCCTAGAAGTTTGGCTGCTGTGTATGTGGATAGGAGGACAGTAGAGGGGCCTTTCCACCTAGGCTGAAGATCTTTGGCTTGGATATCTTTCAAGTATACTTGGTCTCCTGGGCTGAGAGAGAGATGTGGGCTATAGGTGTCTGTTGGAGAGGGGTGTGCTAGTTCTGCATGTTGTCTCAGGAGTTGTCTCAAGAGGGTGAGGTATGGGAGATAAGTTGCCAGCAGGGAAGAATGGGTGGGTAACGGCTGAAGGGTGAGGGGTCGGCCATAAACTAATTCAAACGGACTGAGGCCTGTTGGACTCCGTGGGGCTGCTTGCAGCCGGGTTAGGGCCAGGGGAAGGAGAGTTACCCACGATTGTCGAGTCTCGAGGGAGAGTTTGGTGAGTTGCTGCTTAATGAGCCCGTTGGCCTTCTCTACTTTACCAGAAGACTGAGGTCTATAAGGGATGTGGAGTTTCCAGGTGATGTGTAGGAGGGCTGCCACCTGTTGGACTACCTTGGAGATGAATGCTGGGCCATTGTCAGACTGAAGAGTGAGCAGGAGGCCAAACCTAGGAATAATGTGTTCAGTGAGTATGGAGGCAACCATATTGGCAGTTTCTCCTGTAGTAGGATAGGCTTCTATCCATCCTGAAAAAGTATCAATGAGGGTTAAGAGATATTTGAATTTCTTATGCCTTGGCATGTGGGTAAAGGCAATTTGCCAATCTTCGCCTGGTTGGTGCCCTCTGAGTTAATGGCTCGGATGGGGGTTGTGCAATGCACCTTGAGGGTTTGACTTGAGACATGTGGAACACTGTCGGTTGATTATGATTAGGTGTTTCATGAGTGTGGGGCAGTGAATGAGGGGGTTCTATGTGTAGGGAATTATGTATGTCTTTTAGAATGGTGTGGAGTTGAGTTTCAGGAATAACTAATTTATTATTGAGGTAAATCCAATTGTCTGCGGCTAGTTTGGCTGTTGAATCTTGTAGTAGTTTGGTCTTTTCCTCTTGGGTATAAGTAGGGGTATATTGAGGAGAGAGAAAACAAATAGAGGGAAGCGTGGGAGTGGAGAATCCGGCTACCGACTTGGCAGTGGTGTCGGCAAAGTTATTGCCAGCCGCCACTGAGTTAGATGGAGTCTGATGACCTTTACAGTGTATGATGGCTGCTCTGGAAGGTGCTGATAAAGTGTCTAGCAGTTTGAGTATCTGTTTTTTGTTGACTATAGGGGTACCACTGGTGGTTAGGAACCCTCTCTCTTTCCAGATGACAGAGTGCGTGTGTGCAATCAAGAAGGTATACTTGGAATCTGTGTATATGTTTACCGTTTTTCCTCTGGATAGGAGGAGGGCCCTAGTTAGTGCGATAAGTTCTGCCTGCTGTGATGTTGTTCCTTGTGGTAAAGGCTTAGCTTCCAGGACAGCAGAAGATGTATCTACCACGTATCCTGCCTGTCTGTGTCCTAGAGAATTTATAAAAGAGCTGCCATCTACAAATAGGGTTAACTGTGAGCCTTCCAATAGCTGGTCATGTAAATGTAAGTGACTAGGTGGTTGGGCCTCTAAAAGTTCTGGACAGGAGTGTTCCGTACTAGGTTGCTTGAGAGGGTCAGGAAGTAAGGTTGCTGGATTCAGAGAGGAACAGACTCCTAGGGCAATGGTGGAGTCCTCTATGAATAGGAGGTGAAAGAGTTGGAGTCTGGACGGGGTTAGATGGTTAATACTTCTGTGGGCAATAAGATCTTGAAGGCGGTGAGCAGAGAAGACTGTTAGGTTACCACCCCTAATAAGTTTCTTTGTTTCTTGGTTTAGACAGGCTGCTGCTGCCGAGGCCCAAAGACAGGGCTGCCACCCTTGTACAGTGGGGTCTAATTGTTTAGATAGATATGCCACGGGGTGATAGGTGGCGCCTATAGATTGGGCTAAAAGACCCACTGCAACTTTTTTCTTTCATCTGTGAAAAGCTGGAAGGGGCGTTGGAAGTCTGGGAGTGAGAGAGTAGGATGTGAGAGAAGGCAGTTTTTCAGGTGAGTGAAATGTTTATAGATTAACTTTGGTTTAGACAAAGGTCCTTGGGGAGTCTACTTGACAGCTGCATATAGAGGCTTAGTCAAGATTCCGAAATTAGGAATCCAGTGTCTGAAAAATCCTACTAGGCCTAGGAAGGATTGAATTTCCTTAGCGTCTTGAGGAGGAGAAAGATTTTGTGTTAGAGTTAAGCAGTCTGTAGTAAGTGAACGCGTCATAGGAGTGATCTCAATACCTAAATATATGACACATTGTTGTGCGAGTTGAGCTTTGTGTTTGGATATTCGGTAACCTTTGAATCCTAGATGATTAAGGAGGATCACAGTGTCTAAAAGAGAGTCCTGTCCCGTGGAACTACAGAGTAAAAGGTCATCTACATATTGGAGAATTTTACTCTTGGTAAGAGGACAGGAGGCTAAGTCTTTTGCTAGGGCCTGCCCAAAGAAATGGGGGCTGTCTCGGAACCCTTGGGGAAGCACTGTCCATGTCAGTTGGGTGGAGGTAAGGGTGTCTGAGTCTTCCCATGTAAAAGCAAAAAGAAACTGACAATCTGGGTGCAGGGGAATAGTGAAAAATGCATCTTTTAGATCCGTACAGTAAAGTGTGTTGTATTAGGTGGAATGAGAGAAAGAAGAGTATAAGGGTTGGGAACTACCGGATGGGTGGGACAAACAGCATCGTTGATAAGACGAAGATCCTGCACTAACCGAAAAGTTCCATCTGCCTTCTTTACAGGTAGGATTGGGGTGTTACAGGGAGAATGAATGGGGATGAGGATGTGTTGGCTGAGTAACCTAGTAATGATTGGTTTTAGTCCTCATAGTGCTGTGGAGAGAAAGAGAACTGTGGGCGGGTTAGAAACTGAGATGGTTTCTTAAGTTTTATAAGTATTGGTGGATGATGGTCTGCCACGACAGGAGTGGAGGTGTCCCATACTTGGGGGTCGATAGGAATGGGGAAATCGGGGAAGGGGTTAGTAGGATTGTTGGAGTCATTTGAGTTAGTCAATACTAGAAGCAGATGGCGGGTAGGATGGGGTGTCCTAGTAGGGATGGCGATACAGGCTTTCAGTTGACTTAAAACATCTCGGCCCAGTAGGGGAGTGGGGCATGAGGGGATAATGAGGAACGAGTGTGCAAAATAGTTGTTGGCCAGGCAGCAATTAAGGGGTGGGTTTTTTCGAGGGCTGGATGGGGAGCCATTGACTCCTACAACAGAAATATTGGAGGGAAGGCTAGGCCCTTCGAAAGACGGCAAAACAGAGTAGGTAGCCCTGCTGTCGATTAAAAAATTAATTGTCTTACCCGCTACCAGGAGAGTTACCTGCGGCTCAGCGAGGGTGATGGGTGTCCCCGAGTCCCGGCACCTTCATTCGTCATCCAGATGTAAGAGCTGGAAGGAGCTCCCAGGGTCCTGAGAAGGGACATCACGTTGAGGCGCCAGGCCCGTTTTCAGGGTGGGGCAGTCAGACTTCCAGTGCCCTTCTTCATGGCATGCTGGACAAGCAGTTGTTGGCAGATGAGAGTTAGGACACCTCTTAGCCCAGTGTCCAGCTACTCTGCACTTGTAGCACGGCCGCACTGGCTCAGACGGTTGGGGTCTGGGGACATCTATTAGCCCAATGCCCTGGGTTACCACATTTATAGCAAGCCCCTTTTATTGTCTTTGAGCCTCCGGGGGTTTTTCTCTCCAGTTTTGGGTTATGGCTAGGCTGTAAAGCAGCAACTAAGGCTTGAGTCTGGAGCTGTACCTTCTGCTTTAGGCGGGCCTGTCATTGGGCCTCAGCCGTTTCCTCCCTTGAATTATAGACCTTGAAGGCCGACTTGACTAGGTCTTGACTAGGAGTTTGAGGTCCATCCTCTGCCTTTTGGAGTTTTTTCCGTATATCCGAGGCCAATTGTGAAATAAAATATGATGCTAGAATAGTGGCCCCAGCTGCGGAAGCTGGGTCTAACCGAGTGTATTGAATTAAAGCCTCAGTTAGCCTGTTTAAAAATGTGGCCGGGTTCTCATCTGGACCTTGAATAATTTCTTTTAGTTTATTGTAATTTACTACCTTATTTGAGGCCACCTGCATACCAGCCAGAAGACATTGAGTCATCATATCTCGTCTTTGGTGGCCTGGCTGCCCTACTTTTTAGTTCCAGTCTGGGTCTATAGAGGTGACTGCTTGTTTCCCTAGTGGGAACGCAGGGTCTGTTAAGTGTAATTGGTTGGCATGCTGCCTGGCGGCCACTAGGATGCGCACTTGCTCCTCAGGGTTTAGAGTAGAGGTAAGAATAACCTGGAGATCATGCCAGGTTAAATCGTAGGTCTGGCAAAGGTATCTAAACTCTTCGGTATAAATTGTAGGGTTGGCAGAAAAATCTCCTAAGCGTTTTTCAATCTTTGAAAGATCTGCTAATGAAAAGGGAACATGAACTCCACGCCCTCTGCTCCGGCCACCTCACGCAAGGGTGCTAAGACCACAGGGGGGTTGGAAAGGGTGGGAGTAGGAGCGGGGGCAGTTAGGCAGTCTTTAGAGTGGGTATGGGCAGAGATAGGCTAACTAAGATGACCAGGTGGAAGTGCCAAGGGGTCGGAGGGAAGTGTAGCCTCAACAATGGTTGGAGGGGCTGAGGAGGGAGGCAGAACAACTGCCAGAGCGGGATGGGGTGGTGGAGCTGAAAGAGGAGGTGGGGCCGAAGCGGGAGGGGGAGGTGGGATGTACGGCGGGAGTGGAAGGGAGGGAGGGGAAGTAAGGTCTTCGGGCAACTCAGATAGGAAAGATGACTCCTCTCTTTCAGACTTTGTTAGGCCTGCGTCTTTAGCCAA
The DNA here is from genome assembly GCF_007565055.1 of Rhinopithecus roxellana. Taxonomy (NCBI): domain Eukaryota; kingdom Metazoa; phylum Chordata; class Mammalia; order Primates; family Cercopithecidae; genus Rhinopithecus; species Rhinopithecus roxellana. The sequence continues at coordinate 40,634,710 of NC_044561.1, read as the reverse complement.
CATGACTTGAGCCAAGGAACACTGGCCTCACAGGTCCGGACGAGAACGCAAGGCCCAAAATCCTTGTATATCATTAATTTTGGACCACTTGCCTAAGCCTTGACAAAAACTACTGAGGTCGGTTAAAATGTTACAGTCTAGAGTGCCCTCAGGCGGCCATTGAGACTGATTGTCTAATTTATATTGTGGCCACGCCACAGTGGAGAGGAACACCAGTCGCTTTTGCCTGAGATCTTGTTCTAATTGCAAAGTTTTGAGGTTTTTTAGAAGACACCCTAAAGGGGAGTCTCTAGGTATTTTGGATTGGGGGTTTCCCATTGCCTTCCTCTCGCCAATAGGCGGAAATGGAAACCGAACTCTACCTGGCTACAAAGCGTCCTTTGGAGCCACTAGAGACCGGTGAGAGGCTCCTGGAACCGGAATGGAGATTACCTCCAGGCGACGTCTCTCTCCTGGACGGGTCTCCCACGGAACGGAATGGAGTTCCTTTGGGCAGACGTCTCTGCCTTTGGGAACTTCCCTGGGTCACCTTGTGACCGGAAAAAAAAGCCTTGGGCCTGCGCAGGACTTCCGGCCAAGGAATATGAGAGAGAGGCAAAAGGTACTCACCCCTAGGAGACTTGGAGGTGGGGAAAGCGATGTCCAGGTCCTGGTCTGTCTGGGGCGTGGAAGGAGGAGGCTCCTTGGACCTTGGGGGGCCCTGAGGAAGGGTCTCCTCCCGGGTTTCGGCACCAGCTGATTTGCTTTAAGGCGACCCCTAGAGCAAAGAAAATGCAAGTAGGCAAAGCAAAAAAAAAAAAATTTTTTTACAAACCTATGTGAGTGAGGGGCGAGGTTCACCGGTCTCCGGCAGTGGAGGCCGACGAAGTCGCTCCGGCGTTCTCGGGCGAGGTTCCCGGGTCCCGCGCACGAGGAGGGGCCGAGGAAATTCACTCCGGCGTTCTTGGACGAGGTTCCTGGGTCCCGCACATGAGGAGGGGCCGAGGAAGTTCGCTCCGGCGTTCTCGGGTGAGGTTCCTGGGTCCCGCATACAAGGAGGGGCCAAGGAAGTTGGCTCCGCGCACCCGCCGGGAGCTGCTTTTATGTCCTGGGCCCGGGAGTGGGAGGACAGTGGGCGGGACATAGGCGGGTCGGGGGCGGGTCAATAGGCGTGGCTAGGCGGGTTCCGGTTTCTCTCCGTCAGAGGTCGAGTTGCACCTGCGCAGTCGACCTGTGTTTCCCGAGCGCGGGAAAGTTGACAGTGAAGAACCCAGAACTGCGCCATCTTGCCTCCGTTTGTCCAAACAAGTATCACCACTCACTCTAAAAGAGCAGCTGCGCACAGATCCTTAGATGTCTACATAGAGTGGGACGATGGCACCGAGTCACCTGAAAGTCCCATTGCAGACTGGGAGACACTGGTCAGACACGGAACCAGGGAGAGTGCAGACCTCGTGTTAAATCAGCTCCGTGTAAACAGCACTCCCCGCCAGGCCCTTTCCTATCTGCACAGCTTCTACAAATTCAGCTCTTGCACCTGACACCTAAGAATTCTGCACACCACCACGTGAACCCCCACTTACCTCCCAAAATGAGCCGGCATGGCCTAGTACAAACCTTTTCAACATAAGGAAACTGGAGGGCATGTGGGGCTTTCTCGAGTCCCTGCTGCCTCCTGATGGGAAGGCCCAATGCTTCACACCCCTAGTGAAGGGCAGGTCTCTTCGGCCCCCTCAGAGTCAAGAAAGCCCATATTCCCTTTCTCAAGACCTCACACAACCAAGTCACAAAGCAGGATGAAACCTCGACTCTCTGGGTTCAGGTCATGTCGAGTTTATGACCTGCTGCTGTGGACACTACAGGAAATGATGAGCCTGATTCTGGCTTTGACCTCGAGCTAACCAACATTAACTAATTTCACTTTCCAGGACCAACTTCAATGGCCTGCAAAGCCAGAGAAGGTAGAGGAGATGGAACACGCCCTCACCCCAGACCTGCTGCAAGCACACGCTTCTCAGATGCATCCCAACATGCAAAGCGTGTCCGATGCCCGTTCAGGATTTTAGACGATGAAGAGTGAACAGCAATATCCCACCAAGAAAACTAAAAATGAAATGATTTTGCATCCACCTTGGAGCCTTTTTATGACAAGGCAGGACACAAACGTTTAAAAAGCTGCAGTTGTACCTCTGTATACACAGGGACATGGGTTCCAGAACACCCCCCGAGTTTACCCAAATCTACGTGTCACGGGACCCACAACCACCCTGCAGAACTGCAAGTAGGAAACCATTGGCCCTCCAGAAAGCCAGCTTTTTTCAATAAGGGTGTGGTTGGGGAAAAAAATTAATGTAAGTGATCCTTCGAAACTCAAAACCCATGTCGTTCAGGGAAAGTTGCATTTACTAACTGTGTCATATGTGAGGCCTGAAAGCCATCATTCTCGATACCTTAACGTGACGGTTAATAAACTAACTTCTGATTAGAAAGAGGAGGAGAAAGCTTATTTTTAAGCTGACAGGGTGGACGCTGCTCCGGTGAATGGAGAACAGACATAAGTCAGCACCAAGGCTGGGGTGACTGACTGCACTGAGACCCACCAGGGCCTGTTCCTCCATCTCCGTCTGCTGAAAAGGAAAACCCCTTCTCCCCCCACCCCCCATGACTAAAGGACCTTTTTTAAAGAGTCACACAAGAAGTGCTATGAAAAGCACAGATAACATTTTAAAAAATAAACATTAATGTAAGCATTTAACAAGCCTATTTTGATTTTAAAAAAAAGGTATTAAGTTGCTGGGTATGGTGACTCATGGTTATAATCCCAGCACTTTGGGTGGCTGAGGTGGGTGCATCACCTGAGATCAAGAGTTTAAGACCAGCCTGGACAACATGGTGAAACCCTGTCTCTAACGAACATACGAAAATTGGTCAGGCATGGTAGCCGACACCTGTAATCCCAGCTACATGGGAGGCTGAGGGAGGAGAATCACTTGAACCCAGGAGGGAGAGGTTGCAATGAGCCGAGATCGTGCCATTGCTCTTCAGCCTAGGCAATGAGTGTGGAACTCCAACTCAAAAAGAAAAGTATAAAGTCTTCCTTCCAATGAACCTATCATTCAGTCACTGAGATATCCTATAGATACTTATTCAGCCATGAGATACACACCACAGGAGACATAGGCAAAGAGGACGCAGTTCCTCCCTGAAAGAAGGTTGCATCCCATCAGAAGGCAGGCACACACTCCGAATGGAATTGGCATAGGGAACAGACGCTGCTGGAGGTGGAACTGGCTTCACAGAGCACCCGCTCAAGCATCTGAGAAATAAGGAGCCGTTGGTGGCATCACCTTCCACACCTGAGCTGGAGCAGTGGGGAGCCTGTCATCACCAACACCACCAGGGACAAAGATCCCCAGAACCACACAACGAGCTTACAAACTCCCCGAGGCTGCAATCACATTTCCCATCGCACCAAGAGCCCCCTGTATTGAGCACAAACCTCTCCAACCTTCGAATCAATAAGGAATCACAACCCGGACATTCCCTTAATCCAAATGGCCAGCCCACAAAACAGACATGCAATTATCATACACATTTCCTGTGGGAAAGTCAGTCAGTCCCTGGGGCCTCCCACTAGGGGTGGGGGAGCATCATGAGGAGACACCCCAGCCCTGCTCCTCCCCCTACAGCTCCTTTTCCCTCTGCCCCCGCCCCTCCTCACCCCCCTCCTAGCTTCAGAGACTCCTTCCTCAAATTCTTTCCCCTTAATGAAGTCATTCATTCCCCAAATACAAAGCAATTAAAGGCATAGGGGCTCAAGAGAAAATCCACACCGTGGCTCATGTTTTAGATTCTCATAAGTTTGAGAATAATTGAGCAAGAATCTTTGGCATCTGAATGTGTTCTGAAGGCATCTGAGCACAATGCCTGGCACTTGCCCAGAGTGGATCATGGGTGTCTTGGACATCCTTGTAACTCTGCACCAATTATTTTGAAACATCACTGGCAGAATAGAACCATGTGAATAGCTACTTCTCTGTTAAAAGTAGGAAAAGACTCCAAGCTGCCCTCAAGGAACATCCTTCCCACAAGGAGTTTCTGCATCGAGCCTTTCAGGCACAGGCATGGTCCCCTGGCCCAACTCCCTCACCCCTGCGTCATAAAGCAGCAAAGACGGTGGGGAATAAAGCAAGTGAAGGAGTCAGTCCCGCACAAAACGGGCTCCAGAAGCCACAGTCACTCTCCCAATGTAGGAGTCAACTTCAGAGACCTGGAAACCCCAGCGTTCCCAGGGAGGAGGGCAGAACAATGCCATTATCCCCCTAGTTTAGGGAGACAGCACCCCATGTCCTCTAGCCTCAATAGAAGAGACTTCACATAAATGGTTAGAATGAATGTACCACACACAGAAAGTGGGCTAAGGGCTAAGACACCCATTTAAATGCCCAGCAAAAACACATTAAAAGAACGCACAGATAAGCGAGGTTCTCCTGTTATCCATGAAATATTCAGAAACAAATCCAGCAAGCAATCTCTTTGCAATCAAAAGACCAATTCAGAGCTGCACATTAAAAATCAAGATGCAACTGAACCCCTAATACACCAAGAACCAAGTTCCATGGAAGTGTAATCACGTCACTACCTCCCAGCTGAAGGAAGCATCACTGGCCACCGACCAGCTGTTCCCTTGTGGGTCAGTGAACAAAAGGTAATGCTGTCCAGGACAACGATGAGATGTTAACCTGAAAAGGGCAAAATTGCAGAGGCTGGAGGGACCTTCCAGGTAACCCAGCCCCCTCAGTGGACAGAGGACCCCCATGGGGCCACAGAACCCAGAGCTCCAGTGTGTTCGGGGCAAGTACTCAACTGCAACCCTGATGTCCGAACGCCTTCTGCCCTTCTGCGTCTCTGCCCCATTAACAGGGAATTTGTGAATGCTAAGGAAATGTAATGAATTTCACAATACATTTAGATTTTTAGCAAATTAAACAGTGAGAAACTTTGGGAATTAACCAAAATACAGTCCACTGAATGCCCAAACTCAAAGCTAGTCTCCAAGAAGGTGATAAGCTGTGTGTGGTGGTTAATGGCTGTAAATCCCAGCTGTTGGGGAGGCTGAGGCAGGAGAATCAGTTGAGCCTGGAAAGTTGCGGTTGCAGTGAGCTGTCATTGCACTACTGCACCCAGCCTGGGAAACAGAGTGAGACTGTCCAAAAAAAAAAAAAAAAAAAATTAAAGGAGTTCAAATGAATTCGGCCATATCCCTTTTAAATTTTCATTTGGGTACATCGGATGATCTAGTTCCTTTTTCCCTTGCAATACACAAATAATCTAACAAATAATTAAATATAATTTAACAATTAAATGGGAACATTTATATTCCCATTTCATTATTCCCTATTTCAGGGAAAAAGTTAAAATTATTCCCTATTTCAGGGAAAAAGTTAAAATTATTCCCTATTTCAGGGAAAAAGCTAAAAATCATTTTAAACCTTCCTTCCACAAAACAGTATACTCAGTCATCTCTATCTGCTTTATAATGTGGAATTCATCTTCACATGTCTACAATACAGCTTTTGTTTAACAGTGTTTATGAAGACAGGCAAGAGAAAGAAACACTTGGTCTATGTAGAAGCAGCAGAAGACACGTTTTAACAGAAAAGGGAGAAGATACCATCCTGTGGATCATCCGGAAATTCTGTCCTCATCTTGTCCACATAACACACAGAAAACACCCAAGAACGTGCCTAGTGTCCAACAGGAGCACAGAAAGGACAGGGATCCCTCCAGTTGTTTAATGACCAGCCCCACTTGTCACCGCCACATAACAAAATCTGCACGGCAACTTCATTATGTTTCATTCACGATTCCATGGAAATCAGGCTGAAGAACTTGGAGATTTTTTGCTCACCTTTAAAATCCAAGTGCGGGACTCACAGAAATAAACACATTATGAGTTCACTTAAGTTTTCCAGATTTATACTTGGAGAAACCTATAAAGTTCTTGTCGGTTACATCCTTAAGTTTTTCAATAATTTTTAAATGCAAAGGTCTGGCAAGACTTGTAAAGAGGTAAACACATATGACCCGGCGTGGTGGCTCATACCTGTAATCCCAGCACTTTGGGAGGCCGAGGCAGGTGGATCACGAAGTCAGGAGATCGACACTACCCTGGCTAACACGGTGAAACCCCGTCACTACTAAAAATACAAAAAAATAAGCTAGGCATAGTGGCGGGCACCTGTAGTCCCAGCTACTTGGGAGGCTGAGGCAGGAGAATGGCATGAACCCGGGAGGTGTAGCTTGCAGTGAGCTGAGATCGTGCCACTGCACTCCAGCCTGGGTGACAGAGGGACAGTGTCTCAAAAAAAAAAAAAAAGGAGGTACACACATACATGTCAAGTTCTTCTCTCAAAGAGACGGACCCTTCTTTAAGATTCCAGATGTAAATGTGGTTGTCACCCTGCTTTTGAGAGGATAGGCTGTGTTTTAAGTATGAACAGACTTTCCTCCATGCACTGAGGATGCACCATGGGGGACGGTGCTGCCGCCACCTCCCCAGTCTCTGCTCAGGATGGGGCAAGGGGAGCTCATCTGTCTCCTGTGTACACCATCAACAGGTCAGGTGCTCAGGAGGGGACTTCCAGGACTCGCTGTAGGCATTAGTTAGCAGGGCAGGCAGTGCCTCGTGCTGGTGGGCATCCAGCAGTAAGGGGGTCTGTACTTTACTCCCTGGGCCCAGCCCCAGACAGAGGGGAAAGAGGCACCTGTATCATAACTAATGTGTATTTATAGACACACAGAGACTCTGTAGGGCAAGGTGCAGAACTAGAAGGAATCGTGGAAATAAGAGGGAATACATTTGGTTACGACTGGCAGAGCCACCTCAAGCCTTGGCACTTCCTGCTGGAGCCCTCACTGACCAGACTCCTCCAGGGTCACTGCCACTGCCTTGCCCAGCTCACAACAGGGCAGATGGTGACAGGGCCTCAGAACAACCTCACATTCCTTTCTCACCAGCCTAGGGGATGAGCTGCTCATGAGTGTCCCAAATCCTGAATGTGGTAATACAGAGGTGACTGAGCAGAAAGGGGGACAGCCACAATGGCCACGGGTGTGCTGATATTGTTGGGCACCACAGCAGCCCTTTCCACCTTAAAGAGGATTGCCACAGGTGTGCGGATGTTCACGAGTGACCCAGCAGCCCTTTCCACCTTAAAGGGGAATGGTCACGGGTGTGCGGATATTCCCGGGTGCCCCGGAGCCCTTTCCACCTTAAGGAGATTTTCATACGGTCTCATTTCAGTCTCCAAACCCCTCAGTGAGGTTGGAGGAGTATCACTGTGGACCAACACCTATGGCACCAAGTAAGGGCGATTTTATAACCACGTCTCCATTGTAAGAGAATCAGGTCTTTGGCCATCTGGTCAAAGCTTTTTCTGTAACAAAGTTGGATAATTAAGTTGAACTTTGGTTTCCCAAAGCTTGTTACAGAAACCACATCTTCCCAGGTGTGGTTCCGTGGTGTCACATGCACACATCAGTAACCAGGCTAGCCAAGACTCATGGCACGTTACACTTTCACCTGAGAAGGCTGCTCAATTGTTGAGGGCTCTGGCGTGCTCTGAAATGAATTTGCCACTTCAGCCTACACTCTACTCCCTTGTTTGGTTAAAGAAAACCAAAAGGCAGAATTTGATTTGGCCAGTCCCCTACTGCACCCAACTGCAGAGGTTTTAATTATAGTACTTTCATTGCATCATAGAAAGCAAAGTCATACAGACCAACTCATTATTACCACTCCAAAGGTTTAGTAAATCTCCAGATAATCAGGCAAACATTTTAAGCAGCTACATTAAGGTTTACAATACTCAAAATTTAAAACTACATCCATGCTTCAAAAACCACCATTCCTATTTTAGATGGCCAAATGCATATGAGAAAGAAAGAAATGTGCTGAGTGCATTTTTTTGGTAATCTTATGGAGAAACTGCCACTTTAAAAACGGCTCTAATTCCTGGCTCCAGATGGGTGTGGTGGGTTGCCTCACTCAATTTCAACTCCACCTGAAGCTGGGAAACCAGAAACCCATTCCCGGACTCCAGGGCACGAGAATTCCCACTTCTGGAAACAGCCTGGAATGCAGACTTGTGGCAGAAAATTCTTTCCTGCCCACCCTAACTGTCCTCTGTGGAAGGCAACAGTCAAAGACAAGTCCACCCCCCTAGGTGCAACTGTACCACCAAGAACCATTTCAAGGTGGGAGGTGCCCACTGCTCCAACGGCAGGTCTACCGGCATCTCAGAGCAGCCAAAACTCTTCTCTCCTTCACAGGGAAGGGGAAACAAGGCCAGGAGGAAGCGGTTGGGGAAGCAAGCGATGGGGTGGCTGATCGGGGATCAGAGGTTTCCTCAGAGGGGCCTCGGACTCGGGTAAGGAGAGAAGAGGAGGAATCAAGATTTGCCTAACAAGCATTTTGTTCTGATTGATCAGTGGGAACAGGCAGTTTAGCTAATCACTTATAAGGCAGAGAAAGGGTGTTGGAAGGCCTGTGTCTGGCCTTGCCCTTGGTAAATGGTCATCTGCAAGTCAGTCTAAGCCACATGGGAAGGGGCTTCTTGCAGTAAACAAAGTGGGGGTGCAGTTGTGGGGAGGGGGAATGTCTTAACCATCACTGTTTTACAGGATCACAGGGCTCAGGCAATGTTCAGGATTGTCACACACCAAGGTTTTTACAGTCTGAAGAAAACTACAGTCCTAAGGTGTCAGTTCTCAAAGCCCTTAAGTTCCTCCTGCTAAGATCCCCAGAAGGTCTCCACTTCTTGCACTGAACCCCAATTTGCATAGGCACCTGCATTTTCCTCCTGCGGCAAATGCAGATGAGAAGGCTGTGGCTCTGCTGCAGTAATGATGCCATCGCAGCCCTAACACAGCAGCAGAGCAATGGCTCTGGCCCGAATATCTGTCCCCAAAACCTCACGCTGAAACCATCTCTGACAGGATACGTTCAGACATGGGGCCTTTGGGAGGTCCCGCTCTCAGGAATGGGGTTGGTATCCCTGTTGGGAGGCCTGAAGGAGCCCTCCTGCTCCTCCACCATGCAAGGCCCGATGAGATGCCCACTGCCATGCAAGACCCGGTGAGATGCTGCCTTCTGTGAGCCACACGCCTTGGAACACCAGATCTGCAGGCGCCTTGACCTTGGACTGCCTTGACCTTGGACTTCCCAGCCTCCAGAGCTGTAAGCAATAAATGTCTGTTTACAAATCACCCAATCAACAGCAGCCGGACAGAGAGACAGTAATGTTACAACATAAATCATTTTCTCAGTGGGCCAGAGGCCTCCTGAGAGCCACCACCATAAAGCAAGAACTCTCTGGAGGATGGAAAGGGGGTTCACAAGGAATTCTACCCAGCAGCAGGGTGTCTATCCTTTCTCGCAGGAAGATAGCTGAGCCATGGCAGGAAACTATGGGGTGGGTGGGGCTGGACAGTAATGTGTCACCTGCTTGTCAAAGCCTCAGTCTCCTGCCTCTCAACACGACAGCAGGTATAACACCCTTCACCAGAGCTGTTGGGGGAGGTAAGGGTACTGGATGATTAACAATTGTTAGCTCCACAGAAATTAGGCAAAGAATCTGCCCTATGTCTTATAAAACCAAACCAGCCCAAGAATTCCACATCACCACTAATTTGCATGGGAAAATGCTGGATTCTCATATGTAAGTTCTGGCATGTCATTTGTAATAATAAAGTTTGCAGAGTTTTCATATAGTAAGTATATAAAACAGGAAAATAAATCATGCAATTTGGTGGCTGAAGCAGGAGAATCACTTGAACACGGGCGGCGGAGGTTGAAGTGAGCCGAGACCATGCCACTATTCTCCAGTCGGGGTGAGAGAACGAGACTCCATCTTAGGAAAAAAAAAAAAAAAAAAGAGATTTTACTACTTCATACTAGTAAAGTGGACAGATTCTACATGCCAACTCTTATTCAAAGGTCGCCTAACACTGACTCAGGAAGTCTGTCCCTGATGTGCTTGAAGTTTTAATCCTAACACATGTGTTAAAGACCACTCCCCCAGGAGCGCTGAACAAGTATTCCAGGTATACGCTGAAGAAGACCACACTCTGTGACCAAAATCTAACTTCACAGACCCAAACTACAGAACCACTGAAGACACTGCTGCTGTCCAACTTTTTGTTCTGCCATCGTTTGTGTCCATTATTTCCTACAAACCATCTCATTAGAGTTTAGAGCACACAAAAGGCGGATACAACAGGGTTACTTTTCAAAGGTTTGGAGGTGAAGAACAGATACAATACATTAACTTCCTATTGCTGCTGCAACAAATTACCACAAATGCAAACCTCCTCTTCTCAGCCCTGGAAGTCAGGAGTCCCAGGGCTGAAGTCAAGGAGTCAGTAGGCTGTGTTCCTGCCTAGAGTCTTCCCAATTCATAGAGGCCACCATGCAGCTTGGCTCACAGCCGTACACCCCTCCAACCACTGCCCCAGCCTCAGCCCCACACCCCCCGACCACTGCCCCGGCCTCAGCCCTGCACCCCTCCGGACTCTGCCCCTCCCTTGGCCCCATGCCCTTCCAGCCCCTGGCCCTGCCTCCCCCCCAGCCCTGCCCTCAGCCCCACACCCCTCTGGCCTCCATCTCGTACTCAGGTCTCCTCCTCTGAGACAGACCCTCGTACTCCCTCTCATCAAGGCACATGTGAGGACAATGGACCCACCTGGACAACCCAGGGTCGTCCCCCATCTCACTGTCCATTACAGTCACATCTGAAAAGCCTCTTTTGCCATGTAAACTTCATTATACTAACATAATCATTTAAAAAGTCCATTCTAATGATGTAAAAATTGGCATTGTTTTCCTCCTAATGAACAGATCAGTCACCCATATAACCTATAAATATTTGACTATTAAATATACAATACTGTAGGAGACAAAGATGAGGAAGACGGTTCCTCCTTGAAAGATGAATGGACCCTAGACGGATGGATGAACATTCTGAACCCAATCAACTTAACTCAACATTTGAGTCAGAGAGGCCAAGCAATAAGACTTTTAAAAAAGCAACCAGAAACTATGTACCGTGTGCCTGTATTTCACAGCTGAGGCTGGCATCATGAGCACGAGTGTGCGGACACGCACACCGGGCCCAAGTTTAAGATCAAATATAAGGAGCTTTCAACTGTAGTATTTAACTAGATCTTATTACAAAATAGGCTTTCGATTACAGTCTTAATCCAAAAAGTTCTCTGTAATTTAAGAAATTAATTTTCCCCTAAAAGACATTTCTCTATCTATTGTCCCATATAAACTAAATGGGTATATTAAAGAAAAAAGACAAATGTTTGATTTAGTGGGTTTGCCTACAACTTGGATAAGCATGATTTTCTTCTGGTCAAGCAGGGAGCAGCTGGACTAGACTGGAGGGAAGGAAAAACAAATTTCCACTCTGACCTCAGTTGGGCATCAGAGTCTTCCCTCTCAGAATGTGGATGTGGTGCTTCCCACACCAGCCTCTGACAAAACTCAGCTCAAGGGTGTGGGAAAAGGCCGTCTATTTCTGAAAAATCTATAAAGTGCAGACACATCAAAAGCTTCAGAAGACTATAAAGCGCCAAGGAGACCACTGCACCATTGGAGTTTACAGAAAATGGTCGGTATCACACGTGCCTGAGGTCCAGAGTCAGCTCCCAGCTGCCGCGATGCCATGAGCACAGCCTTGACTTCCTCTCTGATGCAGATTGCTGGTCACTCCACCAGCAGCACTTAGAGCTCAGAACATTCTAGATGAAAGCAACGTATTCCTTTTAAAATGGGGAACTGGGGCAGCACAACTGAAACTCTACGACTATCTCAACTACTGGGTTTTGGGGTAGCATTAGCAAAACAAGAGAATGCAAATCTCAATTTCATACAGATTCCAGGTTCACTGCAGGTTCCAGAATTTCCTGAAACATTCTTCCAATTTGTCACTCAGGATTCCCTTGCTAAAGCTAATAAAGTCTAAATTCCTTATGGAAAAGCCACCATAAGCACCACCACAAATAAGATCAACTGGCACCCGCCCTTCACACCAAACATATAAACTGTTATTCACACAACACTGTGCTGGAGACAGCTCTCAGCTGAGGCCAAATCTGTGAGACTTCATTATCCCCATTTTGGATCAAGTGTGAAGACTGTCAGCAAACCAGGGCCCCAGTGTGAAGCAGAGAATAGATCCTCTGACGCCTGCCTGAACATTTCATTCCCACCTCTGTCTTGGATATTGAACACCCTCAGAGCTACTGAGTCACCCACATTTGCAGGTCATTTATCCAGCCACCAGGATAACATAATTATGCAATAAAAATGCCTTCTCAGGGCTTTGTCATACTCAACAAGGAAGCTCAGAAGGCTAAGTAAGTCCAAAAAAGGGGGAAGCGTCCTCCAAACAGGAAAAACAAAAAAAAAAAAAAAACAAGGAAAATCGTGCAGAGACTCTCTCAAGCGAGCAGAAACAGAGCCCACTGTAGCCGTGTGTTAGGTGGCACCATTTCCACAGATGCATCCTGCTGGGCTCATTTGAAAGGTCCCACTCTGAGACACTCACCCCCACTTCCAGCTCCTGCAAGACCTGCTGCAGCCCCACTTCATCCCAGGGGCTGACTGTGCAATTCTTCCTGGCGAGACCCCTCAGAGCCTGCACAGCGTCTGAGACTGGGAAGCACCAAAGATACAAAGACCCACAAACCCGTTCTCCTCGTGCTGCCTTCTGGGTTCCAAGCTGTCTTCAGAAAGAGTCCTGCATAAACCCTGGGCTGGGGAGCCAACCACGGCCCAGCAGCACCCCGCTCATGCACTCCACCCACCCCACAGAGGACAACCAAGGCCCCAGCACACTCTGTCCACGGGGCAAGACACCAGCCACAGTCACAGTTCAGGGTTCGGCCACCCACCCCGCTGCCATAATTACCTGCTGTGATCTGAAATCTCATTGGTTGGGAAGGGGATATCTCACTGCTCAAGCACTCCCTGCCACCTCCTTGCAAACAACAACAAAAATATCCAAAACCCCTCTTATAGAACGTTTACTATAACCTCAACACAAGACCCATTCCGAGACCAGGGAAGATACACACGCACATCTGACATCTGGTGGGCATCAGTGACCAATGCCACGGCTTCCATGTGGCGTGTGAAGCCAGAAGCCTGTCACGGTGACTTAGGCTGGGGTCTGAATAGGGGTCTTCCAAGCAACTAGGCAGCCAGGATACACACCCCAAAACCCAAGTCCCCGCACTCATGTACCTGCCAGAAATGCTGCGTGGCCATCGACACCAGCTGTGAACCAAGACCGATCTGTGTCCTGTGGCCCTCACAATGTCCGTACATGCCTGGGCCCAGCAGAGCCCCGCAGGGCACCCTGCTTGCCTCCAGTGGGGCTCTCTCCTGCCAAGGGGGATGGCCCTGAAGTCCGTTGAGATTTCCAAAGCTCTACAAAGTTGTCCTTCCTCCTGCTTGTTCAGAAGGCCTAAAGCCCTGGAGACATCAGTGAGAATTGACCTAGCTTCTTAAGGCAGCTCGAACACCTAAACACAGGAATGCTGGACCTCTTTGCCCTCGAGAGCAGCTGATAACCCACTGGGCTAAGCACAAGGCACAGACGCCACATCCAGAAACCAGTGGCGCTCACGTTTGCATTCCAGGAGTCGCCCATGTGAGTCCTTCCAAGGCTTCCAAGTCCCACTTGATTGTTTTTATCGTATCTCTGTAACATCAGAGACATTATATCTCATGGTATCTATGAGATCGTCTCTACTTTTATGAGCACACATGCTCCCTGACTAACCGTGGGATGAAACTGTTCCAATAAACCCAGCATAAGCTGAAAATATCCTAAATAGAAAGTGCATTTGACATAAGAGTTTCAACTTACAACAGGTTCATCCAGAGATAGCCCATCTTGGGCCTAACAATGCACCGAGTGTGACTAGTTCACACCATCACAAGGTTGAAAAAATGTCAACAATGTAACCAGTGTGAGCCAGGGACCATCTGTATTGTGGCTCCTGTCTTCAGAGACAACAGAAACCTCTTCTTAGACAAGAATCACAATTTATAATCTTCAAAATGTTAAACTAAAATTAGTTTAACAATCTACAGGTTCAAACAAAGCCAAAGTAGGCCCACAAGGCCGTTTGTGCCATTCGCTGAGACACACGACTCTGTAATAACCCTCACCACAGCTCCTCAGGGTGGGTCCCAGAGGCGGGCGAGGCTTGTGGCTATGGACACTAATGAAACCAAAATCAGAGTATGCAGGTGCAGTCAACTCATATGACTTCTCCACTAGAATATGCACATATATTCATCAACAAATCTGATCTTTGCTTTACCTCCCTCCCAGGACCTAAAAAGGAGTGCACAACACACACACACACACACACACACACACACACACACACACTCAACTTCAAAAACATAATTCGTACTTGCATTCCATTCTGGGCATTCAGAATAGACCTAATGGGTGATTAAACCTCCCCTCCAACTCATTGCTTAGTCTTCTTAGAGGATGAAAGATTTTGCATAACACAAGTCAGCATATAAATGATCTTGTATAGAAACTTACTTTCAAGTGGTTATTATAGAGATTCAACTAATATACAAAGGACCCAATACACAGCACAATGTCTATTAGAAGAATGATTAATTTGTTCCCCTAAAAATCCTAATATCCACACAGAAAAAATACCCTATACACATTTTATTCTTTACCAGTATAGTCGTACAAGCAAAGGAGTATCACAAAAGCAAAAGAACATATTTGGTTTGACTCACAGTTCTAAGTTTAATATAAAATTGCTAAAACCACCAAGACAAACATGACTATGAAATATTTAACGATCTTCACCTAAATTCAAGTCACCATTCAAACCACCAATACCTCTGCTCTCCTTACAGGAACTTTCCAAAAGTAAATTCTGGAATTAACAGGACAAATTTTTCTGGTGATAGAAATTAGGAAGAAATTGGTTGAAGGCTGTTCCTTGGCTGTCAAACTTTTTCTCAATAATATTTTGTAAAATAAAAGCATCAAATAGATCTTTACATTAACTTACAATCTATCAAACAATACTGGAGCAAGCTTTAAATATTAGCCACATTCTGTCAGGGCTGACTAACATTAAATCAGCATCAGTCTCGTGTCTTGCAGCATCCACAGCTCGTCTTCTCAAAACCACTTAAGATTTCATAATTAACAATTAAACAATGTAAGTCATCTCCTTGATCTTTGACAAGAAGGGGTAATTTTCCCCCAAAATAGTACCTCTTTCCTTAATATGATTTAATCTGTGGTTACAGTATTTAACAGGATTTCTTTCCTTCTTAGAAAATAAAATATACACCTTTCCAATATGAAAAACACTAACTGACAATGCTATAGCTTAACCAGATCAAAAGCGTTTTTATTTAAAGTTAAAAAAATAACCTGACTGCATCTTTGGACCTTATGTGAGGCAGTGTCCAGGGTCACTGGGACCCCCGCTTTGTCAGTGCAGCTGGGAACCAATTAAAGACAGAAACCCAAGCGTTCATTCAAAGCCCCTTCCCCAGCGGCTCATCCTAGTGGAAGTCATGGGCACAAAGGAATGTGGCATTCCACGGAGGACATGGAGGACAGGCTGCTTGAGAACATCAAAGTGGCTCACGTCTCCCGAGTATAAAGCCAGTGACTGCTCCCAGCTTTAATGCAGCACCATCCACAGCAGCCAAGGTCTGGAATCACCTGAGTGACTGTCAACAGGTGATGAAGGGAACGTGGCCCAAACATACACAGGAGCAATACTCCACCACACAGTGTAGAGCCCTGTCATCCGCGACAGCATGATGGAGCTGGAGGACATTATGTTAAGCAAATGAGCCAAGCAAAGAAACAGCGCATGTTGTCACTCATAAGCAGGAGCTGAGAGCAGATCTCATAGAAGCCAAGAGTAGGTGGCCAACAAGGCCCAGCAGATCCCACTCATAAGCAGGATGGGCAAAGGCTGGTAACAGGCACAAACACACAGCCTAATGGGAGCACAAGACCTACTATTGATAAATCAGCAGGGGGATGGCAGTGGGTCATCTACTGTATATTTCAAAACAGCTAGGAGAAAATAACTTGAACATTACCAACACAAGGAAAAGAAAATATTTAAAGTGAAAGACATCCCAAGTACCCAGATTTCATCAATATAGGGATGAATCAAGATATCACATGCACTCTGAAAATATGTACATATATTATGTATCAACAAAAACAAAAACCAATGACAGAACCATTTGTGAAGCACGTGTAGGAGAATGGGAAGCCTGACATGGTGTGACTGTGTGTCCCCACCCCAATCTCATGCTGAACTGTAACCCTGTGTTGGAGGTGGGCTCTGGTGGGAGGTGATTGACTCATGGGGGTGGTTTCTAATGGTTTAGCACAATCCCCCAAGTGCTGTCCTCATGACAGTTCTCCTGGATCTAGTTGTTTGGAGGTGCATGGCACCTTCCCCTTCACTCTCTCTCCCCTTCCAGCCATGTGAAGACATGCCTTCTTCCCCTTCACCTTCCACCCTGATTGTAAGTTTCCCCAGATGTAGAAGCCTGTACAGCCCACAGAACTGTATGCCGATTAAACCTTTTTTCCTTATTACCCAGCCCCAGGTGGTTCTTTATAGCAGTGGAAGAACAGTACAGTCCTCAGGATCAGCAATGTTTTCCTTCTACCCAGCAGCCAACAAGGTCCCACACCCTAGCTGGTTTTCCGAAGCCTTTGCCAGAATGCTGAGGCCATTTTGGGGATACTAACTTTCCCCATCTCTGGCAAACGAGATGGGGCATCCTATTTGCCTCTTACCACCTTTCTCAGAGAAACCCCACCTCGGAAACAGCCTCCGCCAGCGGCCTCCTTCAGCAGCAGCAAAGCTGAGCATTCCTTGCTCTTCCCTTCTTCTGAACAAGTAAACATCTTAAGCTTATTTTTCCATCTTCCTCCATCTTGCCATCTCATTGAAAAAAAATCTTATGCTTTCTATTTTCCTAACACACACACACAGAAGAGAAGTGCTGTGAGGGCAGGGGCTCTTGTTTTCCCAGATCTGAGCCTGGCCCTCAAACACTAGCCGAATTTGTACTAACACGATATCCAGAGGCAGAAATGCAAATATCCCCACGACTTCAAATACCCTAAGGATCTAACAGGCTGAGTGGCCCATGTAGTTATGGTTTGTGCTGGGCCATTCAACTGGTGTCCAAATCCCTGTCCAAGTGAGCTCTTTAATTTTGGGACTTTTCAGACAGCTGTTTTTTTGTTGTTGTTGTTGTTCTGTTTTGTTTTTATTAAAGGGACCTATTACAGTTACAATCAAGAGTAGCCTAGGCTGAGTGTGGTGGCTCATGCCTGTAATCCCAGCACTTTGGGAGGCCAAGGTGAGCAAACCACCTGAGGTCAGGAGTTCAAGACCAGCCTGGCCAACATGCTGAAACCCCGTCTCTACTAATACAAAAATGAACCAGCCATGGTGTCAGGCACTTATAATCACAGCTGCTCAGGAGGCTGAGGCAGGAAAATGGCGTGAACGAGGAGGTGAGGCTGCAGTGAGCCAAGATCGTGCCACTCCATTCCAGGTTGGGCAGCACAGCAAGACTGTCTCAAATAAATAAATAAATAAATAAACCAATACTCCCGCTTAGTTCTTCATCAATGTCAGATATATCAGTTAAAAGAAAAATAATATGAAAGCATGTTTTTAAATTTCAGTGTTGAATTTAACCATATCTTTTAAGAAAATATGAAGATAGAAGTTCCCCAAGGATAGGGGGAGAAAAAGCACAGTTAAGAAAATTTTAAAACCTCAGGAGAAAAACAAGTATGGGGTAAGACCTCAAGGCAAAACTTTTTCTTTGCATTTTGATTTCAAAAGAACAGAGATGCCCAAAATATGAACTCTCCCATCTGCATCTTATATTCCTCTATGTCCTTTGAAAGGCTGGAGATGGGATCCCAGGTTCCAAAGTGTCTGGCCACGGCTCACATCAGGTGGCATCTTTCACAGTCGTTTACTCCCCTGACTGTGCCTAGAGAGCTCTGTGGCCCTATTTACACAAAAAGATCCTAATTTACACACGTTCATCGCTTTGAACAAAGCCTCAAGAAAAGAGACAAATATTGACACTCCACAGAAGTATTCTCTTCCAAAAAGTCAGGTGTCAGGTTCCCATGAGCCAGGCAGCTTGGTTACAGAAAGCACTGGCTGACTTGCTGGTTTACTGTTAAATGCATTTAAAATGTTAAGTGATCTGGCCCCCCTCCCAGTGGGTGTGTACGTTGAGCTGGCTGCAGTAGTGATGCACACTTACCATGTTCTTTCCTTTAGGTTTTGCTTCAAGCAGAGCACCCCACACCCAGGAAGAGGCCATAGGATGGCATCGAGGTCTAGGACGGTTCTAAGGAGAGCCACAGGCCGACTGCCTCATCTGCAAATAGTCACTCTCATTTCAGAGGAAACCACCGAACAGAGTTCATAACACGTGAATTTTAAAAATTCATATTTCTAATTTCATCCCATTAGAACTTTTGAAGGACAGATGTGCACCTGCTCCAAGTCAATGACAGGACACTCGGACAGTCCCTCACAGGTCCTCAGCCTCCGCCTCCCACCTCTAAAACGTCAGCTCAAGCCGATCACAGCACAGTGCGATTTTCTATAAATAATGTGCTTGCCTGCATCTGAGCTGAGATGTGAATGTCTGGAATGTGCCTGCCAGGCCCGGGAGGAACTGCAGCAGCTGTGGGGACACAAACCACTAAGGAATCCCATTTGGAGGGAACTTAAGGCACCTAAAACTAGTTCCACTGGTTTTTCTTGGCAAGGCTTGACCAGGCAAACAACTGCATTCCTCTCACCCTGGATATCTGCGATTCCTTACCTCTCAATCATTATCACTGTTGCTAATTCATGATAATTGGGATGGGGACTTAGAGCAGTTACAGAATTTGCTACTCAATTACAATGGCACAGGTTCCTGAGAATGGAAGAACTGTTGCCCAGGAATAGAATTCAACAGGTCCTCCTCATGCCCCGGGAAACATGGCATTTCCACGCACCCCTGCTTTGGTCCCCCGGCCACCACCTTCCTGATCTTGGCCATCTGATGGCATCAGTCCCCACAGCTGGAAACACCTGACCTCTTTTCACCCTCCCATCTGCCCTGCCTTCCTCCAGCCTGGGATATTCAGGGATGCCCACATAGAGGACCAGGAAACCAAGGTTATCCTAAACCAGTGCCTGCATTCGAAGTCCTCCATGGCAGGACAGTCATCAATGGCCAATACTCCCAGAACCTTCCACCTCAAA
Source organism: Rhinopithecus roxellana (assembly GCF_007565055.1). NCBI lineage: Eukaryota > Metazoa > Chordata > Mammalia > Primates > Cercopithecidae > Rhinopithecus > Rhinopithecus roxellana. The sequence goes on along the minus strand of NC_044561.1, from coordinate 40,615,330 downwards.
ACGGGCACATATCTGGATTCAAGCTGACAACTCTGCATTCTCTTTGCCATGTACACACGGAGGCATGTCAGGTTCCACCTAAAGGTATCATCAGGTTCCATGTTGGCCAGGAGCCCAAGCCTAGTCACTCTGCATGATCTCAATTCACCATCCACAGAGAAGCCTGCAGTTTTCCTCTGATGCACAGTGTGGATGGTGGATGCATTTCCCATGACGACTTGGAGACGGGAGCCTGGCCAAGGAGGCCAGTCACCCCAGCCCCTGCAAGGCCCGGAAGTGCCCCTCTGCTGCCTGCACACAGTACCCAAGTCTAACAGTGCCGGCTCTGTGGTGGGATCCATCTGGGCCTGCAGAGGACCCGGGGCACAGGAACCGTGCAGCCTGGCTGCAGCCAGAGGCCTAAGGGATCCCCACAAGGCTCTCCAGCCAAGGTGCCCTCACCACAGGCAGAGCCATGCAAGAGAACTGCCTGAACTGGAAACGTCTCAATCTGCTCAGCCAATGGAGAAAGACAGCAGCCACCTACAGCTGCTGAGCCCTGAAACGTGGTCACTGGGCCTGAAGGGCTGAATCTGAAATTTAATCTGTGAAGTTCTTTTCAAATGTGTTTAGCTATGTAATCAAATCTTTATTCTAATTAAATTTAAAGGAGCCTCTGGCTATGGGCTACCTTGTCAGGCATCACGGCTCCAGGGAGTAAGAATGGGAAGGAGAGGCCCAGAGCCTCTCTGCATTCTCCATGCTAATTCAACACATCATCATAAGGAAAGGCACTCCAGCAGGAGAGGTGTGCACGGGAAGAACTGGGTTGGCCCTGACACAAGTGTGACCCCCAAGACATCAGAGCTGCCTCAGCCAACAGGCAAAAGACAAAGATGCCCACCTGGACAGGCCACCACCACATGTGATGACGCACCCCAAGCCCTAGTCCCACAGCAGCCAGAGACCACCCGCTGTTCGTCCCGGGTGAAACAGGCAGAGCTGCCCGAGCCTCAAAAGGAGGAAGAATTAAGGAGGCAATTCCCGTGATTCCCACGACACACAACACTTCTCAGAGACAGACACAGGCTTCTCTGTGAAAGTGCAGAGGACGGTGTAGTCCCTAGGTGGGCTGCTTCTTCCAAGGATCGGGGAAGGAACCAGATCCGTTTCCTTGTAGGAGAATCATTAGATAGAATTCAGAAGGTGGCTGATGTTATCAAATCAGCAAGCACCACACGGCTGCTTCTGCAAGGAGGGCCTGGAAACTTGCAGCCACCCATGTAGCGGCCGCAGTGTTTACAATGGAGACACGGGTGACTAAGGTCTGGCTTCCTCAGGAATGCTAAATTTGAACTTTCACCACTGAGGAATCGGTCATTTACAGTCACTCACCCTCAATGCAGAAGAGGGCTCAAGACACTGCACCAGACTTCAACACTCAGGATTAGGGTCAGGGTCAAATTCACAAGTTTTTACAGAATGTATTTACTTGGGATGCCAGAAGAGATGTAGCTTCACACACACTCCCCCACTCCCACCACCAGGGTTTGCTTAGCTCCTTCACCAGTGAATCTTACCGACAGATGACACATCCATGCTTCATCTGTGGCAGCGCAGAAAACCACTTGAAAGATATGCACTCCCCCCAAGCTTCCTGGCTTTGGTGTTTAAAATCTGTATCTCATACGTGATATTACACTCCTCAGAACAACAGACATTGTGACTGTCATTTCACCCAAAAGGGCTTTAGGAAATGACACACAGCCCAGACACTAGATTTTGCCAGCCACCTTACTCTAGCCTAATTCCTTTGTGCCTGAACGGAGGCTTCACAGATACAGCCCGGTCACATTAATGAGCGTATGAGAAGCTCAGGGCATAGACGAACTCAGTGCTGAATTTTTCCCACATTTCTCGCCCTTTTGTTTTATCCAGAAGACAGCTGAGAAAGGCTGGGGCAGATCATCTCCTCGAGTGTAATGATTCCAGCCACTTCTCTTTACCCCAGGTCACCCCTGAGTTCCACACTTTTGAGAAACCAAAGCAATTCTGTTCTCTTCACTCTGGGTTCCAAGTGCTAAATTCCTCCATTTTATCAATTAGATTATCAAGCAGCCGTTTGTAATCTGGACCGCAATCTGATACAAAATTTAAACCTAATTTAGGTTGCGATAATAGCTCCTATTTCCATTATAGACAACGCATGAATGAAAACTTTAATCTGTTTATTGTTCATAGGACCAATTTTGTAAACAAACCAATTATTCAAGCAATGATTGTCTTCAGTCAGATGCAAATTAATTTGCTCATAAAAGATTTTCCAGTAGGAATTTTTAAATCCATGGTATTTCCTGAGCCTGTCTCTGCACCTTCCCCCGAGTGCATAGCAGGACTTCCCAGGGCATCCCATCAGCAGGCCCACTGAACAGAGTAAGCCTGCAGCCCCCAGCTCAGGAATCAAGTCCGAGCCCCAGCAGTCCCTCGTCCAGCTGGGGCTTTCTCACCAGCACAGCACCCAGTGGTCTTCCAGGTTTAATGCCACGTGTGCATGGAAAGTAGAGTGCCGGAAGGACCAGAGTGGACATTCTAAAAATGCAAATTCCCTCCTGGTACAGCCCAGCAACCCTCTGTACCTTCCTCAAAGTACCCATGCCAGGCAGGTGTAGAGAGTCTAATGGGCTGCCTAGGAATCAGCATTTAACACGATTCTGATGAATAAAAAAGTTTGAGAGAATGGTCAGTGAGAGGCTGCCGTGGCCTCCACTCATTTGGAGGCTCTGAAGAGACACAGATTAGGTAACAGGCCAGACAGGACAAGGATGGGGAGGTGGAGGGCAAATTCCATGGACCACCAACCACTCTGCCATCCCCATTGAGACTCTGTGATTTAAGGAGAAGCAAAGCCCGGGAGAAAAGATGCCCGCACCACATGAGGGATTGAGATTTCACCTAAAGCACGCAGCATGTGGCTGAGGGCCAAGGTTGGGCAAGCCCAGAGCACAGAACGGGGTTCACAGGCCCAGAGGTGCCCCCCACACCCAGAACCCGTGCAGACCTCCCAAACACTCCTTGTGTCTCCTGCCTGGTTTATTTCCTGCCCCCCACTACTGTGTTGGTTTCTCAGCCACCCCCTGAAACGCATGACCTCCACCCCCACCACCATACACACCTCTCTACAAGCTCGGTGGACTGAAAATAGCAGGGGGGTAAGAGCTGGGCTCTGGGACCAACGTCCTGCCTGAGACATCAGTTCCACCCCACCCAGCTGTGATGTGAGCCCCTGAGATTTCTCAAATGTGAGGTGGGAATGGTAACTGAACCCACTTCCCAGGGTGGCTGTGGAGACTGAGATCACATATAGCCACACCTTGGCGTCCAGCACACGTGGGACCCCAGCCGTGTTGCCCCTGATGGGAATCCCTCCTCTATGCCCCCTCTGCCACCAGAACCAACTCCCAGAAGTGGTTGTGGAGGGCATGTCCTCTATTCCCACTCCACTTACCTCCCATCACTCCACGCAGTGACCTGCCAAGCAGCGGCCACCAGCAAACCCGGCCCCACTGGATAACTGACACCCCCCCAACTTTGGGGCATCCTCAACTTGCAGTTCTGAAGGAGGCCGAGAAACCGACCTCAAAGGCGCTCACCTGTTCCTTATTGCACGTAATGACCTGCCATGCAGGACCACCAGCAAACCCTGCCCCACCATCCAGGCTCCGGTGGATGACCGGGCCCCCAACCCCCACCCCATCATGGGGCGTCTTCCACTTGCAGTTCCGAAGGAGGCCGAGAAACCGCCCCCAAGGGTGCTCACCTGTTTCTTATTGCACGTAATGACCTGCCACGCAGGACCACCAGCAAACCCGCTCCACAATCCAGATTCTGGTGGATAACAGACCCCCCACCTTGAGGCATCTTCCATTTGTGGTTCCGAAGGGGACGGAGAAACCACCCTCAAGGGTGCTCCCCTGTCCCTTATTGCACATAATGACCTGCCATGCAGGACCACCAGCAAACCCAGACCCACCGTCCAAGCTCCAGTGGATAACCAACCCCACCCCCGACATCTTGGGGCGTCTTCCACTTGCGGTTCTGAAGGGGGTTGAGAAACCGCCCTCAAGGGCGCTCACCTGTTCCTTATTGCATGTGATGACCTGCCATGTAGGGCCACCAGCAAACCCGGCTCCACCATCCAGGTTCTGGTGGGTAACTCCCCCCACCCTGCTTCCTCCTGGGGTGTCTGGGAGGCTCAGAAACTGCCCTCCAAGGGCACTCATCTGTTCCTTATTGCAGTAATACCTCATTTACAGAAATCCACTTTGACTTCCAGCACTGCAGGTGTGACAATTTAGGAACCCTGCTTGGTTGCAAGCTCCAAGAGCTTGAGGTCATGTCCACCTCACCAGCATCCCAGAGACCCAGCACTGTCCCACTCTGTGTTTAAAATTCCAAAATACTCTTTCAAAATGCAATTGGCATTTGATTTGCACATAAAATGCTAAAAATCCTCAAGTGAAACAAATATCTTCAACAGTTTGATTCAATCATAACATGTGAGTTATACATCTGTCAAATTGTGAAGCCTCATGCATTTATAACATTTTATGTATGGTCAAATGGTTCATTAATACAAATTACAAGAATCTCTAAGAAACAGTTTTTTTTTTTTTTTTTTTTTTTTTTCTGGCATTAGATGACCAAAGGAAAACTGGGTTCTGGCTGGTTTGCAGGCCTGTAGAGGCAGACATATCCGCTGACACAACCAAGCTCCTTCCCACTGACATGGCCTCATCCCAGGCCCCTCACCTGGATGCCCACAGACCTCTGGAGGAGCAAGCTGACCTGCCCACACTTCTCTAATGCACAGCTGTTGCTCACACTGCAGACGGAGCTCAAGGCACGAGCAGGCCACCATGCTAAATATACCACACAGCGCCCACGCTAGGTGATGGTGGTTTTCACTCCATTCCAAAGCCCTATGTATGAGTTTACAGCCATGACTACTAAATGGATTTTTAGAACCTCAAGACATACTTTGTTTGCTTTTATGCAACAAAGTTAAAAGACTAATCACTCAGCTATAGGCTCTGAAACTGTGGAATAATTATTTGGGAGCAGAGCCTCTGCTAGATCAGGATAAGTGTATGGGACAACACCCCATGACCTCGGTCCACACAAACCCATCCAGACCAGAGGCCTCCCGCACTGCTCAGCCACACGGCCATGTTCAGGCTGAAGCCGCACCACCTCCAGAAACACTGTCGCTCGCCGAGGTGTGCCTGGCTTCTCCCTTTTTCCAGAACTTAACAAAACCTGAAAGGACAGGTCTGTGTAGAAAAACCAAAACTACTTGCGATTCCTCTTCCCAGCTCAGGCTGTAGGAAGCTCATTTCACCCTTCACCATGTTCTGACTGTGGCCTGGTTCCCATAAGAAGAAATAAAGTCAGAATTCTAGTCCCTGTCTCCTGGGTGGTGTGGCAGGCATACATACCTTCAGTTACATGAGGAAAGGCATGGTGAGCCCCCTTCCTTTGGTAAAACTGCACAGTTCCCAGAACCCTGATGTCATCCCCCTCATGCCACTGTGAACATCCAGACAGAGCACATTTCAATGCGTGCACCTTCATGGGCTAGTTTTCTATTTCTCCACTAAATCACCCCAAATTTAGCGCCCTAAACACTGACTTATTTTCTCACATTTCTGGAAGCTGGAGTCCAAAACAGGTCCCACCAGCTAACATCAAGGTGTCGGCAGGGCTGACCGTCTCCTTGCCTCCCACAGCCTCTAGATGTTTCTGCATCCCCTGGTCCATACGGCACCCACTGTCATCAGGACCCACAGTGACTCTAATGGCCCCTCAACAGGAAAATGCAGAATGTCAGTAGCCCGGGCTCTAGTGCTAGGGCCAAGCCTCCCCCACCCTCCCAGCACCTCACGTACTCCCGTGTGAGCTAATATAGATTCCACTTTAACTAGTGTCACCTGTGTAAGGGTTATGTGCCCAGCTGTGAACTGGTTACCCTTGCCCACACTGACCCCGGGAATAAACTCATGGGCCATGGACCACTCCACAAGCAATGAGTGACCACCTGCTCAGGGACCTCCATGGCCCAGCAGAGCCCTCTGGTGCCTCCCCGTGGGCCCAGGGACTGGTGGCTGGGGTCTGCAGCGCCAGAAGGCCCTGGATAAAAAAAGGCAGATCCCAGGTTGGGAGGTGCCCGCCCGCGGTTGGGCTCCCGGTACTTTAAGTAGCCCAGGTGGACGAGTCGTGCCACGTACAACTCCATCACCAGAATAATGGTTGCACGTGGTGAGTGCATGGGTGACCACCCCTTAGCCCAGTTGGTCGTGCTAAGCACATCACCGCGTGATGCCCGATCAGACGCAGCTGGTGGCACAGTCCAGGTATCGACCCCCAAGAACATTCTGGATCACAATTCACAGTAGTGATTGCGATCAGGGCCACACGTGGCTGAATGTATTTACAGGAGGACGCCACAGCTGATCTGGCTGGACTGAGAGCATTTCCCGCTGTACATTCTTACAATACCATTTTATTTGCATTTTATTAAATTTTTATGGCTTTTTTCTGCCTATCTACTTTATGGGAGTGTTTCTTGTTCTCATGACTGCAGTGATACTTCAAGCCACAACTATCCATGTGTGAAATTCGTTTGGAAGGCACCTTATCATTAAACATTTCACAAGCAAGCAGTCAGAGGCACCTAACCCAGAGTCCTGTTTTCTTCTCTGAGCCAAACCTACATTGGACTCAAAGAAAATGGCACACAGAAAGAAGCTGGATCTCCGGTGCCCATTCCTAGGGGGCCTCCTGGGGAGGAGATATGGAGAGAGAAGCCCTGGGCTACGGCACCATCGTACTAAATAAAAGTCCATTTGGGTAAATGTAAGCACCAGACTTAAGAGATTAAAGAAACCATGAAAAGAAACCACTAACCATAGCTTCCCCAAAAGAGAACTAAACTCCCTTTAGTTTGAATTGGAAAAGCAGAAGTGATAATCAGGATACAAAAAAAATGACAAAGTATCTGAACACAGGAGAATAAACAAGAGCCACTGTCTCTTCCTGTGTCAGTGGGAGCCTCGCATCTAAGCTGGATTTAGAAGGTTGCTACTTTGGACTGAAAGTTATCCTCAACCCTAGTTTGTAAGCAAGTGGAGCAGAATGCTGCAATTATTTCAAGGTTTAGCGGTAAAGCTCTGCAAGTCTCAAAACCATTTTAATTGGAGTGAATTTTAAAGTGACTCAATCGGTTGACTAGAGTATCTAACGGCTTAACCATGGGGTCATGTTGGAAAATTATTCCAATTGCTTTTGTTTTTCCCACTGAAGATGCATTTGAACATTCTTGTAGTTTGCAGTTGGCTGATCGTGATGTTTGGTCCTGAGGAAGCCCAAGTATCTGGAGAGGAAGAATCTGAAACCTCAAGACACTCGAGTGCTGTCTGGGGAGATGGAGACCCCAACCTGAGGGCCATTGATGGACTCAGCACGGGCGCAGGGCCGGCCAACACAACGGGCCACGTATTTGCCGCTTACAAAACAACATAAGCACACACCCCCAGGTGTGCACACACGCTCTGTACACATCTGTCCCTGCCAACGCCAGCACACACCCCCAAGATGTACACACACGTTCTGTATGCACTCACATCTGTCCCTGCCAACACCAGCACACATCCCCAAGGTGTGCACACACACTCTGTACATGCTCACATCCCTCCCTGCCAATATGAGCACACACTCCCAGGGGTGCACACATGCTCTGCACATACTCAGGTCTGTCCCTGCAGCCTGAGTCAAACAGTCACAAAGAGGCAGAGAAGGAGGAGGAAGGATGCAATGGTCACTGAGGTCCTGGGCAGGCTCCACTCCCTACCTCGGGAGAGACCCCTCATGTGATCTTGCCATCACTCACCCTTCTGCCTCCATCCTTCAGCCTCCCACATGGATCAGGAGGACACCCACTGCACAGAGCTGTGATGAGCATGAACAGAAGATGGCAGGAGCTCATGCCAAGGTGTTGAGCACAGGGCCTACGAGTGCTTCTTTCTGCTGTGGCTGACATCATCAAACAAGATGTTGACATGGCTTCTGGAGAGAATGTCACTCGCTGAGAAACTGAAATGTGTGACCTAGGAGCCTGTGAAGGTCTAAGAACAAACCAACAAACCCAAATGGTTTTGTTTGTTTTTCAAACACCATAGCCTGTTTTTTCTTTTTTTAATGCTCTACCTTGTGTATAATTTAGTTCAATTTCAAAGTGAGTCCAATAAATACACAAAATCACAAGACTGAGTGTGGAGCATTGTTTCACTTCATGTCCTCCAGCCTTTAGGACACATTAAGGAAAGACATGAGTCCAAGATTCCCATTAGAAAGGCTGCCCTGAGGCACCTGCTGGGGCTGCCAAATTGCAGCTGTTGATGCTGCCCCCAAGCTGCTTGGATAAAGCAGAAGATTCCAGAGGTCTCTTCTCTTCTGCCCCTCACCCAGGAGAGAAGGTGGGGGGAGAAAGGTGAGAGAAGACAGGAAGAAGGAGAGGGGAGGGAGGGGAGAGAGGAGGGAAGAGGGAGAGAGAGAGGAGGGAAGAGGGAGGGAGAGAGGAGGGGGGTGGGAGGGAGAGAGGTAGGGGGAGGGAGGGGAGAGAGGAGGTGGGAAAGAGGGGGAGAGGAGAGGGGAGGGAGGGAGAGAGGGAGGTGGGAGGGAAAGAGGAGGGGGGAGGGAGGGAGCAGGGGCATGTTGCATCCACAAAGGCAACTGCACTGCAGAGAGAATAGAGGGTGTGTTGCCTTTCAGGACAGCAAGTTCAAGCTGTTTATAATTGTTAACATAAACAGTGACCAACTGAGGACAGGGCTGTAATTGGAGTTGACAACGTTTTATTTTCATAGTTGATATTGGGGACCTGGACCTAAAGCACCGTGCCTTGCCCTTTCGCCAGATGGGCCAATGCCTCTCTATACTTGAGTCTATTTGACTAAATACCTGATATTGACTAGGAATTATGACATGTAGGATACCCCTTACCACAGTAACATCAAACTCACGTTCTAAATGCAATTTGCTCAGAGACTGGCTTCTAACTCTGGGTGGGAATGTTAAGCTCAGTCCAGTTCAATTCAATAAGCATTTATCAAGAAAATCCTAGACCAAGAGCTGTGTTAGACACTGAGTATGGGGTGATTGGGATATAAAGATATGGAATTAGAACTCGAGAAGCTCAAATGTTCTCACATTTACTTCCCTATTGCAATTACCTAGCTTCAGCCCAATGGCTGTAATGTCTAAATTCACTTTTTCTTTATTCCAGTTCTACATGACAAAGCATAAATAATCACAGAGGAATGATTCTGTGTTGGACTATTCAGTGGACAGAGACGAGCATTCTGACCGGCGTGAGACACAGTCACCGTTCCCAGGGAACCGATGAGGTGGCTGCACGGAGCACACGTGTGAAGATTCAGGAGCACGAGTGTCAGGTGATGGAAGGGGCATGGAGGCAGCACCAGACAGATGCCTGCCGAGGGGCCGCTGCAGCCGGGCTGGCCGGGAAGGTCACGGGAGCAGGTGCAGGTGTCTCCCTCCAGCTGCACTTGGTTTTCATGAGGATGCGTGCAGGCAAGGGGATGACACCAAAATGCTGTGGCGCTGAGGGGAGGAGGGGAGGGACGCATGGCCGAGGGCTGACCACCACCCACCCCTTGCGTCCCTGCCCCTATGAACGTGGCCAAAATCAGCCCCAACAGGGAGAAGTGAGGTGGGTGAAAGAGGTGGACAGACTTGGTTTCCATGGAATTCAGATTCCAGTCATTAAAAATCTCTTCTGAGTTTTCATCTGGAAAACTTTGCAAATGTATTTAGGGACAAGAGGCAGAAGATGAAGCCAACACAGTTGGACTCAAACCGCCGCCCTTCTTCTCTCTGCATCCAGGACCTGTGCTGAGCCCCTGAGTGTGAGGACCCAGAGCTGCCCAGCCCAAGGGGGTGGCCCCTGACCAGATGAGCCTGCCGCATGGCGGAGCCGCCAGCACGTGGATGGCAGGATTTGTGCTATCTCAGTCCCAGGGCCCCAAGCAGAGAAGGCCTGGAGCTCCCAGCTGAAGCTTTGTTGTCTCCTCTGTCACCAAAGTCGAGAAGGATTGAGTGGGACCAACGTCGGACCTGCTGGCTCCTCCGTGGCTGCCGATGTGGCCCTCAGGCTGCGGGTGAGACTGTCTAGGGGAGCCCAGACAGTGGCCAGAATCACAGCCACGAGTGCTCCAGGGGTCCCAAAACACAAGCGCAGCCTAAGGAAGGCAGCACAGGCTCAGATCCCCATCCTGGCTTGTGTGCCACACTCGAGAGGCACACGGCACCAGAACATGGTGCTTTAAGTGACTTTGTGGGGTGTAGGAACACAAAGTGGGGCTTCGAGTGGCTCAGAAGCCACTCACACCAGCCCACAGGGACCTGGGCGTTCCCTCTGGATGTGGCTGGAGTCTCCAGGGCGGGCTCCAAAGTCCCATGGAGGAGGTGAGCGTCTGTCTTGCTCTGACCTGAGGAAGTTCCCTGACAAGTATCCTGAACATGCAGGCACACAGCTGGCTGACTCATTGAAGGGACCTGCTGAGCCACGAGACAGGGACGGCTAGAGAGAACTCGACTAACACACGAACCCTGCCCAGGCGCCCACCTGGGGCGCCCACGAGAAAACTACGGAAGCTGTGAAGACGAGGTGTGCACGGGGCTGGGAGAATCCAGGGAGGAGCCGCACTGGGACCTAGGAGGGACGGGGAGGCTGGGCCCCACAAGCAATTGAGGGAGGCACTCGGTGCCCTGTAGACCCCTCTGCACCCACAGCTGCAGGCCTGGCTGGCAACACGACCTTGTCTGCAGGGGCCCAGGAGCACGTGTGTTTGGCAGGAGCTGCCCTCCTGGAGCCGCACTACGGGTACCGTCATTTTAGAGGCAGGTACCTGATATCAACCATGACAATCAACCCTGCCACCCTGAATTACAGCCATGTCCTCAGCGGGTCACTCTTTATGCTGACAATCACAAAGAGCTTGAACTCGCTGTCCCAAGAGGAAACAAGCCCTTCATTGTCATGGCCGTAATCCTCTGTGCAGCCCTCCACCCACGCCGTTTCCCGTCGGGGCAACATGAAGTCCCATGACGGTGACTCAGAGCCAGCCCAGTAGCTTCAGTGCAGGAAAAATCACAGAAACTCAAACACATCCTAAACATGGGCAGTTGGTAGGAGCCGATTCCTAAATTCAGCCTGTACGGAGGCTTTCTGGGCTAGCACAGCTCTGATCACAGGCTTGCGCTTTCTGCTCCCGGTAAAGGGTGACGAGGAGGCCGGGCTCTGCCATTCTGCCCTGTGGCCTCGGTGGCCTGTGCCAGACAGCGTGACCATCGCCCGCAGTCAACACTCGGAACAGCGCAGCAGGCTTGGGGAAGAACAGAAAGTGACCTCTAAGCCCGCAGAAGACGCTAAGCCACGCACGGCCTCACGCGCACTGCGTGTCAATCACGGCCGAAGCAGGAACGAGCTCTTAATAGTTCCAGTAAATGCAAAGGCCGCCCTGGAAAACTGCGTGAACCTTTCTGACTACTCACAGGTAGGTAGCTACTGCCTGAGACACAAAGGGAAAGAATTAACCTGAAACTGCATATTATAAAACTTATTTTTAAATGATGGCGCTTAATTGAAAAGACTCCCAAAGAATACTGCATTAGAAAGTGACAGAGTGAAACCGTGAGGCTGACCACAGGAGTCCCTGGAAATTTCACCAAATGTTGTGTCAAAACTGGGAAACAGAAGAACCGCACCTGATGAAACATTCGATTAATCACTCGAGTCCTCCCCACATACGAAGCTATGTAAAAAGTGTTCCCAGAAGGTAAAGTGAGCAGGAGGGCTGTGAACACACAAAGAGAGAGCCACTTCGTCTGCAGACCAGAACAAAAGAAACGCTAACGAGTGCTGACGACAGGTTGGAATCCAGGGCTGTGGGCACAGCTGTGACGGGGACACTCAGGGTCCAACTGTCCAGATGGGAAACCAGGGTGGAAACACCAGGGAGCCTGTCCCAGGGTGCAGAGCCAGTGAACAGTGGTTCATACTGGGCCAATTCCAGCTGCCAGGCTCTGGGGCTCCTGGGGACAGAATCCTGTTGACTTCACTCTGGGGTGCGAGAGGTGCAGCATCCCCCAAAGGCACCTGGAGAAGTGGCGTTACCCTCCATCCCCTGTCTCCGGCATTACCATCCGTCCCCCTGTCCCTGGTGTTACTCTCTGTCCCCAGTGTTGCTCAACATCCTCCTCACCTCCAGGCCCCTCTCCCTGTCCTCCCTCATTTTCCTGTTCACCTAGAGCACGTCACATGGCTCTTCCCTTTTCAAGAGGCTCAGCTGCACCCAGAGGCATTCCAGCCTATTCAGGATGGGACACACACCCTGGGGAAATGCCAGCACAGGGCTGGAAGGGCCTGAGACCCTCTCTCTGTTGCCCAGGAAGGATGGAACAGCCCACTGTCACACTGATTATCAGGCAGGATGAAAACTTCTGTGTCCAAAATGTTCTTTTTACTAGAACTGTTCGGACCATTCGTGAAGGAATCGGTTAAATACCAACAAGGGCCATTCCCACTTATTCTCTGGCTACAGTTTTCCACCCACCAGCACCCACACTCCTAGGAATGATCCCTAACGCAGAATCAGCGCCTTGTGCCTTTAGGAAAACCTCTTTCTCTCCAGCTTTGTCCTCCTTCCACAAAAGGTGCCTCTGACTGCCTCACTTGCCGCACCAGGATTTCACTCGGCTACGGAGGAAAATCTGCGTGGGGGCTCAGAGGTGGGTGGTCCCTGCATGGGCAGCAGGTCTCTGACATCCTCCGAGGAGCCTGGCGCAGGCCTGCCTCACACGCCAGGACTCTGCCTTCTGGCCCTCGGGCCCCCGAAGCTGCTTTCCCTCCAGGTGTCATGCCCCAGGCAAGAAGGCCAGACAATGGCCCAGGGCTGCTGTGGGTCAGGAAAGCCTCCTGACACCTCCCACTCCAGGACACCCCATCGGCATCCCAGCATCTGGACCTGTGTCACCAGCCGCTCCACCGAACAAGAGAATTGGATTTTCAGCTGGGTGTGCTGCTTCCCTAAACAAAGTAGGGTGTTGTTACTGAGGAAAAAGGAAAAAATTGGCATCTTCTTGGCAACCCCGCGACATCCAGCCACCGGTTCTCACCACCACAGAGATGTCCATCCAGGGCAGATAGTGTCTTCAACCAAGCACCACTGACCCAGAAGTGCAGTAATTAGTACACTTTCACCAGAGTCACCCACTCCTTCACCTTTACACCCAAGAAAAACATGTTTGCCAGGCAAATTAGACGTCCAGGAGGTGTAAGGAAACCCCAAGCCTGCTTTAAGCCTCAGACTTTTGAGACCATTGAGGGCTGTGCACACAAGAGCAAGGCTGCACCCGAAAGCTCTGCTCCTGCCGGACGTCATGGACAGACCACACGGCTCAGCCACATGGACCCTTCCAGGACTTCACGAGAGGGACCTCCGTGGTACATGCAATGATGTGCACTTCGTTCAGCCTCGAACAGACCACGCCCTCGTTACAGGGTCGGTGGTCCACCTCCTGCCATCAGCCCCCCACCTCACCGAGGGTCTGTGTCTGCATCTGAAATAACTTTGCTGTTTTACCTGGGTATCAAAATGCAACATCGCGATGTTTAAAGGTCTTTAAATATCAACACTCCGGGTGCAGTCCTTGTCACTTTAATGCGGTCACTCGATGCAGGCCTCACTCACAACTCTGAGGTAGCTCATACCTTCCCTACCTAACCAAGGAAGAAACGAAGGCATGGAAGGTGCAGCTCCTAAGGAGCAGATTAGGATTCAAACCAGTGATCTTCGTCACATGCTGACCTACCTCTCAGGCTGAGATAACGTTCAAAATTAACCAGGTAGAACAGCGTTCCATAAATCAGCTGGAAATGGTCCTTGTGGATGGGCCTGTGGTTACTCCCTGAAGAACAAGACCATTAGCCCAAAAATCCACCTGTGTCACACTCAAATGTTTACATATCCAATTATTTTTAAAATAACCCAATCAAGCATGTTCACAGCCATTTAGAGCCATATAGATTGTCTGCTTCGCTGACAATCAACCCAAGAACTCTGTCGGCAAAGGGCACGGTGCCAGGTCCAGAGAAGGTGGGACAGAGACACAAGCAGGAACCTCTCCATCCCTGGGAGCCTCGCTCTGATGGGTCCATGAGGACACGGTACAGACCGCGGAGGCACAGGCAGACGGCAGGCCAGGAGAAGGGGCTGCATTGCCGGGAGGCAGTGCTTTGAGCTCTAATGGATGGAACACTGCTAACCAGTGAAGGTGGAGAGAGGGCACCCGTCTGAGAGCATGAAGAGGCAGCAAAGCACAGCCAGCCTCGGGGAACCAGAAGCCACAGGGACATCAGGTTGGGTGCTGCTGTCTGCCGGCCACCGGCTGGGGAACTGTACTGGGCTGGAGGGACATCCCTGACACTCCCCACCAGATGCCAGGGGCACCCCCAGCCCCAGGTGAGAACCACGGATCCCATGGCGAATGAGGCCAGCCTGTGGGAAGTGGGGCTGGGACAGCTCTGTACAGCTTAATAGGAAAGTTGTGTTCTATTTTCTGGGGTTTTGGTCACGCCAATGGCTAGTCACGGCTGTCTGTCAGGAAGTGATTTGAGGACAGACTAGGGAAGGGGCTGCCAAGACCAGCGGAGCATTCGCTGCCTGGGTCCAAGGAAAAGGAAATAAAGGCTGGCGATGTGACAGTAGGGGGGGAGCACAGAGCGAAGGAACTGGTGGAGACACAGGGCTGGCCCTGCACAGGGCTTTGAGCAGCTACCCGGGGGTCGTCCTATTAATTCTCCTCATGGTCCCAAGAGGTGGCTGTGAGGATCCCTCTCCTGAGGACAGAACTGCTTCAGAGCCACACAGCGAGGATCCACAGAACCAAGATCTGGGCCAGCTCCAAAGCGGGTGAACTTGACCCCTCACCCATGGTCCTGAGACAGGGATCAGAGGCCCCTGGACACACAGACACAGGAACTGCAGGAAGGGGAAACGGATGCCCCGGACCAGTGGCAGGACCCAGGGTTTCAGCCCTCCAGGGCCACTGGGACCAGCCACTGCACAGGTGGACACACGGTGCTTTAACCTGCGCTGGGGGAAGGAGCCCTCACTCTCAGGGTGGAGACCGCAGCTCAAACGGGCCGGCCTCCCTGCTGGGCACAGTCTGAGCCACACAGGATGCTGAGGTGCCCCAACGTTGGGGTGCTCAGAGCCACTCAGCTGAGATCGTGGTGCTTTCTGTAACCACCCTCGTTTCTTTATGGTATAGATCTGGACTCCATCCTTTGCAATGTGTGGGGTTCTAGGAAGAGGCTGGCCAGCCGGGGAAGTGTCCTGGGCTCTGTCCCAGTGATGACGAACTTGGCTCCCCACAAGGGCTGCCTGTTCACCACAGTGACCCCCGGGGACCACGCCTGCACCCACCTTGCTGAAGATAATTCACTTCTCATCCGTGAAAGAATAAAGCTAGACTAACGCAATTTCACACTCACTTCCAACTTGAACAACTTGTGTTAGGAAATCAAAGACAAGGACTCTGACCACGTCACAAACCCAGGAAGCAAAACCCGAGACTAACGGAACGAGGCCACCTTCGCAGTTCCGAGCTTTACTAGTTGTTTTTCTTTTCTGGTCTGTTTTTCTCTTTTGGTTTAAATAATTAAAGATCCTCGTTGACAAGAAAAAAAATTCTCTATGAAACTAAAAAAAGTGGTTCTAATTAAACATTTAAACATTCTTCCATATGCTTTATAAACAGTTGAAATTACAGCTCTACTTACTGTTAAGTACTTTAACCAAATGAAAGGTTAATTATAGAGACTGGCAATTATAAAAAATAAGCCTACATATTCATGGCATCATGAATAATTAATAAGAACTGTTTGATTTCATTCAGACCAGGGATTCTGTGCTAATAGGCTCTCAGCTGTCTTGAAATAATGCTGAAATTTTAAAATTACTTTTGCCCTTAAACGTGTCCCCAAAGTGAAGCACAGAGGCTAACATCCATCGTGGTGCCCAGCAGAGCGACCCGCCCTACTATGGCCGACACCCTGATTCCCGAGGGCTGCATCCCGGGGCCGTGCTAGTGCAGAGAACGTTCAGGAAACAGACCAGGTGGCAGGAGGGGGTCTTGTCCTCAAGGAACCTCATGAGTCTTGCTAGGGGAACAAACAGCGAGAGAATGAAACCGGCAGCCACGGAATCCGGACAGCGATGCCCAGGCCTCGCCATGCATACCCCCTGGCTGGCACCTTCCTGAGACCCGTCTGGCACAGGCAGCGGCAGGGTCCGGCCCTTGGAGCGCAGGGATGGCAGAGCAGGGCCATCAAAGCGGGTGGCATGCCGACAGTGGCTTCTCCGCAAGAGCTCCTGGCTCTCAGGGAGCTGAGGGCTCCTCAATGGGAAATTCTGGCTGAGCTCCAGGGAAAAGCGGGTGGGAGGCCCGTCTCCTCTGCCCCCATCTCCTCTGCCCCAACCCTGGAAGAGGGTCAGATATCAATGCTAACTCTTGTGCTGACTCAATTAATCCAAACAATTCAGAAAACAAACTTGCTTTAAGTATTAATTTCCTAAAAAGAACTAACATGAATTCAAATAATTCACATAATTAAAATGATTTTAATTGTTAATTTAATTAAAACATCTCCGTTTTCACAGCATCATGTACCTTGGTACTTTCTCCTTATTGCGTTTCCCATCTTCCAGGGCAGGTTTCCTTCCACCCAGGGCAGCAGCAACTCTGGTGTCTCAGGTGTTCCCAGGCTTCCGTCAGCCCCTGGGGGGCTTACAGTTCTGCAGCGGTCTCCATCCTCATTAATCTGCATAAGAACATCCGTCCACAGGGATGTCCTGTGGTCCCGTGGCCACATCTGACGTGCAGCTAAACGCTGGGCGTGTCGCCTGGTGACAGCAGATGACACAACTGTGGGCAAGGTAGCACCTCTGGGCGCCGACACTCTCGATGAGTTTTTTACAAGACCATTCTTTAATGGGTGAACCCTGACAGGAAACACTAAAGATTGTTTTTAACTATTTTTATATCGAGACAAATCTTTATCAAACGTTCACTCAATGCTAAATGTCACTTCTCCAGCCAACCCCTTTAAGAATACCTAAAACTTAAGACTGGAATGACGCTTTCAAACACATACTCTACTCATGCATTCCCGGGAGCAGAGAGCAGCTTAATGTTTTCACGATACACAGGCATGAAGTTTGGTGAAGGCATTTTAATATTTTTACCTGAATCTTTTAATAAAATCAAAAGATCATTTTCACTCTAATACTCTACTTAGAATGTAATTTTCCATTAAATAAACAGTCAATGTTCAGTAACCCACATGCTGATAAACTTTTGAAAACTTTAGAAAGTATTAAGTATAATCAAAGATTACTTTTAATTTTCAAGCTGGTAAGAGCCTGTGTCAGGGAACAGAGTTGAGATTGAAGAGATAAAAGCACGATTATTTTCTTAAAGAAAAGCGAAATTCGTAAAAGAGACCACGTGATTATATAAAGCAACACAGAATCCATTTTCAGAAAAGGCAAATGTGGACCACAGAACACCAGCGTTGCCTGTGATGAGAGAAACAGTTAAAAGGAAGAATTCACGGTGGCTCAGCATAGATCAGGTGTGGGAGGACAGAGGGTGATGAAATGATCCTCCTTCTAACTTCCCAGAAAGGCACAAATGGCCAGCACTGTAACTGAAGACCACGCAGGCACCAGTGTGAACTCAGACTCCATGGTCAGCACCGTAACTGGAGACCACACGGGCACCAGTGTGAACTCAGACCCGACGGCACCTGCCTGGGCTGCTCCAGCCACCACCAGAACCTGTTCTGCAGCTGAACTGGAAGCTGATTCTGGAAGGAACTCAGGAGCATGAGGACGAGATCCTTCTACCTCAACAGGGATCAATTTTTTAATGATTTCTTTCTTGTAGAAAACTGTTAATAAAATACTTTGTTCCAAAATGACCAGGATTTCAGCAGCCTCTACATTCCTTCATGTCAATCAAAGCTTAGGCACGTGGGTTACTTCACTGTTCGTGACACCCTTTTCAAATAAAACCCGGGACCGCCTGTGTACCCAAGAGCCTGGGCACTGAACATTCAGAGAAAACGTCCACGGCGAGAGTGCTCATGTCCCAGCGTTGTGGTAGAGTGGGTGGGGGGATATCGAGCCACAGGTGGCCATGCCTCCCCTGCCTCCGGCCAGTGCCCACTGCTCACGCCCTCCTTCCTCGGCCCATCCTGAGCCACGGGGCCCTCGCATAAACCAAGGCACTGCAGGCACCTCCAGGAACAAACCAGTTACAGGTTGACTGCTCTCTACGCAGGGTACAAAGTTGTTTTAATACTGCTCAACTCTGGAACTTATCCCAGTAAAAGGCTAGGTTAAGAAAACTGACTAAAAGCAGTGTGAAGAAAAAACTCACTCTACCCATGAGGCAAGAGAAATGCACACAGCCTCTGAAATAACTGCAGAGGAGTTTTCCTGGGTTAGGTACGTGGTGGGGGTGACACTACCACATAGCAGGGCGATGGCACATGGTGGGAACTGAGGAACATCTCCGAATAAATGCAGGAAAAATGCACTCAACTCCCAAACAAAGAGAGAAACTGCTTTTTTCCTTAAAAGCTTCTCTCTTTTATTCTCAGAAAGACTCTCTTTGGTGTCTTGACTGCTGAAGGGCCAAGCCTGTCATCCCCCTCCAGCAGGCTGGCCGCCTTCCAGAAAAAGCAGCCCTTGACAGTCTCTAGATCCTACGTCCCTCAGGTCCAACTTGCCTACTGATGATCCCCGCATTAAACGAAACCTAATCATCAGAAAGAGCCTCCCAGTCCGCAGCTCACAAGTGACATTTTATTCAGGGAAAGGCTAATAAAAACCTGGGGCTCTGCATAAACTCTGTCTCCTAGGTACTGACGCTCCACACAGATGGCAACACAGGGAGACAGGCCTCACCCCTTCCTGGCGCCCCAAGTCTCTCCTGACATTTTATTGGCTGAGGTTTTGTGGCGGTTTGTTACTTTTAACCTGCCTGTCCAAGGCAGCTGCACTAAACTACTTCTCCAGGGCAGATCCACTCATAATGACCGTCAGCTCAGAGCTGGAAGTAGCGCTGGAGAATGAGGTGGTTTCAGGGCAATATGCTTCCCTGCTCTTTTTTCCAGGGATGCCAAGTAAGCTTCTGCCATAGCTGATGATGTCAGTACTACACTAACATTAGTTCAACGGCAGGCCACTAATTAATACTTAATGAACAGTGTCCTTGAGAGAGAAACCCCATCTCTACCAAAAATACAAAAAATTAGCTGGGCATGGTGGTGAGAGCCTATAATCTCAACTACTGGGGGGCTGAGGCAGGAGAATTGTTTGAATCCAGGAGGCAGAGATGGCAGTGACCTGAGATTCCACCATTGCACTCCAGCCTGGGCAATAAGAGCAAGACTCCACAAAAAAAAAAAAAAAAAAAAAGAAGAAAAAGAAAAGAAAAAGAAAGAAAGAAAGAAAGAAAGAATAAAGAAAGAAGAAAGAAAGAAAGAAAGAAGAAAGAAAGAAAAAGAAAGAAAGAAAAGGGAAACCAGGGTTATCCCAAACCAGGCCTGACATTTCAAAGTCCTCCACGGCAGCACAACACCAATGGCCAAAATCTGCTGCGTTTTGTGTTTCCAGAACCTTCCACCTCAAAACGGGCAGAACATCTGGATTCAGCTGAACAAGGCCAGCATTCTCTTTGCCATTGACAAATGGATGCATGTCAGTTCCACTAAGGTATCAGGTTCCACGCTGTCAGGAGCCCAAACCTAGTCACTCTGCATGATCTCAATTCACCATCCACAGAGAAGCATGCAGTTTTCCTCTGGTGCACGGTGTGGATGGTGGAATGGTGGAGCAGTTCCCATGAAGGACTGAGACGGAGCCTGGCCAAGGAGGCCAGTCACCCCAGCCCCTGACAAGGCCTGGACGTGCCCCTCTGAGTCTGCACACAGTCCCAAGTCTAGCAGTGATGGCTAGGGCGGGATCCGTTGGACCTGCAGAGGACCGGGGAACAGGAACCGTGCGGCCTGGCTTGCAGCCGGAGGCTTACGGATCCCCCGAGGCTCTCCAGCTAGGTGCCCTCACCACAGGCAGAGTCATGCAGAGAATTGCCGTTGAACTGGAAACGCTTCAATTGCCTAGCCAACACAGAAGACAACAAGCACTACAGCGGCTGAGCCCCGAAACGTGGCCACTGGGCCTGAGGGTGAATCTGGAATTTCATCTGTGAAGTTCTTTTCAAGGGTGTTTGGCTATGTAATCAATCTTTATTCTAAGTAAATTTAAAGGGGCCTCTGGCTTGGGCTCCCTTGTGCGGAAACACAGCTCCAGGGAGTAAGAAGGGAAGGGAGAGGCCCAGAGCCTCTCTGCATTCTCCACGCTAATTCAAACAAGATCATCAGGCAAAGGCACTCCAGCAGGGGAGGTGTACAAGGGAAGAATTGGGTTGGCCCTGACAGCATGACCCCCCATGGCACGCAGCTGCTCAGCCAACAGCCAAAAGACAAAGATGCCACCTGACAGGCCACTCGGATGTGATGATTGCACCCCCAAGCCCTAGTCCCACAGCACCAGAGACACACGCTGCTCGTCGTGGTGAAAACACAAGCCCTGGTCCCACAGCAGCCAGAGACAACCCGCTGATGTCACGGGTGAAACAGGCAGAGCTACGAGCCCCAAAAGCAGGGAAGAGTAAGGAGGCGATTCCCACGACAACGTGACACTCCTGGAGACAGACACAGGCTTCGCTGTGACAAGTGCAGAGGACGGTGCAGTTTTTTTTTTTTTCCCCCCCCCTAGGCGGGATGACTTCTTCCACGATCGGGAAGAAACCAGATCCATTTGCTTGTAGGAGTAATCATTTGTACCGTGATTAGACAGAAGGAGCAGACGGTGGCCTGATGTTATCAAATCATCAAGCAACCTCACGGCTGCTTCTCCAAGAAAGGCCTGGAAAACTTGCAGCCACCACGACGGGCCGCAGTGTTTACAATGGAGATACGGGTGGGCTGCGGTCTGCTTATCAGGCGAAGCTACATGTTGAACTTTCACCAATGAGGAATCGGTCATTAAAGTCACTCACCCTCCAATGCAGAAGAGGGCTCAAGACACTGACACAGACTTCAACACTCAGGGCTAGGGTCAGGGTCAAATTCACAAGTTTTAACAAAATGTATTTACTTGGGATGCCAGAAAGAGATGTAGCTTACACCACCCCTCCACGGTTTGACTTAGCCCCTTCACCAGTGGATCTCACCAACAGATGGACACATCCACGCCTCTCCATGGACAGCACTGAAAACCACTTGGGACAGCAACTCCCACCAGCTTCCCACTGACTTTGGTGTTTAAAATCTGCATCATTTAAAATCTGCCATCTCATGAGTGAGATTACACTCCTCCGAACACGACATGCACTGTCATTTCACCCAAAAGCGGCTTTAGGAAATACACGGGGTCCAGATGCCAGAGTCGCCGGCCCCCATACTCTAGCATAATTACTTTGTTGCCTGTATGGAGGCTTCACAAAGATACGCACAGTAAGACTATATGAAGCAGCTAAGGGCATAGACGAATCAGTGTGATTTTTCCAGTTATCATCTTGTGTTTTGTCCAGAAGACAGTGAGAAAGGCTGGGGCAGATCATCTCTCGAGTGTAATGACTCCAAGCCACTTCTCTTCACCCCAGGTCACCCCTCAGTCACAACGCTTTGGAGAAACCAAGCAATTCTGTTCCTTCACTATGGCTTCCAACCACATAAATTCCTCGTTTATCAATTAGATGATTCAAGCCGCCGTTGTAATCTGGACTGCAATTTTATATTGAAATTTAAAGCTAATTTACCGTGCGGTAATTCGCTCCTCTTTACATTATGATAAGGCATGAATGAAAACTTAATCTGTTCATAGAACCAACTTTGTAAACACCACCAATTATCAAAGCAATGATGGTCGTCAGTGAGATGCAAAAATTACTTTGCTTCAAAAAGCTTTTCAAGTAGGAATTTTTAAAATCCATGGTCTGTCTTTCCTGAGCCTTCTCTGCACCTTCCCCTGAGTGACAGCAGGAATTCCCAGGGCATCCCCTCAGCAGGCCCACTGAAGAGAAGAAGCCGAAGCCCAGCCAGGAATCAAGTCTGGAGCCACAGCAGCCCCTCGTCCAAGCCGGGGCTTCTTCACCAGCACAGACCCAGAGGTCTTCCAGGGTTAAGCCACATTGTGACGTGGAAAGTAGAGTGCTGGAAAGACCACAGTGGACATTCTACAAATGCAAATTCCCGACTGGAACAGCCCACAAACCCCTCTGTACCTTCCCAAAGTACCCAATTGCCAGGCAGGCGTAGAGTCTGATGGGTGCCTAGGAATCAGCATGTAACACGAGTTCTGAGGAATAAAAAAGTTTGAGAGGTCGGGCAGCAACGGCTGCCGTGCCTCCATCATTTGCAGGCCTGAAGATAGACAGATCAGGGGTAACAGGCCAGACAGGACAGGACAAGGATGGGGAGCGGAGGCAAATTCATGGACCATCACCAACCCGCATCCCACTGAAGATCCATGATTTACGGATGTGGCAAAGCCAGGGAGAAGGAAAAGATGTCCCCACCACATGAGGGACTGAGATTACCGAAAGAACAAAGAATGTGGCGATGAAGGCCAAGGTTGGCCAAGCAGGAGCACAGCACGGGGTCACAGCCCAGAGGTGACCCTCCACACCCGACCCCGGGGCAGGACCTCCCAAGCTCTGCCTGTGTCTCCTGCATGGTTATTTCCTTCCCCTCTTCTCCTGTGTTGGTGTGATGGCCCCCACCCACCCCACACGCCCCTCTCCACAAGGCTTGGTGACTCAAAAGATGGGGAGGGTAAGATCTGGGATCTGGGGACAATGTCCTGCGAGTAGTTCCAACCCACCTAGCTGTGATGTGGCCCCCGAGCTTCTCAAATGTGAGATGGGAGGGTAACTGAACCACTCACCCGGACGGCGGGCAGAATGAGAGTACATATAGCCACACCTCGGCGTCCAGCACTCTGGGACCCCAGGTGTTCGCCCTGATGGGAATCCCTCTATGCCCCCTACTGTACCGGAGCCAAACTTCCAAGAGTAGCTGTGGAGGGGCATCATGTATTACCACATCACTGCACCTACACAGGCTCCATGCAGTGACCTGCCACACACAGCAAGCCCAGCAAATCGGCCCCACTGGATAATGACCACCACCACCCCCCTCTTGTTTGCGGTCGTCTTCCACTTGCAGCTACGAATCAGACCGAGAAAACTCCCTCAGGGCCAGTCCACCTTGTCTTATTGAGTACATGACTGCCACGCAGCGACCACCAGCAAACCCAGACTCCATCATCATCCAGGCTCTCGTGGAATAAACGAACTCCCACCCCCCGACCTTGGGGGCATCTTCCCAACTTTGTTGCGATTCTGAAAGGGGCCTGAGAAAAACTTTCTAAGGGCACTAAACTGTTCTTATTGCACGTAATGGCGCCCGCAGGGCGGCCACCAGCAAAAACAGGTCCACACATCCAGGTTGTGGGGGTAACTGCCCGCCTAACCACGCTTCCTGGGGTGTTGGGAGGCCGAACTGCCCTCCAAAGGCACTCATCGGTTCCTTATTGCATTAACTCCTCATGACAGAAAATCCACTCTGACTTCCAGCACTTGCCAGGTTGTGACAATTTAGCAATCCATGGTTGCAGCTCCAAGGAGCTTGAGGTCACGTCCCCTCACCAGCATCAGAGACCAAGCAATGTTTCCCCACGTGTGTTAACATCCAAAATACTCCTTAAATGCTACTGGCATTGTGGTTTGGCGACATTAAATGCTAAACACCTTCAATGATGAACAAAGATCTTAACAGTTTGATAAAATGACCATGTGAGTTGCACATTTGCCAAATTGTAAAGGCCATCACGATTTAAACATTTGTAGTATGCTCCAAATGTCATTTATATAAATTACGAGGTCTCCAAGAAACAGGTTTTTTCTCTGGCATTGATGACCAAAGGAAAAATGGTTCGGTGCTTTTCAGGCCTGTAATGTGTAGAGGCAGACATATCGATGCGACACAACCAAAGCTCCTTCACCTCGTGGCCTCATCCAAGGCCCCTCACACCGGTTGCCCGCAGGCCTATCGGAGAGAGCAAGCTGACCTGCCCAAATTTCTCAAATACACGTGTGTCTCACACTGCAGATAGAGTCAAGGCAGAGCAGGCCCCCACACGCTTAAAAATACAAGGCAGCGTCCATGCCAGGGGTGACGGGTGGTTTTCACTCCATCCCAAAGCCCCAGGTATGAGTTACAGCCATGATTACCACATGGATTTTTAGGGGCTTTCAGAATAACTGTGTTTACTTTTATGCAACAAAGTTAAAAGATTATCCCTCAGATCTAGGCTCTGGAAAATGGGAAGATAAGTTTGGGAACAGAGCTTGCTCTGCAGATCAGGAAGAAGAAACTCTGGGAACAACACCCGTGACCTTGGTCCACAACAAACATTGCCAGACCCGAGGCCTTCCCGCACTGTCATTTCGTGGATTCTGTAAACGAGGGGATTAGGCAAGGAAGACAGATGAGTGAGCCACATTGGAGGCAGGGCAGTTTCTGAGCCTCCCAACCACACAGGCCACCATTAAGGCTGGAAGCCCCGCAACTCCAGAAAACACTTGTTCCCTACACCGAGGTGTGTGCCTGGCTTCTCCTTTTTCCAAAAACTTAACAAAACCTCGAAAAGAGATCGGTGTGAGAAAAAAAAGAAGCTACTTGCATTTCTCTTCCCCGTTTAGGTGTAGGGAAGCTCATTTCAGCCCTCACGTGTTCGACTGTGGCTTGGTCTCCATAAGACAATAAAGTTTCAGAATTCAGACCCAGGTACTAGCATCTGTTGGGCTGGTAGTTGTGTCTTATGTATGGCAGTTGTGAGGCACAACACTTTCAGTTATATGAGGGAAGGAAGAAAGGCGGGTGGTTCAGCCCTCTTCCTTCGGTAAAACTGCACACAGTTTCCCAGAAACCCGGTTTATGCCATCCCCCTCAGGCGGGGCACTGTGAACACCTGGACAAAGCACACTTAATGCGTGCCAACCTTGTGGGCTAGAGTTTTTATTTCTCACTAATCACCCCAAATTTCAGCACCCTAAACATTGACCTTTCTCACATTTTCTAGGATAAGCTGGGTCCAAAAACAGGTCCAACACAAGCTAACCGTGTGTCGGAGGTCAGCAGGGCTCGGGGAACGAGGGAAAGCGATTGTCTCCTTACCCCCACAGCCTCTGGAGGGGCTTCTGCACTCCCCTGATCCATTATGGCACCACGTCTTCAGGACCCACAGCTGCCCTGACGGCCCCCCACCCCCAACAGGAAGACGCAAGAATGTCAGGAGCGGGTTCCAGCACTAGTAGGACGAAGCCTCCCCCACCCTCCCAGCCCTCACGCACTCTGTTGCGAGCTAATATAGATCCACATAACTAGTGTCACCTGTTGGAAGGGGTCAGTTGCACAGATGGTGATGAAACGGTGGTTAAACCCTCGCCCACACAAAACCCAGGGATCAATCACACGGTCCATGGACCACTCCACAAGCAATAATAGTGACGACCACTGACTCAGGACTACAGGGCACAGCAGAGCCCTCCGGTACTTCCCTTGTGAGCCCCGACTGGCGGCAGGGGTCTGCAGCGCCAGAAGCCCCCTTGCATAAAAAAAGAACAGCTCCCATGTGGGAGGGCACCGCCCGGGTTGGGTTCCGTAGTACTTTAAGTAGAACCAGGGGAAGCAAGCCGCGCCGCAATGCAACCCCAATCACCAAAGAATAAAGGCTGCACGTGGCGACGTGACGGGTGGCACCACTCAGCCCAGCTGGACGCGCAGCTAACCGCACACTCACCACCGTGACGTTCCCAATCAGACTCAGCTGCTGGGCCACAGTCGAGCATCGGCCCCCACAAGAACGTTATGCGACCACAATTCAGAGTCAGTGATTGCGATCAGAGCCACACTGGCTGAATGTATTTACAGGAGGACGCCACAGCTGGACTGATGCCACATGTGGATCTGGCTTGGGAGCCTGAGAGCATTTCCCACTGGACATTCTTTACAACACCATTTGATTGCTTTTATAAACTTTTATGCCTTTTTTCTGTACTAATCTACTTTATGGGAGTGTTTCTTCTTCTTAGACTGCGTTGGTGATACTTAAGCTTACAATTCAATGTTTATTAACAATTAGTTTGGGAATGGAGGCGACTTCTTATCATTAAAACATTTCCACAAACAAGCAGTCAGAGCAACCTAACCTGGAGGCCTCTGTTCTTCTCTGAGCCAAATCTACCTTGGGACTCAGGGGGGGGGGGAACAGAAAACGGCACACGGAGAGGGGCGGATCTCCAGCGCCATTCCTAGGGAGCCTCCTGGGGAGCAGATATGGAGGGAGAAGCCCTGGGGTAATGGCACTGTCGTACTCAAAAAAAGTCTATTTGGGTAATGTAAGCACCAGTCTTAAGAGATAAGCAACATGAAAAGAAACCACTAACACAGCTTCTCCAAAACAGAACTAAACTACCTTTAGTTTGAATGGAAAAGCAGAAAGTGATGATCAGGATTAAAAAAAAAAAAAAAAAAGACACAAAAATATCTGACACAGGAGAATAAATCAAGGGCCACTGTCTCTTCCTGTGTCAGTGGGAGCCTCGCATCTAAGCTGGATTTAGAGAGGTTGCTACTTTGGACTGAAAGTATCCCCAACCCTAGTTTGTAAGCAAAGTGGAGCAGAATGCTTCAATGATTTCAGGTTTAGTGGTGAAGCTCTGCAACTCTCACAACCATTTAATTGGTGTGAATTTAAAGTGACTCAATCTGTTGGCTGGAGTATCTAAACAGCTTAACCACGGGGTCACGTTGGAAATTTCCAATTGCTTTGTTTTTCCTACTGAACATGCATTTGAACGTTCTTGTAGTTTGCCGTTGGCTGGTTTGATGTTTGGTCCTGAGGAGGCCCCAAGTACCCATAGAGGAAGGAATCTGAAACCTCAAGCCACTCGAGTGCTGTCTGGGGGAGATGGAAGACCCCAACCCGAGGGCCACTGACGGACTCAGCAGGGGCGCAGGGCCGCCCGATGCAACGGGCCACGTATTTGCCCGCTACAAAAACAACATAAGCACACACGCCCAGGTGTGCACACACGCTCTGTACACATCTGTCCCTGTCAACACCAGCACACACCCCAGGTGTGCACACACGCTCGGTACACGCTCACGTTGTCATGCCAAAACAAACAGCACACACCCCGGGTGTGCACACACGCTCTGTACACTTCTGTCCCTGCCAATGCCAGCCACATCCCCAAGGTGTGCACACACATTCCATACGGTCACATCTGTCCCTGCCAAAGCCAGCATACACCGCCACGGTGTGGACACACGCTCTTACACACCTCAATCCCTCGCCAATATGAGCACACATTCCCAGGTGTGCACACAGGCTCTGCACATACTCATGTCTGTCCCTGCAGCCTGAGTCAAACAGTCACAGAGAGGCAGAGGAGGAGAAAGAAGGATGCGATGGGACTAAGGTCCTGGGTCGGTTCCGCTCCCTACCTCGGGAGAGATCCCTCATGTGATCCTGAAATCCACTCACCCTTCTCCTCCTCCTCATCCTGTGGGGACGACGCCCACTGCACAGAGCTGTGATGAGCATGAACAGAAGATGGCAGGAGCTCACGCCAAGGGTGAGCACGGGGGCTACGGAGTGATTCTTTCTGCTGTGGTTGACATTGTCAAATAAGAGGCTGACACGAGAATGTCACTCGCTGAGAAACTGAAATGTGTGACTAGGAGCCTGTGAAGGTCTAAGAACAAACCCAAAACCAATGGTTTTGTTTGTTTCAAACACCCAGCCTGTTTTTCTTTTTGTTCATGCTCTACCTGGGTATACATTAGTTTAATTTCAAAGTAAGTCCAAGAAATACACAGAATCACAGGACGGAGCATGGAGCATTGTTCACTCATGTCCTCCAGCCTTTGGACACATAGGAAACTCATTCCAGGATTCCCATTAGAAAGGCTGCCCTGAGGCACCTGCTGGGGCAGCCAAATTGCAGCTGTTGATGCTGCCCCCAAGTGCTCTTGGATGAAGAAGAAGATTCCGGAGGTCTCCTTCTTCTGACTCTAGTCCAGGAGACAAGGTGGGGGGAGAAAGGTGAGAGAAGAACAGGAAGAAGGAGGGGGGAGCAGAAGGAGAGAGGAGGGGAGAGGGAGGGAGAGAGGAAGGGGGAGGAGGGATAGGGGAGGGAGGGAGGAGGGGCATGTCATCCACCAAGGCAACTACACTCCAGAGAGAATGGAGGGTGTGTTGCCTCTCAGGACAGCCAGTTCAAGCGTTTATAATTGTTAGCGTAAAACATGACCAGCTGAGGACAGGGCTGTATTGGAGTTGACAACGTTTTTATTTCATAGTGATATTGGGGACCTGGACCTAAAGCACCGTGCCTCCCTTTCACACCAGATGGCCTATGCTTCTTCTATACTTGAGTCGATTTGACTAAATCCCGATATTGACTAGGAATTTTGACGTGGTAGGATACCCCTTACCACAGTAACGTCAACTCATGTCTAAAGGCAATTTGTTCAGGGACTGGCTTCTAACTCTGGGTGGGAATGTTAAGCTCAGTCCAGTTCAATTCAATAAGCATTTATCAAGAAACTCCTAGACAGAGGCTAGGTGGACAACTGGGTATGGGGGTGATGGGGAATATGAAGATGTGCAATTAGAACGAGAAGTTCAAATGCTCATCATTTAATTCCCTAATGCAATTACACGCTTCAACCTGATGACTGTAATGTGTAAATTCACTTTTTCTTTATTCCAGTTCTACATAACACAGCATAAATAATCACAGAGGGAGCCGGGCGCGGTGGCTCAAGCCTGTAATCCCAGCACTTTGGGAGGCCGAGACGGGCGGATCACGAGGTCAGGAGATCAAGACCATCCTGGCTAACATGGTGAAACCCCGTCTCTACTAAAACTACAAAAAACTAGCCAGGCGACCTGGCGGGCGCCTGTAGTCCCAGCTACTCGGGAGGCTGAGGCAGGAGAATGGCGTGAACCCGGGAGGCGGAGCTTGCAGTGAGCTGAGATCCGGCCACTGCACTCCAGCCTGGGCGACAGAGCGAGACTCCGTCTCAAAAAAAAAAAATAATAATAATAATCACAGAGGAATGATTCTGTGTTGGACTATTCAGTGGACAGAGAAGAGCATTCTGACTGACGTGAGACACTGTCTCCGTTCCCAGGGAGTCCGTGAGGTGGCTGCACGGAGCACACGCGTGAAGATTCAGGAGCATGAGCGTCAGAGAAGATGGAGGGGCACGGAGGCGACACCAGAAAGATGCCTGCGGGAGGCGCTGCAGCCAGGCTGGCCGGAGGTCACGGGAGGGGTGCAGGCATCTCCCTCCAGCCGCCACTTGGTTTTCATGAGGACGCGTGCAGGGAAGGGGATGACACCAGAAATGTGTGCGCTGAGGGGAGGAGGGGACGGACAGAGGGCCGAGGGCTGGCCCCCACCCTTCCGTCCCTGCCCTATGAACGCTGCCAAAATCAGCCCCAACGGGGAGAAAGTGAGGTGGGTGAAAGAGGTGGACAACTTGGCTTCCGATGGAATTCACAGATTCCAGTCATTAAAATCCCTTGTGAGTTTTCATCTCGAAAACTTTGCAAATGTACTTAGGAACAAGAGGCAAAAGATGAAGCCAACACAGTGGCTCAAAACCGCAGCCCTTCTCCTCTCTCTTCATCCAAGACTCCCTGGGCCCCTGAGTGCGAGACGGAGACACAGCCCAAGGGCGCAGCCCCTGACCAGAGGACGGAGCGCATGGCGGGGCCCCCAGCACGTGGATGGCAGGATCTGTGCTATGTCAGTCCCAGGACCCCAAGCAGAGAAGGCCTGGGGTCCCAGCTCAAGTTTTGCTGTCTCCTCTGTCACCAAAGTCGAGAAGGACTGAGGGACCAACGCTGCACCTGGCGGCTCCTCGGTGGCTGCCCGTGTGGTCCTCAGGCTGCGGGTGAGAACCTCTAGGGAAGCCCAGTGGCGAGAATCACAGTCACGAGTGCTCCAGTTGCCCCAAACTCCAGCATAGCCTGAGGAAGGCAGCGCCCGCTCAGATCCGTGCAGGCTTGTGTGGTACACTTGTGAGGCACACGGCACCACAACTTGGCACTTGAAGTGGCTTTGTGGGGTGTAGGAACACAAAGGTGGTCTCGAGTGGCTCAGAGTCACTCCCACCAGCCTGCAGGACCGGACGGCCCTTTGGACATGGCTGGAGTCTTCCAGGGCGGGCTCCAAAGTCCCAAGGATGAGGTGAGCGTTTGTCTTGCTCTGAGGAAGACCCCTGACAAGTATCCTGAACATGCAGGCACACAGCTGGCTGACTCATTAGAAGGACCTGCTGAGACAGAGCCAGGGTGGCTAGAGAGAACTCGACTAACACACGAACCCGCCCAGCGCCCACCGGGGCGCCCACGAGAAAACTACGGAAGGTGAAGACGGAGGTGTGCACGGGGCTGGGAGAATCCTGGAGGAGCCGCACTGGGGACCAGGAGGGACGGGGGGCTGGGCCACAAAGCAATTGAGGGAGGCATCGGTGCTGTAGACCCCTCTGAACCACAGCTGCAGGCCTGGCTGGCAACACGACCTTGTCTTCAGGAGCCCAGAGCACGTGTGTTTGGCATGAGCTGCCCTCCTGGAGCCGCACTACGGGTACCATCATTTTAGAGGCAGGTACCTGATCTCAACCATGACAATCAACCCTGCCACCCTGAATACAGCCATGTCCTCAGCGGGTCACTCTTTATGCTGACAATACAAAGAGCTGAATCGCTGTCCCAAGAGGCAACAAGCCCTCATTGTCACGGCCGTAAGCCTCTGTGCAGCCCTCCACCCAGTCGTTTCCCGTCGGGAAAAATGAAGTCCCATGGCGATGACTCAGAGCACACCAGTAGCTTCGTGCAGGAAAAATCACAGAAACTAAACACATCCTAAACATGGGCAGTGCTGGGGGACTGTACGGGGCCTGGGGGACATCCCTGACACTCTACCAGATGCCAGGGGCATCCCCAGCCCCAGGTGAGAACCACAGATCCCATGGCGAATGAGGACAGCCTGTGGAAAGTGGGGCTGGGACAGCTCTGTACAGCTTAGTAGGAAAGTTGGGTTCTATTTTCTGGGGTTTTGGTCACGCCGATGGCTAGTCACGGCGGTCCATCAGGAAGTGATTTGAGGACAGACTGAGTAGGGGCTGCCAAGACCAGCGGAGCGTTCGCTGCCTGGGTCCAAGGAAAAAGGAAATAAAGGCTGGCGATGTGAGACTGGGGGGTGGGGCAGCCACAGAGCAAAGGAACTGGTGGAGACACAGGGCTGGCCGCACAGGGTTTGAGCAGTACCCGGGATCTCCTATTCATTCTCTCATGGCCCCAAGAGGCGGCTGTGAGGATCCCTCTCCTGAGGACGCTCAGAGCCACACAGCGAGGATCCACAGAGCAAGATCCGGGCCAGCTCCAAAGCAGGTGAACTTGACCCCTCACCCATGGTTCTGAGACAGGGATCGGAGCCCCCTGGACACACAGACACAGGAACTGCAGGAGGGGAAGCGGATATCCGGACCAGTGGCAGGACCCAGGGTTTCAGGCCCTCCAGGGCCATGGGACCAGCCACTGCACAGGTGGACACAGGTGCTTTAACCCGCGCTGGGGGAAGGAGCCTCACTCTCAGGGTGGAGACCGCAGCTCCATCGGGCCGGACTCCCTGCTGGGCACAGCCTGAGCCACACAGGATGCTGAGGTGCCCCAACGTTGGGGTGCTCACAGCCACTCAGCTGAGATCGTGGTGCTTTCTGTAACCACCCTCGTTTCTTTATGGTATAGATCTGGACTCCATCCTTTGCAATGTGTGGGGTTCTAGGAAGAGGCTGGCCAGCCGGGGAAGTGTCCTGGGCACTGTCCCAGTGATGACGAACTTGGCTCCCCACAAGGGCCGCCTGTTCACCACAGTGACCCCCGGGGACCACGCCTGCACCCACCTTGCTGAAGGTAATTCACTTCTCATCCGTGAAAGAATAAAGCTAGACTAACGCAATTTCACACTCACTTCCAACTTGAACAACTTGTGTTAGGAAATCAAAGACAAGGACTCTGACCACGTCACAAACCCAGGAAGCAAAACCCGAGACTAACGGAACGAGGCCACCTTCGCAGTTCCGAGCTTCACTAGTTGTTTTTCTTTTCTGCTCTGTTTTTCTCTTTTGGTTTAAATAATGAAAGATCCTCGTTGACAAGAAAAAAAATTCTCTATGAAACTAAAAAAGTGGTTCTAATTAAACATTTAAACATTCTTCCATATGCTTTATAAACAGTTGAAATTACGAGGGCACCGGCCCGCACGTCTCTGCTCCCAAGGCTACATCCACTACGTTCCGCTGCACTCTGGGTTCCATGCCTTAGATCCCAGGCACCTAAAATGACGTTTCCCCACCAGCCCTCATGAAGATGCTCTCAGATAACGTCCTCCTCTCCCACCTGGTCAGTACACCAGGGAGGAAGGAACCTGGGTCTCAGCTTGATTTTCTGCCAGTCCATCAAAGAAAACAGTGGCCAGCAGCATGGTGCACGCACTGCCAGGTACCCGTGAGGAAAACAAAGCAAAACGAGATACACTCAAGTCAGCTGCGGCAAGTGCTTCTACATCCCTGCTCCAACAAGAAAGGCAGGAGGCCGGGAGTGTGGCTCACACCTTGTCCTTGTGTTGGGTCAGGGATACAGAAGCATTTTGGAGACTGAGGCAGGAGAAATGTTTGAATTTGAGACCAGCCTGGGCAACAGAGCAAGACCCCGTCTCTACAAAAAAAAAAAAAAAATTCGCCAGGTATGGTATCGTGCCTGTAGTCCCACATACTCAGCGGGCTGAGGTGAGGATCACCTGAGTCCAGGAGGCGGAGGTTGCAGGGAGCCAAGATTGCACCACTGCACTCCAGCCTGGGCATCAGGGTGAGACCCTGTATCAAGAAAAAAAAAAAAAAAAAAGATAAGAAATACAGGAGACCACTAATAATTCCAAATAGTGGCTGTCATTTGAAATCTTTCCAGTATGGTGAAGGAAATCATTTTTTTCCTACACCATGC